>NC_046160.1:93727053-94040053 GCF_011064425.1 Rattus rattus
TCCTGTCATTCTCAGAGGCTCACGGGCTTGGTGAGAGTTTAGTACAGTGGGACTGAAGAGGAAGTGGGCTGAGTATGTAGTGTTTGGTCAGCAGGGATTTGTAGATCTCAGACAAGACAGGACAAGATACTTTGGATAACGAAGGCTCCATCAATGTCCGGGAATGCCAGGGGTGTAAGAGGCATCCTAGGGCGTAAGATAAAGGTGAAGAAAGTGTATAAGCTAGTTCCTAGGACCTTATGACTCTGGAGATACTCACGAGGTTAAGCATGTGGAAGCAGGGCTTATTTCAGAGACGTTAGGAGAGTTGGAAGGTTCCAGATGATATATCAGAAGCGTTCAGGATCTAAGGAAAGTCAGTGGAAGGACGGGAGGAAATGAGCTTTGCTGTTGTGTGCAGTCAGCCTCCTTTGCCATCGCTCATCTGCCTGCCTGTTCCAAACTTAGGGGGTGGGTCTAGAGGCGAGGAAAATAGAAAAACATGGTCTATTGACCCCAAAAACCTTTACCTCTTGGAATCGTGTCTCTTCGTAGCATATATAACTCATCATAAGATTTGATGTGAAATAAAACAATAATCTCGGGCAAGCTGATTAGGCAGAGTATCAGCAAGTGACCAGACATCTTGGTATGCCTAGGATAACCTTGGATTTCAGCTTCCTTTCCTGAGTCCAGTTCACGTTACCATGAAGAGTTACAATCACAGATGTCTGGAGTAAACCTGCTCTTATAAATCTATGATAACAGTTGTCCGTGGCCAAAACAGAATTCGTAAACTGGATCCAGGTGTAGGATTATAAATGGCAGTTATTATATGTTTAGGGAAATGAGTTTGCCACTCATTTACAGATAAATATATCACAGGTATTTGGGTACCAGAGCAAGTCTTCAGCCATCATTTTCTTGATGTCTACTCTACTGTTCTATACCAATGGCAATGAGTGACACATGGTTCCTGTTTTAAAAAATACTCCCAGATCAGCAGAGCAGATGTACGTGAAAATAACTCTACTGAGTAAGATAATAATTGACATTCTGTTTGTACAAGTCAAGCAGCACAGAGGAAGAAAACAATTCACTCCAGAAAACCAGGGAAGAACTCATAAAGGAGGAAGTACATATCGCACATTTAGAGAGGTGAATATCACTACACTCAGCAAAAAGAAAAAAACAGGGCGAGGGAGGGGGAAGTAGAGATACAGTAGTATAGCAAACACATAACTCAGAACTGAAGGGCACCACGTCGGATTAAACATATGTTTACAGATAGATGATTCCTTCATATTTCCCTACTCATGAGGAAATTCTTACCTGGCAAAGTAATCCATGTTTGTCCTGTTGGTAATAGGGTTTAGATCCCTTGTTCAGACACTAGAAAGCAACAGGGAGAAAAGACATTCTTCCCTTCCTCGTTACAAGATTCATGGCTGACACCCCCGTCAGAGAGGGGGATTAACAAGGGAAAAGCAGAGCAAATACATTTAACCAAAGGTTTATGTGACACGGAAGCCTTCAGATACACAAGTCCAAAGACCCATGGAAACTATTTTTTAGGGACTGTTAGGCAGAATCTGATGAGAGGACAAAGGTGGTACTAACTTGGGGGACCTAGCAAAGCTGATTTGTTCCAAGTCTGTTTAGCCTCCAAGATATGGACAGAAGAATGGAAACTTTATGACCTGCTTCTTGAAGAGGTAGGTCAGAGTACTTTTTAAATAGCTTGCATCAGAGGAGACGGGCAGAATAAGGCCAAAAATGTTCTTCCCATTTGTGTGTGGGGGAGTGTGAATATATTTATGTTTTAGTTTCTGTAGTTTAAAATACTCACCATGACAAGGTGCCATGTTTCATAGACTCATGTTCTGAAACCCAACATTTCTTTAGAAAGGAAATTGATTTTTGGTCTAAGTGAAGCTAATATAAGAATGTGTTATAAATGAATACAGGACAGAGTATATGACCAAATGCACTCTACCACATAGAAGCAGAATAATTTCTGAAAAGTTAGATATTCTGGTGACTCTGGTATCTTTGTACCATAGGGTTGATACAATACCATCCCCTTAATGTTGTTCCTCCAGGGCAGAAATAAATGTGAGAATATCTTGTAAAGTGCTTTGAAGAGCTGTAAAAGTTATTTTATCAAAAGGGTGAGTACTGTGTAGTGCTGTGAATTATGAAAGTCACTACAGAGACACAGAACCCCTTCCTCTCAGGGCACTGTATTTAAATACAGTGGGAAGAAATAAATTTGGAAGGAGGAGAATATTGTGCTTTCAGCAAATAGGTTGCTTTTTGAGAAAAGTTTTACTCTTTTAATTGTGAGTTCTGAAGATGAACAATCTGTCTGATTTGGTTCCCCCATAGTACCCCAAACAATAGGAATACTATGACAACCACAAATATTAGAGACATACCTCAATTTAGGCAACTTGTATAAAACAAAACCATTTAGTATTATATGCCAAAAAATCTCTGCAAGTCTAGGAATATAATTTAATGCAGTTATATTTAACACAAAGGGGGTTATGACAAAGAGAACATGGTGACCAGTGGGAAATTCAAAAGAAAGAATGTGTCTCCTACACCAAGGCAGGCGACACAGAATGAAATGAGTGATTTGTCTTACTTATGAGAGGAAAACTTGAAGATCAGATTAACGTTAAGTTTTTAAAATCCAATCTGCATCTAATAACATGCACAGCTTAATGAGCTTGGGCATGTGTACCTAGCAGTGTCTATAACCTAGAAAGTTTCCTTGTGCAACTTTGTAACCGGTTGTCTTCCTCCTCCTCCTCAGGCAAGCATGGATTTACTCTTTTGTTGTCATAGTATAGTTCTGCTAAGGTTTACCTTTAATTCATAGTCTGAGTGTTGATCAAAGTTATGATAGTCGAACATCATCAAAAATTGAGATTCAGATTTTATGTCTGATAGAACAATTCCAGAAACTTCTGAGCCTTACTGTTTTCATGCATCTGTGAAGATGATATCTACTTTTGTATCTTGTAAATCCAACGTGAACAATCCAAAGTCATAGAGGAGAAATGCTTATGTATAGTCCAATTGACTATTTGGAAAATACTAATTTCACTTGGAACAGTAATACTGCCAGAGAGTAACCTTGTCGAGAGATTCTCTCAGACCTCTCACGGTACCCGTACAGATCCTTGAAGGCTGGTCCTCAACTATGGAGAGGAAGTTATATTTTGAAATATTTGGCTTAAGGGTCCAAATTCAGTCTTCTGCCTCCAGCCGACAATAGAGGTGAACAATTCCCTTAGCAGATATATCTCAGTTGACATCAGATTACTTATTTTACTTTGGCTATAACTAAAATGTAAAATGTCCTCAGTGGAGCTGTCTTTGTAATGCTGTTATAATCAAATGATTTATGCCATGCGCTAGCACCTACTGCCCAATTCTGAACCAGCCAGCTTTGTAGTTTCCATTTTTCTTTGGATAAATCTGAATTTTTTTAGTTAATATGCTTCTCTATACTGTGTCCGCTGCTTTGTAAATCACTGTTGTTTGAACAATTGACTTATCTATCAGTTTTGTTGGAACAGAGTGGAGGAACTAACCAAGCTTTTGATAGAGTTCTATTCACTTTCCCTGATTCAAAAAAAAAAAAAAATCCTGCTAGCTTGAGGGTCCACATCTCTTTTATCTTCCTTGTCTGTGAGGTATTTTTCTGACATTTAATAGGCACACCTACAAAATGTTCAAATCTCACTTTTTAAAATTGAGGTAATAGATTGCACACACACACACACACACACACACACACACACACACGCACATCCGCACACACGCACTGTTGCTGCCATTTGCCTCTGTGTACCCATGGAGATCATTGTGTGGATTGTGCATTTTCAGAGAAGAACTGGCTGTCAGCACGACACTCTCACTTCCCCCGTGTACATTTTGTAGCTTCCCCAAAAGGAAGTGAAACTGGGGGTGGGTGGAAGACATTGACTCTGTCGAAGTGGATTCTGCCAAGTGGCTTTTTGTAGATAACCTTTGTCTTAGGGTAATGAATAGCAGGAGCTGCAGAATCCCAGCGGGCATCTGAAAACAGCCCACCACCATCAGAATCCTGAAGCACTGGCTGTGTGCCTGTGCTCACTTAAGATGGTGATGAGCTAGGAATCAGGAGATCTCGGTTGGGCTTTCTCTAAATGTGCGTGTTTGTGTGTGTTTGTGGGTATGTGTGGAGGGTATGTGTATACAGGTGGCTTTGTGTTACTGTTGATATTTTCCTTCTTGTGGCTTATCTTCTGTGTAGAGCTATCAAATCCTCAAAGGCCCATCACACCTTTAACTTTTGCAAGATTCACTTTTTCACCTTTGTTGTGTAGAGATGTAGTAAGTACTCGCTCATTGAAAGACTTAGACCATTACCCTGCCTTCATTGAGCTGGATTCTATTTGGGCGTTTCCAGAGGGCAGTAGTCTGTCTGTGCCATCCACACGATTAGGATCCATCTGGAGCAAGTGCAGAATGATCAGGCCTTTTGTGAGCCATTCTCTACTCTGCTGCTCTGACCTCGGTGCCCCACTCTCTGTTTTTCTCTCAACTCTTAGGAGCCTGAAGAAGAACTCTATTAACTATTTCCTCTTCTTCTTCTCATACCAAGGATTGGACACTCATAAATATTTTAAGCAGGTTACAGGGGCCACAAAAGCTGTACCTTTGTGGGATGGGCTAAATGCTGGAGCTGTAACATTTCAGATCAAACGTATTTTAAACATTAACTCAGACAGTGCCAGTCTTCTCTTTCAAACCGTCCATGGTTTCTTACCATCCTAAACCAACCTCTTGTTACCATCCTAAAAACAACCTCTGAGTCAGTGTTGTGGGAGCCAAGGTGCCGACTCAGCCCCACCTGTTTCTTTGATCGTTAGCCTGCAGCCGCACTGGCCTTTGGGTACCCAGATGGTCCCAAGCATGTTTCTCCGAGGAACCTTATGTTCCTCTTTCTGTCTGGGAGTCTACCATGAACTCTGGGGAAACTCAGCACTGCCCCTCAGATCTCAGACTAAACGACTTCTCCTTGGAGCAGGCACCCATCATTCTTCACACTCAATACTTTGTTTATTCATAACCCCCATTCTATCTGAAATTCTCTTGCCCACCCCCTGGTTTCCTTATTTATTACTAGACCCTGATTAGGAACCCACTCCTCAAGGGCAGAGGGCTCTTTGTCTGACCTGTTCTCTACTGTAGTCTCCTAACCTGGAAGGTTGTTTAATCCCCAGTGGGTACTAAGCACTCATGTGTGGAGTCACTGAGGGATTAGAACTGAAGACGTTTACCTTGCCCTCCAGCCCTATTGCTTCACCTTCCCTCCTCACGTGCTGTGAAGCATGGTGGAAATGTGTGGTCTAGGACTGAAGCACATGCTTTGGATCAAGGCTTTTGGTTCACTTGTTCCCTTAATCGGAAGCGTCTGGTCCTGAACAGCTGCAGAATGGAAACAGCATTGTTCACCTTTTCCCCAGGGTTGACAGGTAAGCCAAAAGTAGACATTTATCAGTGACCAAGTGATACTGTCTTATACCCTTACCAATAACTTTTCACCCTGCACTTCAATCACCAACTAGATGCTTCTGCTTCTTCAAGGCCCTTACTTTGTAGTGTGCCCATAGAAGAGAGGCTCTAAAAATGCGTCGTTGGACCTCAAATGCATTTATAATCCAGAAGGAAAAAATGGCCTAACCCAGGATCATTGGTAGGGGAAGCTAGGCAACAAAACTCAGAGTCAGGTCCTAATTCTTCCTCACTAGAATGTCTGGATAGAAGGCTGAGTGCTTTTCCTGTGTGGATGAAGAGTTTACTTCTGCGGCCTCTCACAGTCCTTGGTGGAACTCGCTGATACCCCTCAGAGAGCACTGAGCTCCTGATGCAAGATGGTCTGGGCTCTGTGTACCTAGGGAGGGGTGGAACAGACCTTGCTCTGTTGGTCTTGCTGCAGGTGTCAATTTGGTCACAGACATTCAATCAGTCATTGGCTGTACTGGAATGCAGCTTTATGTGGACATTTCTAATGTTCACATCTGCTCCGGGAGCTTCATGAGGACAGCACACTCGGTGGGGACGGCTGATGATGCCAGGTGATAATTCTTGGCGGTCCTTTTCTTCTTTGTTTCCATGGACACCAACCTTACCCTTTCCATCTGTAATGACAGATGAGCTCTGTGCCTGTTTTCTTCTTTCCTTGCAGTGTATATTGGTAAGTTAGGGCATAAGCCTTAGCTTTCATACTTCTCTGCTTCCCTAGTTGCCACATGATGTATCTGGGGTTAGAGGATTTCTCTGGAAAGATTGTAGAAAAGGGGATACAGATCTGGCCAGATGTGTACCCATGTGCTGCCCCCACCTCTCCAGATTGTCTCCCTTTTTTCTCCTGTCCTACAAAGCCTTTATAAAACTGCACCCATTTCCCACACCATATAAATCCACTTGCCTTTATCCAGTCTCCGGAGCTGCTAGACTTTTCTAGCGCACCCAGTCACTTGTCATTTGTTGTCCTTATTGGTGCCCCCAGCCCCCATTGCTTGATAACAGATGCCTTCTGGGAAGGATTTTCCTGCTTTAGTCTGTTGTGTCTTCAGAGCCTGGGTTAGTGCGCAGTTTTCTTGAGAGGACTTGGATGGATGAACCTCAATGGATGAGGCCGTGTAGTGTAGTAGTGGTGGAAAGCTTGTGCTCTGGGGTGCAACCACCCTGGGTTTTATCCCAGGGTTGCTGCTTACTGGCTGTGTGTCTTTGGAGAATGATGTAACCTTTCTGAGATCCACTGTTCTTAACTGTAAAGTGAAGGCGTACTGTGGAGATCAAAAGCGAGAGAGGCAACATAACTCTGGATATGTAAGTGGTCTTCATGTTTCAATAGGTCTGACTGGATTCAGGTACTAAGTGCAAACTCGCTTTCCTCACCTGTCACATGGGTATGAGAGTATGGATCTGGAAGTGACCAAATAGGGGTATCTCCGTCACTTACTAAGGGAATGACAGAGGCAAACTGGCCCTTGAAATGGTGCCTGAGGTAGTGTGGAGAGGAAGTCTGACAAGGCTCTACCCATTGATCAAGTTTTGACTGAGCACTTCCTCTCTCTTCAGCCAAGTATGCACATTTTTTTAAGTTGTAGTTTTCATCAAAGGAAAATATGTATATTGTCTCACAGATTTAGCGAGAGTATAATTCTTAACTGAAAACAGTTCCTTCCTCTCCCCTCCCCCTCCTTGCTTCTTCTTCTCTGGAAGCTGCCTCTGTTGACTCCATGGGCCTGCTTCTCTTTTCCAACAGACACACTAGAGCTGGTCCTTGTTTTCCTATTTTAGATGTTTTAGATGTTCCCTATATTTAGATCTAAACAGAAGACGCCTTCTGTTGAGGATGGACACTGAGCTCTTATGCTTTTCTCTCTTGGTGACATTTTTAATATACCCCATTTATGATCTGTTTTTAGTTTTTGTTTTAAAGTATTTATCTATTTATATTTAATTTTATGTGTTATTTTATGAGTGTCTTGCCTGAATATATGTCTGTGTACCACATGTATGCATGGTACCCAGAGAGGCCAGAAAAGGGTGTCAGATCCCATGAAATTGGAGTTACCGATGAGGTTACCATGAGGGTGCTAAGAATTAAATCAAAATCCTCTTGAAGAGCACCCAATGCTCATCACTCCAGCCCTCCTAATATTAAATTAAAACAGTATTTAGCATGTATACTATTTGTATTATTAACTATTCACAGTGAGTCATAATTATATCTTCCTTTCTTGATAGTATTTAAAACTCTCTCTCTGCAGTGCATGCTGCAGGGCTGAGGATGTAGCTTGATTAATAGAGTGCTTATCTAACGTGTGGAAATTCCCGGGTTTATCCCCAGGCATCAAACCGAGTGTGGTAGTGCATACCTGTGATCCCAGCAGTCAAGGGGTAAAGGCAGGAGGACCAAAAGCTCAGACTCATCTTTGGCTACATAGTGGGCTGGAGGCCAGTCTGATTCCTATCTCAAAATGAAGAGATGGTGGTGGTGGTGATGGTGGTGGTGGTGGTGGTGGTGGTGGTGGTGGTGGTGGTGGTGGTGGTGGTGGTGGTAGAGGTGGTGGTGGTGGTGGTGGTGGTGGTGGTGGTGGAGGTGGTGGTGGTGGTGGTGGTGGTGGTGGTGGTGGTGGTGGTGGTGGTGGACAATATTCTCTACCCTCCCACCATCTTTAAATTTGATAGAGGAATTTGAAACCAAAGCTGCTATGTCCCCAGTGCACTTAACACCATTAGCAACAATATGTTAAGACCCTCTAATATCCAGCTCACATACAGATCTCTCTGATTGGCTCCAGGGTGTTCTTTTACAACTATTAGTTAGAATAGGGCCATTGAGCTTTTGCAGAAATTGGATGTCATTTGTCCCACACTGGAGGTTTGGCTGATGGCTTCCTACTGTTCCCTTTGACTGGTTCTGTGTCTCTTACTTCCATCAACTAGTGATTGCAGTTAGAGGCTTAGATTCAGATTTAGGGCTTTTTTAAAAGGGTAAAAGTACTCAATATGTGGTGCTAAGGACCTCCTATTTCGTCTTGTTGCAGGACAACAATTATGCTTGAACTGACGTTCGTCGTGCTTGGATCAGTTCTCAGGCTCAATGGCAGTGACTTGTCCTTCCCTGATCCAATTCTCCAACAGCTATTGCCCAATGGTATGCTAGAGCATACTCTAGAGTCACTATTTTGTGACACTCATAATCGGTCCTTGTGCGATTCTGACCGACCCCATCGGTGTCCACTTGCTTTACTATTTACAAATTTGCAGGAAGTTCTGTGCGACCCTCACCTCCAATATTTATATACCACAACTATACTCCTGTAAAAGTAAAACCTTTACCATTACAGTGATCCCACCTTGTGGAATCTCCATTGAGTTTTGTTGTCAGCCTCGAATTTATGAACAGAACAGAGGAAAGGGTTCTTGTCCATCATATTGAGGAATAGCTGAGCAAGACAGACTTTTAAACTGCCAGCATGACTAAAGGGGCTCTATATGCCATGCCTCCTTTACCTGGACAGGGGACTCTGAAGTGTGATAGCGTCCCTCTATAAAGGGGGAATTAGATGGAAGCCACCAGGGTGAGCTGCAATGACACACAGTCTTTGAGGATGTTTTAGTTGTTTTAGTTTTTACTGCCCGGATTTTAGCAGAATTTGACTTCTAAATACAGCTTGAAATGTCAGACCTCCCTGCTTATACACACACAGGGGTGGACACTTTTAGCCCTGCTCCCCTGCACCCCCTTTTCTTTCTAAAAGGACCTATCATCACAGGGCAGAGAGTTTTGGAACTACTCTTCCTGAGAGGTTGGGGTACCAGATACCTAGCAGAGGAGAAAGTCTATCTCAGTGTCTCTCAGTCAAGGTCTTGTTACCATTCTTCTCTAAGAGCTCTCTTTAAGTACAAATAAAGTCTTGGTGTACATGACTAATCTATAACTGTAGAAAGAAATGGGATGACCACCTTATCAGTGACTTCTAGCACTTCTGAGTTTAAGGATCACATTTAAAATACTCTGCAGATACAAATTCTTATAATATAGGGAGGATGTTCTGCCATTCAGAATTACCTTCCACATAACTAGATGCTCTCTCCCTTCAGGTCCAGGTTCACTAACACTCTCCCTGAGTCTCTGTCCAGTGGTGACTCCTCTTTTTCCCAACCTCTATGCACTCATATCTCTGTATACCTCTCTCATGGCAAGGATTATCTACTCCTTTTCATTCACAAGAAATACCTGTCTGTTTCATTTTATGTATATTTAGTATTTAATAAATAGAAGAGTTTTAATTTTAATAATGAAATAAATTACTTGAGTAATTTTGTTTCTATCTGATATTCATTTTCTATCACAACTGTGCTTCAGGAACGTTTGGAGGGAGTCTGTCATAAAATGTAGAGTCAAATATTAAATTTTGCAAAGGGGAAGAAAAAACTCACAGGGGAGCTAATATGGATCTGAGGTCAGAATCACTGGCTTCCAGACACATGTGCACCACTTCAGAGGCACTGCTGTAAGCACTTGCCTATCGGTAGGGCTTCAGTGACACCAAGTCCTACAACCAGAGTCACTTATGAAACTTACTTAACCTGGAGTTCACCAAAATGAGGGAAGGACTGCAGATTCTAGGAATGATGATGAATGACTCAGGACTGAGACTATGGGCTCTCCAAGTCTACTTTGCAGGGAGAGGGGATCTGCAGAGGTACAGAGATGCTCTGGGAAGAATGGGTTATTATACTGGTGGAACACTGGGGCAGAAACAACATGGTGGGCTTGGGGGGACTTAAACACAAGCTTTACTCTTAGCTTCCTTGCAAGCTTATCCTGAGTCTTCCTTGTCACCTCCTGCCTGTACTGGTTTCTCTTGGAAACTCTTTGGCTCAGTCAGGGCAGGAGACAGCTTGTGATAATTTATGACCAACCAACAAGCCTCATATAAGCAATGGAGGACCACATCAGCCAAACCTATTCTTGGTTTGGTTTGGTTTGATTTGATTATAGTTTTGGTTTTGGTTTTTGACACAAGAGTTTCTCTGTGTAGCCCTGGCTGTCCTGGAACTTGCCCTGTAGACCTGGCTGTCCTCCAACTCATAGAGAACTGCCTGCCTCTGCCTCTGGAGTGCTGGGATTAAAGGTATGAGCCACCACTGCCTAGCTGTAAAGCTGTTCACAATGAGAACCCATTAGGGGAAACAGGGAAACAGTGACCCAGTTTCCATAGGAGAATACAGGTCCTAAGCAGCCTGTCCTCGTTTCAAAGACAACGAGTTTCCATTCTTGTGGCAGTTTTCCCTGTCTCTGGGAGGTGAGCTCCCCTTTGGGTTCAAGGAATATCAAGAGGATGGCTATAGCGTCAGTTGGACCTGGGTTTGGTTCCATTTAAATGTAAACTTTGGACAAGTTGTTCTTTCTGATGGCAATATCTACTTTATTGCTGGCAGTGAGGTTCAGAGAAGAGTTTATATTCATTCACACATACTAGGCATTTAAAATTACTTTAAAATAACCTAGAAAATTCTTCCCCATAGCTATGTTATTTCCAAAGCTACATCTCACAGGTAAGAAGAGAGCCATGCTGAATTTTAAAGGTTCTTCTGCCTACCGTGCAAGCAGCTCCCTACACTCCTTAGTTCCTTGCCTTTCTATCCTCTAATGGATATATAGAGGGTTGTATAATGGGTTGTCTTGGCGAAGAAACTGATCAGGAAAATGTAAGCCTGGAAAGTTTATGCTGGTGAGTTACCAGGATACCATTCCCATCACTACCTGTATTTCATTCCTGCCAGTGGGATTTAGGATGTAACCGTAGATTTCCTGAGTGGTATCATCTAAGTTATGAAAGATTGCTCTGTAGTCACATGATGTTGTTGCTTGCTATGAGCTCAGCAATTTACTCCGTGTGTGTGTGTGTGTGTGTGTGTGTGTGTGTGTGTGTGTGTGTGTACATATATAGGCCAGAAGTCAATCTTGAGTGTCTTTCCTTAGGAGATACCTATCTTGTGTTTTGAGATAGAGTCTTTTGCTGGGACCTATGACTTACCAATTAGGCTAAATTGGCTGGCCAGCAAACCTTAGGGGCCTGCTGATCCCCACTTCCCCATGGCTGGGATTACAAGTGGGCACCATCCCACTTGCCTTGTTATGTGGATGCGAGGGTTGAATTGTCTTAATTTACTGATTGAGTTATTTCTCCAACCCAGTTGCTCAGTATTTTTCATTTGTAAAATAGAGAGATAATGTCACCTAAGTCACAGGGCTGTGATGGGTATTATAGAAAGTTATTTATTACCATGTTGTGGTTTGCACCAGGGCCATGTGTGCACTTTGTCTCTGAGCTATACCCCAAGTCCCTGAAGGGGTTGTTTAAACAAGACACTGCACTACGCATGGCAATCGGCACTCTGTAAATATTGGCTTTTTCAGGGTTTGTCCTCATCAAATAGCATTTGCTGGGTGTTCTAAAGATGGCATGGCCTCAAAAACTTTAGCTCTGAATTAAGAGGTGCTGGAGGGAAGGTCAGCTTTGAGCAGAGCCTGTAGAAGCCAGTGATGTTTGTTTCTCGTCTGTTAATCAACTATAATGGCTTCTCTTCCCCTTCCCCTGGTATTGAGCCTGCTGAGTCACTGTCCCAGCCCCTTGGCCCATATCTACTATGTCTATGGAATACAACAACAACAACAACAACAACAACAACAACAACACACACACACACACACACACACACACACACACAAAATAGCACTAATAAAGGGCAGATCATTTGAGGGAATTTGTTTGCATTCCTGTGCTTGCTCCCCTGGTGAGATAGGAAACCTTTAATAAGACTTTTCCTAAATAATGCTGCATGTGTATGGGGGAATTTCTCCCTCTGTGCTTCTAACAAATGACCATCTCATGAGGCTTCTTTTCATTTTTTTTTCTTCATCTTTCCTGCTCTCAGTGCATTCCACAAAGAGCTTGTTCCTCTGCTGGTTACTGATTGATGGGTCTGCTCTCTGTGTGCCCTTTAATTTTGCAATAAGCTAACAAGAAGTTGAGACCACAGAGTCAAAAAGAACTGACTCACTCACTTACTCTGACTCACTAGCCCAACAGGCTGATTTAGTGATTTTACTGTGGTCCTGCCGAAGGCAGGAGTCCCCAATAAGAAGTGCTGCCTTGTCAGTCACCAGGGAGAAAGGAGCTCCAGTGTCCCCCACATCCGAAGCAGCATGACATCTCTTCTCAGTAGTGATCCCTTTCAGGAAGTCAACTGCAGGACTTGTTCCCCACACCAGGATTTGGTATTCCATGAGACACCAGCTGAGTGGAAATGGACAGTCATTACTTCCAGGTTCTCTATGATTTTTTTAAAAAAAAAGAGTTGTGGTATGCCATAAAAGAAAACAGCTATAACCCACCACTGGCATTTTGATATGAATGAATTAAAAAAAAAAAAAGGGCAAACCTTTGCCTCTGCTGTGCCCCCCAACCCCCAGCTGAGTTTTCCCCATAAGACCAGGTGCTCAACAGGAAGCAAAGGCACTAATATGATATTTCATGACTTGATTTCCAAACGTAGCAAGAATCAATCCTTTTTATTATTCTTCATTGCTACTATATACAGTAACCAGTCTGAAAAATACAAATGCCACTTAAAGTAGGAAAACAAGGACAAATTCAAATGGCTCAGTGGACTCTAAGTGAACTGCTCCCTACAGGTCCACATGAAACTGGGAAGACAAATGCCCACATGGAGGTTGTCCCTGCCTTGAGCTCCCATTACAGATCCCAGTGCTGTGTGTGGCCGTAGCACACCTAACCAGCTGGCTGCTGGCTGGCTGCTCTTACGTAGCAGCTTTTCTTCTGAAACTCTTGTCATCACAGCTTAGCAGAAGTGAAAGCGTTAGCAGCTTGGCATTAGTGGCCAAGACAGAAGAATCCAGGGTTCTGTGTCCTTTCCCTTGCCCACACCTACCAGTGCATGGTTCCTCCTCAGCCTGCAGACTCAACCTTTCCGGTCTACTGAGTAGACTACTAACCTTTGGCTGATTCCTTTCCTTCCCACTGAACATTTGTTTAATTCTTGAACACCTTGTTTAGGAATCGTCTCCTGTCTAATGTTCCTGGATATTATATGTATATGTGGATATGTGGAAGCCACAAGTTGATGTCCAGAATCTTCCTCTATCATGTTGGGTTTTTTTTAATTTTAATTAAAATATAATTAACTCACTTCCCCCCTACCTTTTCCTTCTCCAACTGCTCTTAGATACTCCTCCCTTCCCATTTTACCCCATCTCAAAATCATGACCTCTTTATCTTTGATTGTCATTGTGTTTGTGTGTGTGTGTGTGTATGTGTATATATATGCTGTATTTATACACGCATGTATATACATATATATGTTTAAATTGCTGTGTGTATTTAGTGTTGCCTGTATGTATATTATTTCAGGTCTGATCACTTGGTATTACATGATTAATCAGCAGTCATTCCTTGCCTGTAGTTCTTTGCGTTGGGGTTGGTGCCCTGTAATATTTTCCCTTTCTCTGTTTAACACCACCATTATTTGGGTCTTGATTAGGTACCCGTGTCGCTTCAGTATCCTGGCTGTAGCTTTCCTGTCATTTCCAAGAGACGGGATCTTACATCAGACTTCCTGGTCCCCTGCCTCTTACGTTCTTTCTGCCCTCTCCTCTGCAGTGTACCCTGAGCCTTAGGGAAAGAGTTGTGTTGTTGATGTATCCAGTGGTGCTGGGCACCGCATGGTCAATTATTCTCTACATTTTGACTGATTGTGATTTTCTGTGATGGTCTCTTTCTACTGCAAAGAGGTGGGATTTTTTGTTGTTGTTGTTGGTTTGTTTGTTTGTTTTTGTTTTTGTTTTGACAAGGAGTAAGAGATTGACTTATCTGTGTTTAAAGGATATATTTTTAGAACACAGTTTGGAATTATGCTGGTCTAGTAAAGGAGTGGCAGTAGGTTCCCTTCTAAGATCCATGACCTCACTAGCCCTAGGAAGTTAACTAGGTTTCCTGCACTGGACATGATATCCCTCCTGTTGAGCAGGACTTAAGTCCAATTAGACATCTGTTGGTTACCACTGAGACATGAGTGCCACTGTTACACCTTTAGGTATATCGTACCGTGCTGATCATTGTTGTGATTCATAGGCATCACAGCTTCCACCTTATTTTTTGAGACAGGGTCTCTCCCTGAACCTGGAGCTCATTGATTAACAAGACTGGCTGTGACTCTCCTCTCTCAGCTCCCAGCACTGGGCTTACAGCCTCAAGCCTCCATAACTGACTTTTTGCATAGATGCCAATGGGCTGCATGTAGGCTGTCAGGCTTGTACAGCAAACACTTCACCCACTGAGCCATCCTCACAGATTTCTTACTGATTTGCACTGAACAACATGGAACTTGGCTAAACTAATATTAGCATGCCTTTCTCTGATGAACTGAATCAGTAAATCATGAGGCTATGAGTTTTCATGCAAAGAACTTTTATTTGGAAAAAACACTATAGACCAGGGAGTCATATAGGACTGATTTGAGTCTGCCCCATGGTACTGTTTGATTTCAGGAAAGCAGGATAACAATGTTGACCTCACTGGGTTGAGAGGATGAAATACACTAAATAAATGTCAGGCAGGCATTCAGGGTGGAGTCTACAGACAGGAAGAACCGAATCAAAGCTCGATTCCATTTTCACTCCCTGCATTTAGGATAGGGACCCAGAAAGGGACCCAGGGAACCAGAACGACATCTAACCTCTTGAAGTTTACACTGTAAGCAAAGATTAGAAAGACAAATCTTTATGATGAGTACCATCATAGATGGCTTGGCTTAACTGACTTCCCCTCCTTGGACTCCTTTGAGACCAAGAAATATTTCTGCTAAGTCTTGTTAAAAGAAAAATAACACATGCAGCATTGTAAAGAATTCTTAGTACTGATGCTGAAGTAGATATGCTAAAAACTGAGAAATTAGTTGAGGCTCAAATATTTGGGAAGTTTTTCATGAAAGAGTTGAGAGTTCATCTGGACCCTGAAATACAAACAAGTGAAGGACAGGGTTTTCAGACTGGGGCCTTTGGGATGGGAAGAGTGAGAACCAGAGGAAATGAACCATGAGACATAAACAGGTTCTAAAGAGGATGTCATAGCAAAGGGAATGTTCATTAGGCACCTATCAAGTGTCAGGCTTCTTAAAAAGCACTTCCCATGCCGTCCTTTGTCTCCACAATAGGGATAATTGCTAACCCAATTATACAGCTCAGGAAAATGAGGCAGAGACAGCAAATAACCTATCTGAGTAAGTGTGGACCTGGTATTCCACTACTGCTATGAGAAGGGAGCCAGGAAGTTTGAGTCCAGAGCCTGCCTACCCCTCTAACCCATGATGGCTGCCTGAGTTAGTTCTCAGTTTCCCTCACACACTAAGGCTCACTTAAGACCAGTCTGTAAATGAACTCTGAAAAGTATTAAAGAGCCATTACTCATGTTAATGATGTCAGATGAGTGGTGCCAAAAAGCCATCTGAAAACGAGGGAGGGAAAGATATAAGATATCGGCTCCGATATGTAGTTCTCTTGGTAAGATGAGCTGGTGGTCCCTGCACATGGCTAACCCTCGCCTCCAGCAACACTGAGGCCTGCCAGAGCCTCACATTTCCTCTCACACTCTGCTCCAGATGGCTATGTCCAGGTCACTAGAGTGAATAGCAAGAATAGAAGAAACTGGTTTGTCATCTGGCCTTGGGCCTCGTACCTCAGGTGAGATGGACCCTTGCCAGGATACCCACCTCAGTGAGCCTGTAGCATCTGACTCGGGGTTTGCTCGCTAGTGGCCACGTTGGAGAGTGCCACACCAAGGACTACTAGGTAAATATTTGGTCACTACTATATTTGTTCTCAACCTATTCTTCTTGTGTCTCTCCTTTGTTGACTGTCTGATTATGAATTGTCACTGTTTGTGTCTATATCAATGTCTTCTAAATATGAACATAGAAGCATGGTATCATTCCATCTCAAAAAATAATAACTTATACCTTTGTCCATCTTCGAGGATGTGAAGTAATTTTTTGCATCTGATAAAGCTGCTGACTTGCGAGTTTCTAGGCAGACCTGTTAACCAACCTTTGAACAATGGTGAACAAAGTTTCTTTTCGTGCTACAGATTCACTCTGGAGATGAAGATAATTGGATCTGCCCAGTCAGTGAGTTTGGTGAGCCCGTGCTGGCTAGAATGCCACACCACTTATGCTGGGAAAATAGAGATACAAACAGGGAGACTAGCACTGCTCTGCGCCCCATAGGACGTATCTGAGGTTCCTCTGAGCTCAGCTCTCATCTACAATAAGCATACATTAGGCTAGAGGATCAAAGTTGGTGTTGATAAAGTTGGACTCCCCCAAGAGTTATATCTTCAGTCTCTTTGGGGAGCAAATGACTCAATAGAACTATTTTTCTTCACCCCAGATGAGTATAAGGAAGGGAAGTGAGTTAGTACCAGCCATCTACGATGGTACTTATCACAAACCTGTGTCTTTCTAACCCTCCTTGCAGACCAAAGGGAGGGGAATCCCCAACACCAAGGCATACACGTGAATAGAAAGCACCACAAGTAACAAAAACACCGAAAAAGGTCATCAGAAACTCAGGGAGGGAGGGGTCTGGAAAGTCACCTCCCTGCCTTTCTGAAGAGCTCAGTAGACAGGGATGAGGAAGTGGGCAAGGACAGCCAAACAAACTTCATGCACAGTGACTCTGCCACAGAAAATGCACAGTGCAGCTGGTAGGAAAGTTTCTTTCACATCTGTGTGAACCTTGGGGCCATCTGACAATTGGCCACCTTCTTTTCCACACCTAGATAGCCAGCCTTTCTTTGCCTCATGCTAACTTCAGTATTTGCTAAAGTAGGTAAATATACCATTGGAAGTCATAGTGGTTACCCTGTCACAACTAAACCAAGAGAATGTGTCATTTCCTGCAGGGGGCCCCACACTGCCATGTTGGGGTAGAGGTGAAAACAGCACACTGGCCTGCTACTTGTGACTTCCGCAACTGTTGCCAGCAACCTCCCACCCCACCCCAGTCCCAGAACCAACAGGTGCTAAGTCAGCCCACTGGAGCCAGGCAGGGAACATGTTGATATCTAACTAGGACTCACCATACCTGTGGGCCACGCCGCCACAGGTGCTGGCCACAGATTTCCCCTGGAGTGTACATTCTGGGGCTAAGTAGGCCAAGGAGAAAGCCTCACTCCACATGCAGTGCAGTTACCTCATACCTGGTTTGAATAAATGGCAGACACGGTCCTTCCTCATACATTTCCCTGAACTCGATGGTAGAGGTAGGTGATGGAAGTAGAACTCTTAGTGGTGCCCTCTGTGGCTGGGCGGGTGAGCATCGAAAGCTGAGGAGATTTAGCATCCCTCCATATGTGCCACCCCTCACACGGAGCCTGTCTTCCCTCCAGGGACTCTCCTGATCAGCTACTCACTGCTCTTCAGCTTGGCTTTGGATTGCTTTGGTCTGCTTCTCCCAGAGCGTACACTCCAGGGGAAACCCCACAGCCAGCAACTGTGGTGCCGTGGCCACAGGCATGACGAGCTCTAGTTGAGTATCAGTTTGTTGCTCCTTGGTCTCAGTGGACTAAGCTTAGCATCTGTTAGTTCTGGGACTAAGGGAGAGCAAGGATTGAGCTAGTCCACGAGAAAGGTCTGTATTCCCAGATCACTATGCAGAGTGAGAATTGAAGTCTTTGCAACATGAATTCAAATATGCCCAAGCTGCCTCCCTTTCTGGTTTCCCCTCTCCTTTTCCTCAGCCACTGCCTGGGCCAAGAAGCTTCTCTAAGGTTGAAGATGGTGAGAGTTGATGGCAGTCCTAGAGTTTTGAGTACAACAGCAGAGCTAATGCAACCTGAAACATTAACATTTTCTTCTGTAGCCCCTTCTACTAACAGCCATCAGAATATATTAAATCTCTCCATGGCTTTTGTGGACTCAACACGTTAAAGTTCAGAGGAGTTAGGCACATTTCCCAGAATTGCACAGCAGAATCGTGTCAGAGCCAAAACTAAATACAGGCAGGCTGCTGGGATCCCGTGGGCGTGGTTTTTTTTTTTTTTTTTCAGGTCAAATTGAAGCCTGGTGTTTTATGACAAATATTTCAAAAAGAAAGACCCTGAGAGTGTTCACATTTTCCCAGATAACCATTGTCCCACATTCGGTCCTTCACGATGAAAATAGCAGATGGGCGTCCTAAAGCCTTATCGGCTCTTCATTCTACAGCTGATAGTTGATATTCTCGGAGCTGAAGGGGGGAAAATGATCTTTTTTTTTTTTTTTCATCATGGAATGATTTATAATTTTCCAGAGCTTGGCAAAACTAAGCCAGTGAATAGTAAAACCAGATTTGTTTTTGTGATACTCAAATTCCAGAATATTTAGTCTGACTTTTCCTCACAACAAATGCTGGATACCTCTTTCCAAAGATGGAAATGGGTAGGAAGAGAGTGGGAGGAATGGGGGCCATGCCCAGGAACATGGCCCTTTGGACTTGATGGTGAATCCACCCTCTTCTTAATCCATTTTTGTATACAGAGAGAGAGAGAGAGAGACAGAGACAGAGACAGAGACAGAGACAGCGAGACAGAGAAAGTGCTGTCCTTTGCTCACTGTCTTTCTTCTGTATGCCTTTCCCAGGAGCTCTCTGGGAGCAGGAGTGTTGACCAGACTCTGTCATGGTCGGGCAGCAACAGTAGAGCTGAAAAACCACTCCAGGGTCTTTCTCAAGCCTTGGCTATGAAAGGGCTCAATGAACCTGAACAATTTCTCACAGGAAAGTTCCGGCCTCTGTCTTCTTAAGAACAAGGCATTCTGCAAGCTTTAACAGATCTGGGATCAAAATTCAAAATGCCTGACTCACCCAAGGCTTTGTTTGGATAAAAAGACTAGGTCACTGTCATATCTGCAATTGGGATGCTTTAAGGTACAAAGAGTAATATTTAAAAAATGTTCCTGAAGTAGATAGACCGTTTTTTAGTACAAAAAGAATGATTAGAATGATTATGCCTTCAGAGCCCAGGAAAGGCAGTGGCTCACCCTTTTGAAAGCACTGTGCTAGCGGTGAGAAGAGTTGGTCTGAAACTCTGGCCAGGCTTTCTCTCCCACTGGCCCTGTTCTTCAGTGGGATACCTATTTACAATCATGGCACCTAGCCCTCCCGGCCCAGTTTAATCAATTTTGGAACTTCACTGATTCTGTGGAGCAGGCTGTGGTCATTTTCTGCCAGGGAGTGGGCAGAAGAGGAAATGGTGTTCTGGTCAAAGAACTCCCTGAGATGCCTGAGGTCGCATGATGGTTTTTCTTTCCAATCTACCCTTTAAAATCTGCTGCAAATAGACAGAAGTTCCATGAAGAGTTTAATTTCCAAGATACCTGTAGCATATCAGAAAACTTGACACAATTTATGTAGACTCTCTTGTGTGCTTGTCTTTCCAGAAACTGTAGCTGTTTGCCTGTGTGGCTCAGAGATATTTATTCGTATGCCTAGGGGCCAGTTATCCACTGACTCGGGACAGTCTTTTAGTGCATTTCTGGCCATGAGATCCCATAGTTTATGACTCATAGATTGAATTCTTTAAGCCAGCGCTCCAAAGCATGGAGAAGTCACCTTCCTACTGTTGGTTTAGGAAGGAGAGGTTTCAAGAAAACCTACATGCCCCTCCTGTCACGTGGACTGTTGAACTCAGGCAGGTGACCACTTCACTCAGTGGAAAATGGAGATGATAAAATCTGTCTCTAATATGCCCACACACGGAGTGAATGATACCATTTGTCATACTCACAATGTCTTTTTTAAAAAGTCTAACTTGTTTGAAAAAGGCGTGTGGAAACCTACTATTATATAAACTTCATGTGTCTGTGGCTCTGTGTGTGTGTGTGTGTGAGAGAGAGAGAGAGGGGGGGGGAGAGAGAGAGAGAGAGAGAGAGAGAGAGAGAGAGAGAGAGAGAGAGAGAGAGAGAGATTGGAGTTAATGTCACAGGGACTATGCTCATCCCAGAAGCTAAACAAAAATCCCAGTGTAAGACGCAGGATAGCTCACCTCAAGTTCTTGACCAGAGGTATCCTAGACACCCAAGATGATACAAGCTACTGTCATTGTTCCTAGTTGCCTACTAAAACTTGATAATAGGACCATGTTGTTGAAGACACTACACACATTGTTCATATGATGTGGAGAAATCAAGTACTGACCAGGAAGCTTTCTCTACTGGCTAGTTTTCATAGTACTGTAAGGGGCTATGCAGGCCACTGAGGTAAAAAAAAAAAAAAAAAGCCATCAACAGATGTACCTAGATATGACCCTGGGAATCTGGGAACTGCAAACAATGACCCTGATGGTAAGATATGCCCATGGTGGGATGAATGTTATGGAAAAACCCAAACTCGTACCAGGTACTGTAAATTTGGCTAAAAACCCATGATGGGGTGCTCACAAGGCCCCATGGCTGAGCTTACTAAATGGACATAGTATCAATCTGTCCTCTAAACTCATGCCTTCCTCTCTGTAGGTTAGTGCCACTCTGAGACTCTATCCCAAAAGTTTTCCTGTACATTGGATGGTGGTTAACACAGAAACTCACAGCTGGTCAAAGTGCAGAGAGTAAGTGTTGGGGGTGCTCAACCCCAGATGAGGTGTCTGTCTATGTCAGGGTTTATGAACCATTAAAGGAGAGGAGACAGAGGGTTTGTCAGTATCAGAGGTCAGGAAAGACCAAAATGAAGTGGTATCTTCTGAACATTAAGGATGGCGATACTTACAAACTCTTAGCAGCTGTAGTAACCTGTGTAAGACTTGTACAATATCATGCCAGTGTTGTAGCACGGAGGGAGAGGGATTCACAAGTCCCTACCACCCAAGGAGCTATAGACAATTGATGTCTTATGGGAGAAAGAAAGTCATTTTTTCTTTTAGAGGGTTGTCACTTATAAGTCACCTTGCTCCAGTGGATGGCCCCATAACCAGAAATATACATCCAGCACAAATTGGAGCCAGTTATTGTTTTTAAAACTTTAAGAAGAGGACACAAAGTTGGAGGGGTAGAGAGGTGGGGGTAGATCAGGGAGGAGTGCGTTGGGGAATGAATGTGATCAAGATACATCATATGAAATTCTCAAAGAGTTAAATATTTAATTGACTGATAAATATTAAGTTACTAATTTGCAGACCATTAATATTTCTTCTGCTGATAAACAAGACCAGATATTACCCCTGCTGAATACAAATTTTTTTTTTTGGTTGTTGTTGTTATCTTCTAAGAGTTGAGTAAAAGGCACTTCTTATATCAAAGGTGGCAATCCCCCATTATGTTCTCTCCAATTGATGTTGAAACTCTTGGTAGGCTATGGTACATTGACAGTTGATGTTGATACTCTTGGTAGGCTATGGTACACTTGACAGTTGATGTTGATACTCTTGGTAGGCTATGACAGTTGATGTTGATACTCTTGGTAGGCTATGGTACACTTGACAATTGATGTTGATACTCTTGATAGGCTATGGTTTACTTGACAGTTGATATTGATATCTTGATAGGCTATGGTTTACTTGACAGTTGATATTGATACTCTTGGTAGGCTATGGTTTACTTGATGGCTACTCTTGGAAGCCCCAACACTGATACTTCTAATCCTTCAATGTGGAGCAGATCAAACTAAACACTTAAGAGGCCCAATCAAGCAGAATTTTTCTAGATCAGAATCAATAATCTAGAGGATGGTCTGAGTATAGCCTTGCATCATAGCATAGGTAAAGATAACTCAACTAAAGGCAGGTAGTTTGCACTGGGTTCATACAGTAATGCAAAGTTGGACTGAGATGCTGAAGTTCCCTGCTTGACCTTTAGGCCTAATGACCAGCTTATTCTGCTACTACCCCTTGGTATCAAAGTATTTGACAGTTGACTTAATACTTAATGAAAGTGAGTCATATATATTTGTTTGTGTATGTATGGTTATCTGAAGGAGCAGAACCCTCTGTCTTCTGACATCGATTTTCCAGAGATTTTCCTGACTAGTTCCCATCTCTTTTCTCTAATTTCCAAGTCTTCTCTGTGACAACAGGGTCTACTGTATTGTTTATGAGTCTGCACCTTGAATTTACTTCTTTCTAGAGAAGTTCATTGTTTCCTTAAACTATGCTCACAGAGGCATTGTGCCAAAGTGCACAAAAAGATGTGTGAGATGTATTTATAGAAGATGGTGCAGAAGCAAACTTTGAACGAGTCATGTAGGGAGCAGAGGAAGCCCAGAGTGAGAGGAGTCTTGAGTGAATGTGTGCTGTTGACAGAAGCACAACCATGTCAAGGACCCCCTAGCCTCAAGCTCAGAGGAACAGCTGAGCCTTCTGCAGGAGACCAAGTGCAATGTTGGCAATATATGCTGACACTATCAACCATAGCTTTCTCTCTATAGGTATTTACAGTCCCCTTGCTCCGGCTGTACTCCATAAACCCTGCCTCCTTGTTTATCTGTGTGGAACAACCCCACATCTTTGTTCATCTGTATTCAATAACCCCACCACTCTGTTCAGCTCTACATAATAAACACAGTGAGATTCTGGGATCCTGGGTCCTGGGATTCTCCAGGTTAGAGCCCAGACACTGTATCCCAGGTTTCTGTACACATGCCGATCCGTCTGTCTTTTATTCATTTTCTTACCACTATAGCCACGTTCGTCCCATGGTGCACATGACACGGAGAGTTATCTTTGAAGGAAGGAATGACCCCCTCCTTCTGTTGGGAGGGGGTATTAGCAGTGGGACTCATAGTCTATGCTCCGTTATATGAGAGTGCACTTTGTATATAAATGTAATTTTTATGTATCCTATAGCCACGGCAGTGCTTAAAAAAACAAGTCAGCGATCTCTCCATGAAAAAAAAAATTGAATCAAGGAAATAATTGCAGTAGAACTTGCAGGGTTCCATGCACCTCCCTCCCCTCCCCTCAGAGTAGGGAGGATGGTATTCTCCTCAGTAAACATTGAGCCAGATTCAGTCTCTCCCGGATTTCTGATGAAGCCGTGGTCATGAAGTCTCTTATCTTCCCTTTTGTCCGAGAGTCCCCCCTCTGGCTCTGTAGTTACAGCTGATGTCGATGTGCGTGTGTTGTGTTTTCAATTAGCCACGCTTTTAAGGAAATGGGGAAAATAACAGATGCACGTCCAATCCA
The DNA here is from genome assembly GCF_011064425.1 of Rattus rattus. Taxonomy (NCBI): domain Eukaryota; kingdom Metazoa; phylum Chordata; class Mammalia; order Rodentia; family Muridae; genus Rattus; species Rattus rattus. Next base: position 93,750,849 of record NC_046160.1, read on the forward strand.
AGTTTTATTGCTTTTAAAGATATAAATAGCAAATGTATGTTCTTTGTCAACAGTGAACGATATACTCTACAAAGAGGATATAGACTTTTATTTGTGATATTTTCATAGATGAGAAACCATTAAAAATTTTTCTTAACAGATACAAAAAACTACACATTGTACATACTAACAGGCTACTATATGAAGTTGGGCATGAGACTTCTAAACAAGAAAAACCAAGTCAGTGATGGGTAACTACAGACAATGATGGGATACCATTTCCCCTAGGTGGAGTTCCGTGTTAAAGACAAGTGAATCATTGTCTAATCCTTAAGCTCCTAAGAGTAAAGTTTATCACATCCAGAAAATTTATGGTACTGGCCAGTGTCACATAGGTCAGAAGCAATAGAGCCAACATCCGAACTTCAGTCTGTCTAATTCCAAAGCCACTGTCTTAAACCTCTGCGCAGACTGCTCTCACGCAAACTTATGGCCAGTATCAGAAGCCCCAGTTGCTCTGATGAAACAGAGTTTACGAAAAGCCCTCGGAAGTGTCAGTCGGAACTCATTTCAGAAACCAGACAGTGTTAAGACTCTGTTTATAACCCCACAGTAGTATTTTATAAGTTATTTTAAGAGCATAGTTTTCACATCTCCAAATCACTTCAGTGAAAAACACATCTGTAGGCTTCTGTCCAAGTTGTGATTATTTGTAATTGATGCTTTTGGAAGTGTTTCTGTTCCATCATTTTGGTAAACACAGATTTAGAAAACCACACAATTTTATCAGATGATATGCTTACCAAGCCCCCGAGTTTCCATGCTGTGGGAGCCTTTGTGACTTGGCTTTAAAATTCATGATAACAAGGGGGGAGATAATCAGCAGAACCACTTAGGGAGAAAAGGCTTCTTCTTCATCTACTACTTTAGTAAAATGTGTATTTTGCTTTCTCCCCTTCCCCACCCCCTCGGTTCTCCTCCCCATCCTGTCATTCTTATGTTGGTGATTGACCCTGATCCTCTCACCTAAGAGCTCTCCCACTAGACTGCACCCCAAAGCAGAGCAGACATTGTTGAGGCAATCTGTAGCCTTCAGAGATTTGCTGACTGTTACCTGCTCCACACATTGAAAGCATCTCATTTTTGTAATGTTTCCATTACAAGAACAAACTTGAAAACAAGTGATGGAAATATTTTAGCTCATGCCTTCTCATGGGTACTATATTCAGTGAAGTCAAATATATAAACATAGCTGTCTGTCTGTCTCTATCTCTGTGTGTCTGTCTCTGTGTCTCTGTGTCTCTGTTTCTCTCTCTCTCTCTCTCTCTCTCTCTCTCTCTCTCTCTCTCTCTCTTTCTCTCTCTGTACTGTTGCCACATTGCTAGAGTTCTAGACATCATCTGGAAGAATCCCACAAAGATTAAAGCTCACTTTTTATTATCATGTTCCTAACCAACTAAAAATAACCTCTAAATAGTTCAGAGGAAACAACCCTCATGTCCACAGATCAATAAGTGTAACAGTGCTGCTGAGTGTGGTCACTGATATACTTGAATGAAAATTGTTGGGCCAGACATGGTGTCCTGTACTTTAATCCTAGCTCTCAAGGGGCTAGCCTGATCTCCATAATGAATTCTAGAACAAGAAATAAATTTTAGAAAAGAAAATGTCATTATTAAACTCATCACTTTGTACAAGGAATATTTGCTAATAAAAAATTTTTAATAAAAAACAAGACTACGTATCTAGACTTCTCAGAAGTCACGATTTAAAATGCAAACAACAAAAAACTAGAACATACATTATTTTGCTCCTTGGTAGATAAGGTGCATATTACTATCAGAGCGATGTCGGTGTCTGATTGGTTTTGTCCCACTAATTATCTTTCCTACTGTGGTAGTTTCACATCAGTTTTTTTTTTAATATTCAATTTATTATGTTATGTGGATGAGTGTTTTGCCTGCATACGTTATATGCATTCAGTTCCTGCTGCAGCCAAAAGAGGGCAACAGATCTCCTGAACTGGAGTTACAGGTGGTTGAGAGCAAGCATGTGGGTGCTGGAACTGAGCATGGGTTCTCCGTAAGATCAGCAAGTGCTCTCAACCATGGAGCCTTTCCCCCAGAACAAACATTTGTGGTTAACTTTAAAAAAAAAAAAAAAACCAGACTAAGTTTGGAGGGAATGACCTGCCTAAAACCTAATTTCTGGTATGATTTTTTGTTCAGTCATTAGAACCAATGTCTGAAGCACAATGTGTCATTAACAGTCATGTTATCATTCTAGAATAATGACAGTGACTTCTGCACATTTATTGAACAATTACTCACTACCAGGCATTCCATTAAGTATCTTGTATTGATTGTCTCGGTTCACATAAAAATTCTATAAGACAGATACTATTTTGTATGTAGAACATGGGACTCAACACTTCAGTAACTTTTCCAAGGCCCAGAATGTTGAAGTCACAATTCGAATCCAGCTATATTAAACTATATATTCACAATTTTTGAAGTTTATACTATATATTCACGATTTGAATCCAGCTATATTAAACAGCTATATCACACTATATATTATGAAGTAAGAGGTGAACATAATTTGTTATTAATACTCTTTCACAAAATAGTTGTTATTTGGGGGTGTGTTTGCTGACATCAGCTCATGTGAGTCTTTCCAGTCTGGATGAGAAATAGCAAAATGAAAGACTGAGATATGAGAACGGTAAATACTGCATTGGCTCCCGGATCCTGCTCAGCGCTCCTAGAAAGTGTGCAGACAGCTGAGACAGGAGTCTCCCCATCACTGACAACTCTAAGAGTTTGTCTCTGCTAATAGGGCCCCTCGGTTCTTAACCTGACCTGTCGTCATCCTCCTCCTCCTCTCTCACCCCTTCATTAAACCACCATGTGTTCTAATTGGTTCAGGGTTTATATGTGGCATTGGTCCATGGTGACAGAGGTGCAGTAGAAAAGCTGGATTATGTGGAAGCCTTTCAGTGTAGCTAGATATAGAGCACTGGGCTAGCATTCACAAAGCCCTGGGTTCAATCCCAGCACCACGAGAGATTTTGAAAAGGGGATTATTTTGTTCATGTCAGGATGACAAACCCACAAGATAGCCCTCACGGCAGGTTAAGACGGTTCTATTAGGTACACATGCCAAACACTGAATTGTGTACACGGGGATGTTTCCTTCAGGTGACCAACAAGTTTCCTTCAAGTGTCAGAAGTTTCCTTCTCGTGATGGGAACCCCACACAGAACCTTTGAAAATGATTGCGTTCTTGGAATTTTCTAATAAGAGGATCTTCGTTTTATTCTCTCTCTCTTTACATTGTTTAACAATAGATTTTATTAGTGTAAAATTTTAAGGAAAAGTAAGTTTTCGACTTACTAAATATAGAAGCATTGTATAACATTGGATGATGGGAGCTACATAGTTTAGAGTCTTTTCCAGGAATTTTAAGTGCTGCAAACTTTATTTTTTTAGTAAAATTGTGTTAACTTATGTCTTAAATGTATAGCAAAACTACACTTCTTTTGCTACATCAACTAATTTAAAAGGAACCTGTGTCCTTTTAGAGACAAGTCTTATTCCTGATTCATAAATTTGGAAATAAAACTGTCATTGTGGGTAGCGGGAAGAAGCCACTGACCTCCAAACGTTAAATGATGACTTTAAAATCAGTGCCAGCAATGACTTAGATTTGGGAAGCAGTTTTCAAAATTGGTACTTTATAAAATGTGCACGGTGCTTCTTCATTCCGCTTTGCTCTCTGCATTTAGCTAAGACTGTAACACTTCTCAGCTTGCTCGGCGTCTAAGACGAATCCACCAGCCATAAGCTGAGGAAAGCCCACCTGCTTCTGCTTTCTGGGCCTTGAATAGCTACAGGCCCTGCCTGAAGATATGCTGGGGAGAGTTCAGCAGGGGTTTGCCTACCTGGCATATCACTCTTCTCCTAAACCACAGCCTGCCTTTTGATGGCTCTAATAATTAATTTGGTCTTCTCTCTTTCTTCTCCCTTCCCCCTCCTGTCTGTTCACAGGTTATCTTGACGAATCAAATTACGACCCATCTGAGTGGAGCCCTCCCTTCTCAAGCAGACCTGGTGTCTCCAGCTGATGATTTGTCCCCGTCTGAAGGTAAAGGATCTGTCCTGGGGAGACTGAAACTTGACACTGACTTACAGACTCCTGCCTCCTGTTGAGAGCTAGGAGACATGGCTGGCTACTGGACTCTGGTCAGTGCTGCTGCCTGGAGCCTGGTGATTTAGGCTTGGACATCTTGCAAGGCAGCTGATCTATTCTTGTCTTTGGCTGTCTCTGAGTTTCCTTTGAGGTATCTTCATACCTATCCATCATGCCCCCATGGATGGAATCTTGTTATCCCTCTGCAGTGCCCCACTTACCAGTTGCTGACTGTTTCTGAGACAGATACTCCAGCATCTCCTTTCCTGGTGGTCCCGTGATGACCTCACCTTTTCTTTGTACTGAGCTCCTCTGGACTGTCTAAAAGTGTGCAGTCGTTCCATGTGCAGGCAATGTGACATTCCCGATCAGCTTTCCAGAAGAAGTCTGACAAAGTCTCCACGGGGTGAATCCACCCATTTTCTCTGCCACCTCCTCCTAGCTAAGGTCAGACTGGCTGGGAATTTGAAGGCAGTGAGCCTTGAGTAGTTGGGGGAACTACATCAGCAGCCAAAAGGTGGTTTCTAATTTTGTTGGAATTCCTCCCTAGTCATTTCTGGGCTCTTCTAGTTGCCGTTGAATTTGGGGTACGGCACTATGGGCCTGAGTAGACATTCACAGTCCTTCTAGTCCATTTTCCCTTTCTACTTTCTGAGAATTGGTCATGAAGGAAGACAGGGGACTTTCAGTCCTGGTGAGGCTCCTGAGTGCCTGGCCAGGTAGGCTTCCTGGATCAGCACCACCTTAGTCTCAGCCTGGAAGCCCCATGTGTCTGCTTCTTGGTGTTGTCTTTAGAGTGAAAACTTCCTTCTTCCCAAGCAAGACCTTCAGGCTTCAAGACTGCCTCTTGAATAGAGAGTCTCCTGGCCCATACAATTGGTCTCGCTCTCTTCCTCCTCTATGCCTTCTCTACCTTCTCAGATATGTAAAGAAATGCTCTAAGGTTAACTTGGTAGATCTTTCTTTCTGCTACTAGAGATTAAATTTAGGGCCACATGCATGTTTTAACAGCAAGCCCTCTACCACCCACTGGAATAAATCCAGCTTAAACTCCTGGATTCTCAGACACACACACTATGCTGTATTCTTTGTGTCTTCATCTTTTATCTCAGTGACCAAGAAAGGTTGTAGGCATACTGTGAGCAATAAGTAGATATTAAATGATTACCAATGAAGATACTGACTCTGCCATGTATGTCATTAAAAATCGTTATGACCACACACACACACACACACACACACACACACACACACACACAGGCACCATATACATAATATACACAAACACACTCAGATACCATATATGCACACACACAATACAACTACATAATATACTATGTGCAAACACACACACCTACAATATATGAACACATCACACATACACACAATACATATATACACATTATACACAAACATACTCACAAACCATACATGTACACAACACACACACACACACACACACACACACACACACACACACACACACACTTGTTCAGCTCTGAGGAAACCGGAGAAAACTATCTTCCTTCTTTATTTGGAAATAAGTGGATTTCTTTTTCTTGGTTTCCTGCTTCATATTAAGGAAAGAAGTAGAACAAAATGGAGGGGGAAGAAATGGCCTCAGACTCTAGTGTAATGGCAACAGGAAAATGATAACAGCAAAGGGAGTTCCTAACTCCTCCTTAGGTAAATAACTGTTCCTGACTATGAAACCCTAGTGGGATTGAAGCAGTTGGGGGTTTGTTGGTTTGTTCTGTTTTTTAAGATATTTTTCTTGTATAGCTGAATAGGTAAAGAGGACATGGGAGTGTTTTTCTCAAAGTCTAAAATGGAGTTACTTACCAGCAAGTTAAAATGAACAGATTTTGGCTGGGGAAAACACTTGCCTAATACTCGTGAGACAGTGACAGTCTGTCCCGAGAACTTCAAAGAGGTGGGGGTCATTTCTTAGAACATTCATTCCTGATCAAATATATTGCAATGGTCCCTAAGTTCCTATGAGAGAGATGAGAAATATATGGCACAAGATAGGATAAACTGCTTGTGGATTCAGTCCTTTACTTGGTCACAGTTGCCTATGCGCTAACTAATGCCCATGGGCAAACTTTTCGCCATTTTAGAGGTTAGTTTCTTCTTCTGCCTGATGTTAGTTTGAAGAAGTACAGGATTGCTTGAGTCTTTTGCAGTCCTGATCGGGTGAGATGGGTCTGCAGATGGGAAGCACCCAGCCACGGGTGGCTCTTCTGTTTCCCAGAGTAAACCTGTAATGGATTTCAGCTGCAGAACAGAGGCCCTTGCTTAAACAGTGTTCGCTTGAAAACAGTTGTGGGGTGAGAGCATGCAGCCAAGAGCAGCCAGCAATAAAATGATCTGGGTTGACCTGAGAAGAGCACCCAGCGGGGGTTGATCCGGGAAATGAAGTCCCTTCTGCTCTGCTGCAGAGAAGGGAATACAAGTGACCTGGTCCAACTGAGCCAACTCTTCTACCCAAGCTGATCCTGTGCTATTAATATCTGCCAGCTGCAAGCCCAGAGCATCCCCTGCTGAGATCAAAGGAGCCCCTATCTTAGCTGGAACAAGGTCATCTGCACAGGGCTATAAAAGTAAGTCCTGGCTGGCTACAAGGATGGCTATGGGGGAGGAGAAGTCAGGAGATGGGAGGCACTCTGTGCTCCTTTAATCTCAGCTGACCAGCTGCTGCCCTCCCTGTGTTTGTGGAGTTGAGAGTTCTTTGTTTTTGCATTGCTGCCTCTGCCTTATTCAATTTGTGCCTGGGTTGTTGTCTGGATTAAGCACACCCAGTGTTCACAGTTTGGGTCCCCAATATGAGTCCCTGCATTGGGGTTTCATTCCAGTGTTGAGTTACACAGCTCCGAGGTAGGAAGGCCAAAGAGGGAGGAGTAGACTCCATAGGCCAAGGCCTTTCCCAACCTACTCTTGCCCTACACAGCTTGTGTCTTAGGAAGGAATAAGAGGGCACATTCAATTACTTGGTGTTCTGCAGCCTGCCTTTCATGAACTATCTCATTAACTCAAGAAAAGAGAACTTTGAGGGCCCATGCAAAGTCATCCCAGCCCAGGGTATTTCTCACTCTCTCTGGATTGCATACACTTCTGTTTGACTATATGTTCATGTGGAAGAGATACAAAGAGAATAAGGGACAGACAACCCAGTAACATATATGGAGTAAGGAAGAAGCAATATAGAAAGAGGAGTGTGTGTCAGGCCTGCCAAAGTGTCCATGCTCACGAGAGCAGCCTCAACCATGAGGTCATTTGCCTCACTCTGTAAATTAGAATAAAATCCCATGGGTGGGTTGATCTTTAGACCCCCTTACTGTCTTAAAATAACATCAGGGCTGGAAAAGACTCCAGGCTTGTTCTATGGGCTCATCATTTCACAAATGAGACCAAGTTAAAAAAAAAAATAACGATTTTTATTGTTTTATGTTTTCTGTAATTCTAGGCCTGAGTAGGTAGTATTGTCATTCAAAGCAGCTGTTGCAGGTATTGTTCTAATGGTGGAAAACCTGATATACAAGCTATCAGAGATCGTTCAATGGTTATTGCAACTTTTCTGATCCTCAGCTCTTGCAGTTCTTCCTTGTAGTGACTGAAGAGACCATGGGTTGCTGGACCTTAGCCACAGAGACTATCTTTCCCCGTATTGATCATTAGGGAAAGATCTAATGATCCAGCTGCCCATAAATGCGTAGCCTATTCTGACCGAGTCCTCATACACTGTGACATGGTCGGTAAGTGACGTTGCTGTGTAGTAGTAAGACTGGAGCTCTACTCAACCCACACCTTTAACTTGCTCTCTTCTGATAGTTTATTTTCAATATGGTGACATGTCAGGCCCACTTGAGGAGTCCCCAGGGTCTTCACGGGATGGAACACATTACTGGGCTGCCGTCCCAGCATTCTGGCATCTGGCGTGTTGGTATCTTATCTCTGTTAGTAGTCTTTGGTTGACTACAGCACATGGAAAGTAAAACTTGAAAGTGCATGGAAGGGTCAGAGGTAGAACAAAAGGAAAATAAAATGTGTTTCTCACCAGAACCAAGAGTGGTTTTTAGTTTTAGTGCTGGAAGCCTTTCTATTCCTGTTTCAGTCAAGGGAATTGATGGCTGATTTCATTTGCAAGAGAAAGTATTTTGGGATTCAAATTCCCTAACAAGCCACCCTTGCGAAAAGCTGGAGTCCATTTGAAAGATTATATGCAAGTGTGTGTGGCTTGTGTGTCTTTTAAAATAAATTTAGCAAGCAAAAGCAGCTCAGGATGGTTGGGGCGAATCGGGGACTCGTGGTTGTGAAAGAAGCAGACTTCAAAGCGTGGTATGAATTCTCTAGTTTTATTTCCACTCTTGCTTTCCAGCTGGCTCTGCTCTGGATTTACTGCAGGATGTTTGAAAATGCGGCTCCCTGCTAATCTCAGACAGTTGCTGTGATCAATGCTTTCTTTCATTTCCGATAAAAAACACTGGTGTTTCTGCTTAAATTGTGTGTACTTTCAGCTTTATTATTTTAGTTGTGATTTATTGTTCTGCATTACCCAAATTTGTAATCCATTAACCACAAATTTTGGGTGGGTTGGTCAAGTTAGCCAACTCTCTCCACATGTTAACTCCAAGGCCCTTCAGAGTTCAAGCTCACACTGGCATTCATAGGTTTGTGTAGATCAAGTAGACAGGGATATGGGTGGGGCAGGTTCATACCCACTACTCAGGGGTATGGTGCATGGCTGAACTTGGTGCTTTGAAAGCATCAGGTGTCCCTGTGTGATTTTTTGAGGTTAATATTAACAACGGTTGTCAACAGCATTTAATTAGTATTTCCATAGTACTATGAATTGTCTTAAAATGATAAATGTCTTAGTCCACCTCAAGCAACTGGAGCATGAAGAAGAGAAGGAAACTGCTCAAAGGCCACACCATGAGTGGAAAGGGTGGTGCCAGGGACAGGAGTCACCATGCTTCCCATGAAACCTTAGATTTGAACATCACAGCTTCTTAGGAGTGAGTTTTGGATAAAGATATTTAAAGGACCCAGTGATCTTTCAGTTTTTATTCCAAAGCCACAAACATATGTCAACACACAGGGTGTTTCATGTGTTTTTCTTCACAAGGGCACACACATTTGCCCACACCACACATTCCCTGCATTCTATAATCTACAGTGCTTGACTGTGCCTGTATGACGTCCAGTAACTGTTTAGATGCCATGGAAAGTCTAATTTATAGAAAAAAAAGATTAAAAGCACACAAAAAAATGTGTGGTGTTTGGCTAAAGAAAGTCTAAATATTGTGTAAGGCGGGAGAAACTGGAGTTGAGAGGAGATTGGCACAGCCTACAAATGTCAGAAAAGCCATAAATCTCCAGAGGGAGGAGAGCCGAGTGAGGGTTCTCAGCAAGGAGGCCAAGGGGGCAATATAACCATGACTGAAGGATCAAAGGAGAAGGGAGCATTAAAGCCAAGCACTGGGAAGTCCGATTAGCCATGAGCTCTCCTTTGGTGAAGGAACACACAGTCAAGCACAGGTGTAAGATAGCCACACTGAATGGCAGTCAGAACAGTCTTTGGATAGTTTTGTGAGACCTGGATGTGTGGGGGTTTTGTTTTGTTCTGTCTTGTTTAAATGTTTAAAATTATATTTCTTTATGTTTGTCTGCATGCATGTGTATGTGTATGGCACAGTGTGGTACACACATGTGGGCGGGCCAGAGAAGAACCTGTGGGAATTGGTTCTTTCCTTATATCATGTGGGTCCCCTGGATAAAGTTTATCACCAGTCTTGGCAAGCCCCTTTTACCCACTAAGCCAAAGTATAGACTTCGTTTTGTTTTGAGATAGGTTTTTTACTAACTAGCCCAGGTTGGCCTTAAATTTGAGATCCTCCTGCCTCTGTCTCCCAGATCCTAAGATTATGTATCCATCACGGCATCTGGCTCTGGGATAGGTGTTCTGAAAGTACTTCCCCTTATTCTCAGTTCCTTTTACCATCTAGATTTTATTATCTGGTTTCCCAGGTCTGCACATGTTTTCGTTAAGATCTCAAGGTCAAGATGACTGAGGGGTCACCAAAACCAAGCGTTGCCACTTGCCTCCGTGCAGAGGTAACGAGCCTAAAGAGAATGGTATGATCCTGGAGGATTTCCAGTTGGAAGGGATCTCTGAGAAAATATCCTTATTGGCCATCAACATAGAGAGTTCTATACCAAGGGTGGGGCACCAGGAAGTCAGATTGATGGCAGAAGGGGAAAGTAGCTGATTTGTTTAGTTTGTGTTGTAATATGATATGAATGCTTTCAGAATGCATTTACAGAGTTGACTGGGACTAGGTGGAGTGTCACAGTATCCAGTGAAGTAGTATATCCTAAGCACAGCTGAGACAAACTCTGACATCGGTTCTTGTGTTCATCCTTCCAGAGCCATGTGCTCAAAGAAGATGGAGAAGTCCCCTAATTAGATCAGCCAGCTCTTCATTAAAAAAAAAAAAATACGGAAGTACTTGCATTTCTCCACTAGAACCTTTCTTCTCGTGGTTCTTGAACTTTAACTAGAGGGTTTATCGATACACACGTTCCTGGGCTTCTACTCCTAGAGTTCCAGTTGATCTGGGTTAAAAAAAAGAAAACAAAGAATTCATATGTCTACAAAATTCTGAGCCTTTGAGAATAGGATAGTATTGGTCCAGAAGTCGCAATTTGAGGATCACTGCTTGTTCCGTAAGTCTTTATGGGAAGCATCTCCGGGATCAAGACAGCTGTGTTTTCATCTAAATTCTTACCAGTGGTGCTTCCTGTAGGCTGGGATAGAGGAGACAGTAGATGGTCTCGGGACTCTTGAAAGTAAGAAAGAAGGCTGCTAAAGTTCACCTTTAGAAGGCAAGCCCATGAATGTGTGCTGCCAGTATTTATGGACCATGTACTATGTGCTTGGCTTTGTTCCGCCATTATCACGTAGAATCCTTAAAGGAACGCTACAAAAAGACAGCATGCATTGTCCCATCTTACAGACAAAGGGCCTAGGACTTATGTGGCAGCAAAGTTAGTTGTGGAGCCAGGACTACACAACCCATAGAGGCCGATTCCAAAGTTTACATTTTAATCTACCAAGTTCTTCTGTAAAGATTTAATTAAGATTCTCTTAATCGATATGCAATTAGAAACCAAAATGTAGCCAAGTCATATGGGGAATCAGACATACAGAGACTTCAATCATTCTATTTACTTTTTCTTGGCTGAACCTTGGCTTTGCATTGTACTCAGCCTTGATCTTATGAAAGGGTTGGTCCAGCCGACCTGCTACATCTATGCAGCTGTGATCCTTTCACCCAGTGAGTTGGAACTAGGAAGTCTTATGACAAATGGAATGTCCAGTGCTCTCCTCCTTGTAGGAGCACCCATGAAGTGGGGGAGGTTCCCTTTATGTAGACACAGCATAACATCTAATGGAGAGATCTTGCCCAGTCAAGCAGGTGTTTGGGTAAGTTCGATAATAGGGCTGTACATTCTTTTTGTCCTGTCCCCTCTCAATGTCCTCTCCTTTGAGAGTTTAGTCTTAATTACCTATTATGAGCCCATGCCTTTAAGCAATGTACTGTGATAAGATAAAATAAAATAAATCATTGTCTTTCTGGCCTCAAACAGCTATCTGGCTCCCCCTTGACCCATTTGTTTGTTTGTTATATGCTTATAACAAGCCCTAACGTTGTTTTCATGGGGAAGAGAGATCTCTTTTGTTTATCCATAATTCACTACTTAATCTTAATTATTAATTGTTTTCGATGTGGACCCTAACCTAACTCTACTGATTTTGCCTCATATCCAGAGACATATAAGAGAAGCACATTAGCACAGACTGTGGTCCATGGTCCGTGATCACTTACTAACTGCTTAGGACAAAGGTAGAAGAGCCGGTTGTCAGCTGAGTAACTGAAAAGCACACACTGTAAATTCTCTATCCGTAAGTCATATCCTTGCTGTGATTTTAAATAAGCTAGAGCAAAATTACTATCTTTAGGAGAGGTTCTCCAGTTATGAGCTAAGTGTAATTTGTTGTGTGTGTGTGTGTGTGTATGTGTGTGTGTGTGTGTGTGTGTGTATGTTTAGAGAAGTTGAGTTGATTTTCTTAATTATGTCTCCATTAGACTCATAAAAAACCAGCTAAGAGAATCTGTGTTTCCTAGCAGTATCACTTCTAGCTATAAAAGATGGATAATAACAATGTGGTCAGGAAATTAATGGAACAAACTGTTTTGATTTAAAATATGATGTATAAATGAATGAAGCTTTAAAAAAATGTCAAAATAAGCAGAGTATGAGGCTGCATGCCTATAATTTCAACATGAGGAGGCTGAGGCAGGAGGATCAAAAGTTCAAGATCTTCCTGGGCTACTCACCGAAGACTGTCAAAATAAACAATCATGAAAATGACAGGATAAAATTATTTTTGTACAAATAATATATTCCAATGACAACAAATGACAAGGAGAAGGTGTTTCCCTAAGATATTTATAACAGGCATACAATTAGCAATTGAAATCTTCAAAGGTCAAACTCAGGAAACAAATGTCAGTGCCTGAGTGTCTCAGAACACCACGGATAGATACGAAGCCCAGATCCAAAGGAAAAGATTGCTTGTTCCTTCAGGGCTCAGACTGAACCCTGGGAGAGTAGCTTTCTCTCTGAGCTTCTAGCACTAAATTACAGTAAGCCAGCAAGAAAGTCCTATCCTCGAGTCACTAAAAATATAAGTTCCATGAGGGTAAGACTTGTCCTCTATTGGGTGCCCACAGAGAACACTGACAGGAAAGGGCAGGTACGCAGCAGATGTCTGGTGAGTGGATGAGGTGCCTACAGGCGGAAGGGGAGGGGTCTTGCTCAGACATTTAGGCCTACGGCCTGACACGACGCCTGGAATTTTTAATAACTTCACACATTGTGAACGCCCCCACATTCCTTCAGTGTGTGTCAGATGAAGGGCATCGGGTAGTACAGAGAGAGGATCAGACCAGAGAGGACAGGAGGAGGACTCTCACTCACACGGGGGCGGAGACTGTGGCTCTTTAGTTTGATGCTCTAAGGATATTTATTAGACCAGACTAATGATGCATTAGTTCTGGGGAAAATGCTCCGGTCCCTGCTGATCAGGAAGCTCACAGGTAGTGATGTGTGTAATAGATTAGTAGAAAAGTTGGGTAAAATTTTGTTAAAATTTTTAAAAAATTAAATATAAAAGTTTTTTAAAGATTTGGTGTCGATGGTGGCACAGGTTTGGGGAGATTGTGGAGTGAACACATGAAACTCCTGGCTGGGGGATGGGCTGTGCAAGAAGATTACGGCAAGAGGGGACTTCAGGTGGGCCTCGAAGGGTCCTTAACAGTCCTAGGAAGAAACTGGTGCTCCTTTCTGGTGCTCCAAGTAGAGATTTGAGAAGGAAAAAAAAAAGAAGAAGAAAGGAAAGGAAATAGGAGGGAAGGAAGAAAGAGAAAGGAACTGTGGTGGAGTAAAGGAAGCTATAGACAGATGGAGACCCAACTATGAACGATTTACATCATGATAGTCAGGTTTTTATTTGTTTGGTATTCATTTCTTTATTCATTTATTTATCCATTGCTAGGCTGGTACCCAGCCATCATAATAGAGCCATTTTGTAGCTGGAAGATATTTCTCAAGTAGTAATTTAAAGACTAGAAATGATAGGAACGAAACACAGGAGCTCTCATCTCCATCACTTTGGGGTAGAGCGTCTTAGTCAGGGTCTCTATCCCTGCACAAAACGTCACGACCAAGAGGCAAGTTGGGGAGGAAAGGGTTTACTCAGCTTACACTTCCACATTGCTGTTCATCACCAAAGGAAGTCAGGACTGGAACTCAAGCAGGTTAGGAAGCAGGAGCTGATGCAGAGGCCATGGAGGGATGTTACTCACTGGCTTGCTTCCCCTGGCTTGCTCAGCTTGCTTTCTTATAGAACCCATAACTACCAGTCCAGGGATGGCACCACCCACAATGGGCTGGGCCCTCCCCCTTGATCACTAATTGAGAAAATGCCTTACAGCTGGGTCTCCTGGAGGCATTTCCTCAAGGGGAGGCGCCTTTCTCTGTGATAACTCCAGCTCCTGTCAAGTTGACACACAAAACCAGCCAGTACATAGGGATAGCCCTAACCTAATGACAATAAGAACCTCTTGGTATACTTTCTAAGGTCCTGAGTGGCAGGTCTAGTTTTGATTTCCCATCTTGTTGGCTCAGGAGAGATTTATCTTATACATTAGGCTTCTGAAAATGTCATGTGAGCCTGACATGATAGTTCATGCTTGTTGTTTAGGACTTGGGAGAGGGAGGATGATCAGGAGGAGTTCAAGTTAATTTTGAACTACATAGTGAGTTTGAGGCTATAGGAGTACCATTTCGCTCTCCATCCATTTATCAAAACATCTGATGTTAGAAATAACATCAGAGTACCTATAATTCATTGTTAGGGTGTAAGAGAAAAAGAGCAAATGAGTTAAAGTCCTAAATGAATGCATAGAAATAAATACATATATGCCCCATGTTCCTTTTTCTAATAGTTGCAGCAGTAATGTCAAGTGACTGGTATATACTAGACCCTATACCAAGCACTAAGAAAAGCTCAATAAGTTTGTGAGGGTCAGTTTTTTTCAGTGTTGTGATCAAGCCTAGAATCTTTATGTTTTTTTCACTATTACACGTTTTTTTTTCTCCTTTTCTATTGTTTGAGAATTTCACACACACACACACACACACACACACACACACACACACACTCTTAAAGTGTTTTAATCAAATCCACATCTACTCCCTTTCTTCTAATTCCTTTCCTGTCCTATCTACTGCTTTCCCTTCCCAACTTCATGTGCTTTTTTTTCTTAAACACATCTACTTGATGCCGTCTGCATGTGCATGGGCATAGCGTGGGTGTTCTCTTAAAGTTGCATCCCTGCCTGTAGGAAACTGACTCTTCCTCTCCCAGAAGCCATCAGATGCCAACCGCACCCCAGCTAGGGATGAGACTTCATGAGCCTCTCCCACATCTTTACTGGGAACTTAACTGGCTTGAACTCAGGTCGTGGGCATGAAGTCATAGCCTCTGTGAGTTCATGTATGCAGTGGTGCTGTTGTGTCCAGATAATACTGTTTTACTGCAGATGTCCACTGCCTCTAGTTCTTATGGTCCTGCCTCCTTTTCCTCATTGATCCCTGAGCTTTGGAGGAAGGAGGTGTGATATGGATTTCTCATTTAGGATTGACTATTCCATTCTTTTATTCTATGCGTGTTTTCCAGTTGTGAGTTTCTGCGTTATGTGCTGTCTACTACAAAAAGAAGCTTCTTTGATGAGGGTTGAAAGATCTACTAATCTATTGGTATAAAGATAAGAACTTGGGAGCAGTGTATTTAGTGTGTCCATTTAGCACAATAATGAATGGTATCAGGTTCTACTCCAGGGCCTATGATCTAGCTGGCCATGGGGTTTTGGCTAGAGTTATCTGAAAAGAGAAAACCTCAACTGAAAAAAAGTCTCCATAAGATCCTGCTGTAAGGCATTTTCTTAGTTAGCAATTGATGGGGGACAGGGCGGGGAGTGGCGGGGGGGACCAGCCCATTGTAGGCAGTGCTGTCCGAAGCTGGTGGTCCTGGGTTCTACAAGAAAGCAAGATGAGCAAGCCATGAGGAAAGTGCTCTTCCATGGCCTCTGCATCAGCTCCTGCCTCCAGGATCCTGACTTCTTCCAATGATGAACAGTGATGTGGAAGTTTAAGCCAAATAAACCCTTTCCTCCCCAAGTTGCTTTTGGTCATGGTGTTTCATCACAGCAATAGTAACCCTAACTAAGACACCCGGTTACCAGGCATGAGCTTCATCTTTAGATCTAACCAGAAAGTGATTGGTTACTGCCTTAACAGTTAGTACTCTCTTGCCAAGGCATTCCATTGTAGCTTACAGTGTTTACAGCTGTGTAGGACAATTGATTACTTTCCTCCTTTGGTAGTTGAATAGGACCTTTCAGCACTAAGAAATCTAGTTGTTGGAATCAGGTAGGAGTAGGGACGACTTCCAGGTGGGTACCAGTTTGAGTTTTCTATGTCCTGTGACTCAGGTATGTAGTATCTTTAGCAGTAGGGTCTTACCATCAAGTTCCATTGAGTGGTCCAGAACTATGACAATAGCCGTTTTTGATGGGGGACTGTTTCTATTGAGTCACACTTACCAACAATTAGAAAGGAGGTGATTTATCTGCCACTGGGCTTATTAGTTGATAGCCTATGGAATCTGCAAGGCACATTGTCTTCTCCCTGCCCCAGTCATGGGTCCTTTTAGAGTATCCTCCTGGCCCTCCTTTCCCTTGGCCACACTAAGTGACACCCACTGGCCTTTTCGGGCTGTTTCGTAGAGTTCCGTCTTTATGAAGCAAGGTGTTCTATTCTCTCTTCATCCTGTGATGATGTGTAGAGTAAACACAGGCTGGACCACTCCTCTACAGGCATCTGGCACCTTCCTTGTCAGTTATTATTCTGGGTATCTGTAGCAGAATGCATTTTGAATCTATAAGCCGTCCATATTTAGCATATTTTCTGTAAAGCATTGTACAAACAACTGTGTGGTTAAGTTTTATAAAACACATTAGAAGTAGGACATGTGAAAAGGAGACAGGTTCCCCCATTCATTTCCCACATCTCACTGAGTAGAACGTGTACGTCTGGCATTGGGTCTAGTTCCAAAGTCTCCATGGGTTTTTTTTTTGTTTTTTTTTTTTGTTTTTGTTTTTTAGAAATTCTTTGCTATCTCAAGAAAAGTGAGACTATACCCCAAATCCATCTGTCTGTCTGTCTGTCTATCATCTACCTATTTATTTTTGAGATGTACATGTCACAGCATGTGTGTGATCAGAGAACAATTTGCAGGGGTTGTTTTCTTCTTCCACCATGGTGGGTTGCAGGGCTCAAAGACAGATCACTGTGCATAGTAGCAGACACCTTCACCCACTGCGTCACCTCACTGACCTTTAATCCCAAATGTGAGCATTGGTTCCATCCATTCAATTGCTTGCTCATTAATCCATTCCTTCATTCGGTGTAGAGCACCTATAATAGTAAACTCTTACTGTTCAGAGGATAGGAAGACCAGTTTCAGCCTTGGCCCTTCTAGAACATAAAGGCCAATTCTAATGCTCAGCTTCTCTGTTTGGAGTCTTAGAATGTCTGAATACCAAATGAAGTCTGAGTTGGCCCGGTGCTGTGCTATCGTTGACTAATAAATAGAGAACGGCCTCATAACGGAGTTCAGACACATGCAACAATTGTTGTTGTGTTATGTTGTACAGCAGCTAATAAGTAGTCAAGAAGGAGGGAGAAGTTCAAGTCCAGTAGGAGGCTCAGCAGGTAATGAATGCACTTGCTGCCAACCCCTGACAATGGCATAGGCCACTGTCATAGGATATCTGAACAAAATGAAGACAGTCTCCTTGACTAGCATTTTGATTCAGCATGTATGCAGTACCCTGATAGACTGACCGCCTTTGTCACTGGCCACATCCACTGGTAAAGTGGCAGCTGAAATTCAGTATGATGCTGCACCAAGAATCTGCCAGCCTGGCCAAGGTAGCTCAATGTACCTTACACTTGAGGTAGTCAACTCTGTTTTCTTGGATAGCTTCTTAATGAGAACCAAATCAGATAAACTATTGCTTGGTTCCTAGGCTCACTACAGACACAAACAATTAATCACTTCCTGGTGCAGGGGTTATGTCAGAGAACCTGGCTTCTCTATACTGATCATCTGGTTTCCCTGACCCTTGGGGCTGGAGTTGGAGTAACTATTGAAGCAGTCTTCAGAAAGCTTTAACCCTTGAAACTATAGCTGTTGATCAGCAGGTGTAATAAAAAAACAATTTTGGCCAGGATCTCACTGCCAAAGGCAGTTTAAGATAACTGCCAAAATCATAATTTATCTCCTCCACTTAAAGAGGTAGGAAACTATAACTTGCAGGCCATTCCTGGTGTTGTAAGCAACCTGTGCTCTCTTTTTTTTTTTTTTTTGGGGTTGGGGACCGAACCCAGGGCCTTGCACTTGTTGGCAAGCGCTCTACCACTGAGCTAAATCCCCAACCCCGCAACTTGTGCTCTCAAGTTAGGTCCATCACCTCCCTTTCCTGGTTGTTCATCTGCTACCTGGGTGAAATGTCAAAAGAAACCCCATTCTGTTGGCTGTTTCAGACTTTTCGAGAAACTATTTCCTTTATGGTGATATGCTTCTCTGTTGAGTTTGGTGTGATCCATCCCCGATATGAATTAGTATGAGTTGTGAAGCTGATCAAGAGAAGGCATCTAAAATTAGTCCTGGCCTTTACCAACTCATATTAAAAACCATAGTAGGAATAGAGAGAGTGTAGTCTTGGCCCTTTGCCTACTGGTGAGCATTCTTACAACAGTGAGTGTACCTGCAGTTTGTGACAAGTACTGGGGACATCTTTGTTAACGCATGTTGGCAACACATTGCTTCGGGAAGGTGTGCTTCTATGGCTGAAGTCAGATTACATTCTAGCTGTCTGGGAGAGAAAGAGGTTTAAAAAATGTGTATGGACCCCAAGGGAAGAAAATGGTATACCAGGCTGTGAGTTCCACCTTCAGGGAAGGAACCTAGAAGGTGGGAAGACTCATGAGAAAAGAAATGACTCTGTTGCCCAGTCACTCTTGCTCCAACTACGTGTGGCTAGAAAAGGAAACCCAGCTCCCTTGGATTGGTTGAAAAATATTGATTTTTTTTCCCCTAACTGGAATTTGACAGGGTCAGTTCATGTCTGGGTTTTCAGCACTTAAAACAGGGCTCTTTTGTCTTGGGAGGCGGCTGGACTGGTTTCTCCTCCAGGCAGGTGCACAGAGGGCGGTTATTGTAGCTTGAAACACAAACACCGAGGCCCCGAGCTCTGATCCGCACGCTCTCCGGCATGGCTCAAGGAAGTAAAATGAACAATGACTCTTGCAACAGGCAAGCACTGTAAATGCCACTCCTGAATGAAATATTTCTTAAAACTTGGTATCCGTAACTTGATCGGCTCTTAAAACTTAATTATATGTCAGGGGAAAGGAAGCCATTGGCTCCTCCAGCTGTCCAGGTTGGACAAGAGCGCACAATGGACCATATCCGATTCGCAGCCATACTTAGGTAATCAGATTAATATCTCTTGAATTGAATTTACCCTTTTGATACGGACTCTTTCAGCTGGCTTGTTTCACATCTCAAATTTTGACAAAGCCGTGCGGCCTTTGAGTAAGTTCCCTGAAATCTATATGCGGGAAGCCTGTGCTCTTTGGGGCCGTTTTTGGGACGTGTACCAATTAAATCTGTTTCTGGCACACTTTTAATGGCATACTTTCCCCCCCGAGTCAACAACTGCTCCAAAATCTGAGGTCATTTGTTTAATTTAAAAGCAAAGGTTATGGGACAACCATTGCAGGCTTCACAAGCCAAGTCCCTGAGGCTTTGAAAGGAGGGATGAGGAAGGGGAGGCTATGTAAACTAGAGTACTTACACACAAAGTAAGTTAAGTACTGTGTCTCTGTCAAGTGAGTATCAAACAGGGTTTGTCCACGCCCACCCCACCAACCTCCTTTCCCTTTCTTTTCCAACCAATCCCTTTCTTCTAGAGCTTTCTTACCCCAGAGGGAGTTTCACACAGTTACTGTTGATCTCGTAGGACAAACATCTGGACTGGATTTTTGTCAGCTGGAGACGAGAGAGAACTGTAAATGATGAAGTGACTTTTTTCATCCTTATTAAATTTATTTATAGCCAGTCTGAAGCCAGGAAACATGCCTGGGCCCTTGATTGGATGTTCTCGAGGAACGCAGGGCAGATGGCATTTTCCCGTTGTTTTCTAAATAGTATCAAAGATAGCCTTACATAATTCCCAGCTCGGTCTTGTTTGTTTGTTACCACAAAGGACACATCATTAGGACATTTTGTGCGTCAGAAGGCTTCCACTGTGTTAGCTTATCCAGCATGCCTTCCTTTCTGTCAGGGAGAGAAGGAAATGTGCCTGGCACAGCCTTTGAAAAACTGCAGTGATAGAAAGTCGGTGTCTGGTTTGAGACATGAACCAGTGTCATGGGGAGTTTCCTTGCCAGAGGAACTCAACTTGGGTCCCGTTCTACCTTTTCCACTTAACAAACCTTCAAATCTTAAGGCTGCCAAATCAAACAAAAAAAAAAAACAAACAAGCGCAAAAAAAAAAAAAAAAAAAAAAAAAAAAAAAAGACTCATTCATTTTCTCATTACTGAAGATAATACAAAGGCTCTACAAGAGGTATTTCCAAATACTTTGTTCTGCCCTTAGACCATATTACATAACAGTGCCTTAGGGGTTGTGTAGTTATTTAAGAAACAAGGCTTCCGACTTAGTCAAATGAAGATTTCTTGTGGGCCCTTTCCTGTACTATGACTTGAGACGATACTTTGATTTTTCTCTCACTGGCACTTGTAACTGTATTGTTTGTTTGTTTCGTTTTGTTAAGGCTTGGGAATGAGGCCTGCTACCCACAGACGTTTTCTTCTCTAGAGTAGAGACCGGTCAGCTTCCTGCCACCCAAGTCAGCCATCCTCAGCATGAACAGTGGAGCCTAATATTCCCCATCTTGCTAAGGGCTAGTCTCTGTTATGAAATCGAATGAGACCAAATGCACTCTTACTGGGAAAGCCGTCACTGATGCCCATTCCTGGGCAATCCTCAGAGGGAAGACTTTGAGGAGCAGTATCTCACCTCCCAGGTTCCCAGTCTCAAGTCTACCAACAGATCCCTGCAGCAGGACTCCTTTCTGTGACGTTCCTGTGTCACGGGGAGATGGGTGCTCTTAGAAATGTCAGCAGATTCTTCCAGGAGTTATTTTGCTTGTGGAGTAGGGAAGCCACTCTTAGAGCAAGACTTAAGGTGGCCCTGCATCCATTGGTCTGATGGGAAGCTTCATCAAGTGGGGATGTCTGCTCTACACTGTTGAGCCTGCTCAACGGCGTGACACTGGCCCTGGCACTGAAAGTAGACATAGGGAGGTCATTATTCATTCTTAACTCAGTTTGGAACACTGAGTATAAAAGGGGAGAACCAAAGGTAATAAAAATGTTTGTTATCAAGTAGGAAGGAAGGACAGACCCAGAGATGAAATGTGGAGGAAGGTGAAGGGCGTGGGGTCGGGACCAGATGGACTATAAGCAACACTGCATCGTTTAAGATCATAAGACTACATAGTTCCTGCTAGATTTAGCTTCAGAGATGAAAATTACAGGTTGGGCGAAGAGTTCTCTGTCTATGCTTAGAACCATCAACATAGTTTTAATAACAACAATAACAATAACAATCTTTCATGAAATCTCCCTAAAGAAGGGATTTTTCATCTTTTCCCCTTCCTTCCATCCTTCCTTTCTTCCTTCCTTTCTCCCTTCCTTTCTTTCAGTACTGGAATTAAACCCATGCCCTTGGTACACTCTGTCCAGCCTAATGCATCCCATCTCAAACACCCACACCCATAGCGATGAACTATATCCCACATACCTCTCCCTTCTTTGTTTATTTTATTTTATTTGTGTGTGAGTGTTTTGCCTGTGTGTATGTATGTGTACCATATGCATGTCTGATGCCCACAGAAGCCAGAAGAGGGCTCTGATCACCTAAAACTAGAGTTACAGACGATCCTTTGCAAGAACAACGAGTGTTCTTAACCACGGAGCTATCTCTCCAGCACCCCTACCTCCTCATCCCCCAATTTTTGAGGCATAGCTCACTCATTTCCCAGGCTGAGCTTGAAGTTCTTACACAGCTCTGAACTTGCAGTCCCCCTGCTGCAGCCTTCTGAATAATTAGGATTCCAGTCTTATGTCACCATACCTGGGAAAGCAGCATTTTTAATTCTTTTAAAAGTGTGTGTGTGTGTGTGTGTGTGTGTGTGTGTGTGTGTGTGTGTGTGTGTTTATAGAGGTCAAAGGGCAACTTTGTGGAGTTGGTTCTGTCCACCTATCTTTACATGGTTCATGGAAATTGAACTCAGGTCAGTAGACTTGCACAACAAGCACTTTACCCATGGAGCCATCTCACCAGCCTCAAAGCACCACTTTCAAATGTATTGCTATCGCTGTAAAAGCCCAGGTAATGGAGTTAAAATGTCTATCAAAGATGTGAGCCCAAACTAACATGGCAGGGTTAGACACTGATGAAGTTAGTCCCTCTACCAAAAAAGAAAGCGAATGATGGTGTTCCACCCCAGGAATAGCATCTCCCATAGCTGTCATGCCTGACAAGGCTCCAGTGATTACAACATTCTCCCCATGGACGTTGTCATTTAAGAGAGGGCAGAAGTTAAAGGGGAAATAAGTAGATATTGGCACCAAACATTCAACATGTGGACCCAGTGAAACTTGACACTGTTATTTCTGTTCATGTTGAGCATATCATGCACTCAATTATGGAGCTAACTTCTCCATCTGAAAAGGTCCAAATCCATATGGGACAGCAACACAGTAGAGGGTAGATATGGTTTTGTTCTGCATTTTGGCTGATGAACGGTATTCTACTCAAGCGTAGATTATAAACACTGTGGCAAGATTACTCAGAATGTCAGCACTAACAGTACCCGAGTTAGTGGGAAATGCATGGGGCAGTTCTTGGGAGCCCCCCAGCTGGCTGTGCTCCTGTGTGTTCAAAGCAGGGCAGAGAACGTCTCTGCTGTTCTTCCCGATGTCTTTCCACTGAAAACATTGCAAACCAAAGTCCAGAGGGAAAAGGCTCTGTTGCTGTCTCTTTGTCCCACCCAGCCATCAAGGCAAGATAGGAAGGAGAGATCAGTCTTTATGGACGATGAGGACACACCCCTCCCTACCCTCATTCGCCCACCACTGTGTACCTGTCATTATGTGAGTGCTTGGGGTCTGGTACACTAAGAAAAAAGGGGGGAAGGAGGATGAGAAGAATGGGGGAAGGAAAGAAAAGACAGCACAACTCTGACCATCAGTCAAGTGGTCCTAACCTCAGTTATGTGAGAATACCTCATTTGCAGTTCCTTCCTTTCTACAGCATGTTGATCTCTAGCATAGCCCTGCAGCTTTCAGTGTCTCCCTTTCTACATCTTGCTCTGTTTGATTTACTTGGTGATGTCATGACTTTTCTATTTTTAGGATGAGTGGAAGATAAAATGTTCCTAAGAGCAACTTGGATGGTATTGAAAACGTTAGGAAAGAAGTATAGCGGGCATTGTTAGCAAACAGCTGGGCTATAAACACTTAGCATGAGAAATGATGGGTAAGGCCATTTGGCTATCTACACGAAAGGCCTGTGTTTGAAGCGCTGCAGAAAGCTCTCATGACTGGGATGTCTGGTAGTGTCAGAACCTGGGGTGGCAGAGATCAGAGGCTGCTGACTCTCATGCATCAGTCACCAAGTGCCCACTGACCCCTTTAAGAGTTTGTGGGGAAAGGGTAGAATGTGAGTTTGAGATCTTTGCTCATTTCATGTGTGTGAATATGTGTGTGTGTGTGTGTGTGTGTGTGTGTGTGTGTGTGTGTTTGTGTGTGTGTACCGTGTGCCTTTGTGGGCCCATGTGAAATGACCCATGTTGGACATAACTATAACTATGGAGGATAACTATGGAGGTGGTTCTTCCCTTACACCTCAAGGCCAAACTCAGGTGCCAGGTTTGTGTAGAGCTTTTTACCCTGCGCTATCTCACCAATCCCTTTGCTAGCTTCTTATTTAAAATATTTCTGTTCCAAGCAACTGATCCCAATTGTGATTACTTCTACCTGTTGATTCGGGTGTTTTGCATGGGAACCACACTGCATGGCCATGGGGACTTCCCATCTGCCTCCTTTGTGAATCTCTTTCTCTTTCAGTGCCTCCAACTTGGGCCCCAAAGAGGGATACAGCAGCTGAATGTCATTCTCTTGGGCCTTGGCCCAGGCATGCATCTCTGGAAGGATAACTGAATCCCATTCTTAAGGCTGAAGTTCCTCTTGATTAGCAGCCCCTTTTGTGTGTTGTTCTTAACAGCGTCTCTGTCTCTCATGGGCAGCTTACAGGGATGTGTTTGAGAGTTCCTTCCAGCTGGGAAGCTGCCCAGCTCCCACCAGCTGAGTTGGGGGATGGCTTTGCTTTAGTTCCGCTGCATGTGGACTACAAGGACCCACTTCCAGCCTGGCCACAGTGGCCCTTTTCTGCTGTGCACATTTGGCTCTGTATTCCGGTTTTCATTCTCCAGCCATCTGGGCATTTTGAGCATCCCTCTTATCTTAGTACCTTGGCACTCAGGACCACATGTCATCCTATCATAGAGATGGAAACAAAGGAATCCTTCACCTCTGCCTTACAGTTCCCCTGGAGCCATCATAGGTTGAGTGACAGTCGGGGAGATTGTGAGCGCAGCATAGATCTGCAGTGATGTAAATGGTTCTGCTGATAGAAAGCGCACACAGTGGATGACAATAGCCATGATTGTTCAGTACCAGGGTTCTTTGCTTCCTTCTTTTTTCCCCTGGCTAATTTGAAATCTAGGAGAAAGAAAAATACAGACCCTGGTGGCCGCCAATTGCTACAGCCTTGTCAGACCTAGAAGAGTGAGCTTAGGATGGGGTATGCCATACAAGTGAATATAGTTCTCTTAAAAATTCTGGAGACCAGTTAGCTGGCGGGGAAGGTCGATAGCCTTATCAAGGTGATTACCCAATGCTCTCAAGGTCTGATTTCCCCAATTGTGAGAAATTCAATTTTAAGGCTTGTAGTAGTGGTGGATTACATTCTCTCTCTTCCCTCATTTATTGAGAGGGAAAGGGAAAAGGAGAGGGAGAAGGTAAGGGGTGAGGGAGAGAGAGAGGAGAGGGAGAGGGAGAGGGAGAGGGAGAGGAGAGGGGAGAGGGAGAGGGAGAGAGAGGTCAGTGGTAGTGTGCTTGCCTGCCATGAACAAAGCCCAGGGTTGAGCCCCAGGACCATCCCATGAGTATTACTGGCTTTTTAAAACTCCTCTTTTTTTTCTTCTTCAACTTCTGGTTTGGGAAATGTTGGATCAGAATCACTCTTCAGAGAAGCATCTGGAAAAATTAGTTCAAGCATACTAATGACAAGCTCCCTATAATTGTCTTAACTAGAGAAAAATAAGCATTTGCCACAAAGACAGTTCTGTCCCACCCCCAGCCTCTGGCTCTCATGCATTCATTCTGATCCTTCGCTGCCCAAATACCTCTTGGAGAAGAGGTTAACAAAACAGTCTTAGACTGTTTCTCAGGACACCTCAGCAGTCGGGGAGGTTGGAGATGCCCTGCAAGGTTGTCTTAACAAGCTTGTGTCTTTCAGAGAGTCTGATCTCACATTGGTGGCTGATTATTTATGTATTGTAGAAACTTCTTCATACTTGATGCTACAGAGCAATATAATATTAAGATATGACTTTGGGTTGGGGCAGAAAGCAATGTACCTCATTCCATACCAAACTGGTGGACCTTGTTTGTTTTGATGCTAGTTGAAACCACAGAGACAAAGGGGAGGCCAAGAGCTCATTCATATTGTCCTTTTGAGTCCAAGTTCCAATCCTCTGGTCTCTGTGACAGCCAATGATGGTCACTTTCCTAGAAAGCCAATTTCCAATTTAGCCAGATCACAGGTTCTAAATCTGGCTTCGGTTCTCTACCCAATACTGCCACCAATAGTTGTCAAAACCCAGTGAGCATTCTATAAAAAGCTAGCTAATGACACGAGATATGGGTTCACCGGACAGCTTCTGGCCTTCACCTTGCTTTACTCCCAATATCTCAGTCCTCAAGTGAGGATCAGGTCTCCACATGCAAAACTGACTTCCTCTAGTTAGCTCAATTTCTGTCTAAGAATTGGCCACTGTTCATCCCTGGTATTGTCTCTGAATGGGCAAACCTGTTTGGAATATAGATTTCTTGCTCCCAAAGCACAGAGATGATGCAGTGACCTCTGTATCTGTCAGTGAAGAAGGGATGCATACTCTCGGGCACGAGCTGGTTCTACCACATGGTTTGAGGTAAAGGGCCGTTCTATTTCCCATTAGGAAATGTTTGGAGCAGCTTGGCAGCAGATCTGTGGCTGAATAATTAGTCTAAGAACTATCGCTTTTTTTCCACATAGGAGATTAAATGCCTGCTTTGGGTCACATCAAAGCTGGCCTCTTGTACTATCTGATCTTTGCAAAAGGCCCCATGTTGGGCCAGCATGACAATCTTTGCATGCGTTGCTCCCTCTGTTATGAAAGAGGCCTTTTTATGTGAGTCTAAATAATTTGGAGTCTTGCTCACACTAATATTAAAACAAGTCACTATCTTTCAGAGTTGATGTAAAGTCAGGTCTATGGGGAATTTGAGAGAGAAAAGTCCCACTGCTCTTTGAGTAGTATATCTTAAACATGAAGGGCATTTTCGTTAGGGCATTAGCAAATCGAGTTTAACAGCCTGTCCTTCATGTCCTTGAGTCTCATTGGGGTATGGGCTCTGTATTCTCCATGTGTAAAATGGGACAATCAGAGCACCATGATCAGCTTAGACAGATGACAAGGACTGCAGGAACCATCAGAGCTGCAGCACCACAGACCTTCTACATGTGTAGTCTACATTTTGCCTACCCAAGGGAATCTGAGCAGTGCACGATTCGGGGCAGGGTGCAGAAGGTCCACAGCCAATCTGAACTGGGCAAACAGATGAAACTGGTTCCAGTTTACCAAGTTGGCACAGGTTATGTGCTGGTCAAGGAAGTGTTTTTCAAATCATGGGAAGCCACTGGTGAAAAATCTACTGGTTCTTTATGGCGGCCTTTGGAGATGCTTTAATAATTTGAAACCGTTCCATGGCAGGCCCAGGGAAAGGTCTTCCTTCAGCTAACATGCAACATTAGGCAGAAGAAATAGGGCCTTTCTGACTGGTTTGGCTGTGGGTGGGCCTTTTGCACATGTTTCTAATTAGGGATTCAAGAAAGAGTAGATATTCTGTGGCGACTCTCCTTTCCCTCTTTGCTGTGAGATGGAACAACAGTGCCTTTGTGGTGACCTACGTAGAGCTGTTTACATTCGGTGACCTGCCTGCACGCTCCCACTAGAGAGGACTCACCTCCAGGCTAACAAGGGGCAACCCAGCTATCTCCTGCTCTGGTAGGCCTAGGAGTCAAAAATGAAAATTAAAAGGATTCTCTGTTGTTCACACACTTAGTTTTCTTTATAGATTTATTGAGGTCTAATGTATATGCCATAAAATTCATCCATTGTAAGTATACAATTGAGTAATTTTTTAAAGTAAGTTTATGTAGCCTCTATCCAATTTTAGAACTTTAGTTGGACTGATTTCAGAAATACCAACAATCATAATTGGAATGCAAGCTAAGCTGAAGCACAGAATAAAGGCTATCTAGGGAGGGGCCACCCAGGAAGTCACTTGAGACATCTAGTCTCAAGGCCAGAATACACAAAGTCCTGAGATTAGCATTTATATATAGGAAGATTTTTTCAGTAATTTTGCTTTCCAAATGACAGTACCTCATTAAAAATTCTGAGCGATTGTTTGCTGCAGAACCTCCCTCACATGTCAACACCAGTTTATGTTGCTTGGTTATACAGAGAATGTACAGAAAATGAGAAGTTAAGCTCTCCTCGGTGAGCTGATAGATCACTTTCAACATCTATCAAGTATTTATCCATCTTCTCACCTCAGCCACTGCTAACACTCAGTGAAACCTTCATGAGATAATGGGCTGGTGGCTTATGTGATCAGTTCAATATGACATCATCTGTTTTGTAGTGGACCATATGGAACTGAAAAGTCTTCTGTCAAGACTTCTTAGAGGAGATGTTACCAAAAGAAAAAGATGCCTTGGGAGCTAAAAGCACTGGCTTCTTTTGAAGAGGACCTGGGTTCAATTCCCAGCAGCCATGTAAGCAGCCTTCAACTGTCTGTAGCTCCAGTTCCAAAGGATCCGTCACCCTCTTCTGGCCTCTTCTGGAACTGTATTCATATAACATACCTACATACATGCAAGCAAAACACGTATACACATTTTAAGAAACAAAATTATCTAATGAATTAAAAAAATAAAATAGAAGGCATTTCTTTGCATGGGACATGACTTGTGCCAGGCTGGTAAGCTGGACCAGTTCTTCTGTTTGTCTGGTTCTGCCTGGCTGTAGACCCTTGTGTCCTGAACCTGAAGTTCATCATTATCCTTTCAACACAAAAAGAACAGCAATGTCAGCTGCTTACTTTCTAGAGCATAACCTCATACTTGAGTAGCTTTAGAGAAAAAAGATCCCAGAAGATAAACAAAACAATTACAGAAAGCGTTTGCTTAAAAATGCTAGGGCCCTACAGTGTGACCATTTCTACGTTTAAGATGTGAAGAACCTAGAGTTGTTCGGAGATATTTGGAAAGTAGGGATATCTTTGGCTCCCAGTCAGAAATGGGATGAACGCAGCTGGTTTTGATCTTACCAAGGAAGAGGGAGTTCTGTATTTGTTTGCTGGCCTACCTACTGTGTGGCCTTGTTTATGACAAGGCTAACCTCTCTCTGGGATTATTATGAATGGTCGTATCTCAGCGAGAGCTAGACACAATGGCCAATACCATTGAACATTGCCCTTTGAGTCTCAAGGTTGATTCACGGTATTTAGTGGTATTGAACCTGCCAAAGAAAGTACCACTATATTTGGGGAAATGTAATTTTTATTTTTTTTTATAAAGAATAAGGAAGAGAGATTTTTAGAAGAACATACCTTAGCCTATTTGCCTTTCTAGACAAGCTAAAAAAGTAAGGCCCAGTAATCTTAAAAATGTCATGTCTTAAATGTCAGCCTGCCAATAATTATTTAGACGTCATCAGAGGGGAAGTCCCCTCCCATTATTATTTTTATCTATACTGAGATAAAATTTTTTAAAAATTTTTAATTAAAAAAAATTCCTGTGTGGGTAAGTAATTTTTTTAAACCAAACACAAGAAAAGTCTGCGAGTTTAGAACTGCCTTACCGAGAAATAACAGACCTGGAAATTGTGTGGGGTTTTGTTTTGCTTTTGTATCTTACTTTCCAGTGCAATACTAATCATGGGTGGGGACAGTAAATACGATCTGTCACTCTGCATGTTAAAAAGGGCAAGCTTTTGGACACTGCTAAGATTTGTCAAATAAAATCCAGGATGCTCAGTGAAATTATAATTTTAGAGAAACCAACCACACATAATTACTTTAAATACATCTCAGCTGTTATATGGGGATGTACCTATACTAAAAAAATCTTTCTTTGCCTGAGTTATGTTCATTTATTTATTTTATTCTAGCCAAGTTCTCATGTAACCCAAACCAGCTTCAGACTTGCTATGCAGCCAGGCCTTAAACTTATGATCCTTCTGCCTCTACCTCCCAAGGGCTGGGATTACAGGCATGGACTCCCGAGTCTAGCATTATCTGAAATATAAATTTAATTGAGCCATGTATATTTATTTTTGATAAATCTGGCACCTTTTTTGGTATGGTACTTCTACAATGAAAAAGAATATACCACCCAAGAAGCTTGGGAAGTTTTTACAATCACTGAAAGTCACCATCAAGCTTAAGCTAAAGCAAATCATAGTAACTGAAATAGTGAGGTGAGCCAAGCCGGTTGTCTTGGTGACATGAGCCTTCTCACCCTTTCTACTTCCTGTGACTGGCTCTAGGAGTCCATTTCTGTAGAAAGCGGCCTTCCAAACTCGTAGACACTTTGGGTGGCTGAACTCAGAACTGTGGTTCCCTTTCAGAGTCATTGTTCTCGACCTCTGGATCCTCTCAAATTCTTGCTTCTGTAAAATCAGCTCAGTGAGGCGGGGTCCCACTAGACATGTCCCAGAGAACAGTAATGGCTGCCATTTGCTGAGTGCTTAGAATGTCACTGCCTTACCTCCATTACCTGCACCCACCTTAATGGGTTTATGTGTTAAATGGACACAATTTCAGTTTTAGAAACAAGGCAACAAAGACAAGGAGGTTTAGTAACGTGAGCTGTTGAAAAGCAGAGGTGGTGTAAGGATTTCTGGCAGCGAATTCCTGCTCCTCCTCACTGTGCTGCTTCAAGTTTGACTCTCTGAGCCCTGCTTTCCTACAAGCTCCCCAAGCTCCTGGCTTGACTTTCTTTTAGAGCCTTCCTTTTATCCCTGTTCCTTATTGATATAGAACTCCTCATCCAGAACTGGCCCTACACAGTTTTGTCTGTGTGTACCATATAGTAACACAACAAACCAGAAATCTGAGCACTACAGACGGTTAACGTGAATGTTAAACTGCATGCTTCCTGTTGTGTGTGAAAATGCTTACATCAAGACAAACAACAAGCCCAGGATCTTGATTTGAGCACTGTTTAATGTGTTTTCCTTTTACCATCTGTGGTGGTTTGGCTAGGAATGGCCTCTATACAATTACATATTTGAATAGTTGATCATCAGGGAGTGACACTATTTGACAAGGATTAGAAGGCGAGGCCTTGTTGGAGGAAGTGTGTCACTAGGGGTGAGCTTTGGGGTTTCAGATGCTTCATTCAGGCCCAGTGTCTCTCCCTGCTGCCTGTGTATCCAGATGCAGAACTCTCAGCTCCTCTCCAACACCACGTGTGTCTGCCTGTGTGCCACCATGCTCCCTGCCATTGTTGACAGCAACCTAAACATCTGGAACTGTAAGCCAGCCCCAATTAAATGCTTGCCTTTGTAAGAGCTGCCATGGTCGTGATGTCTCTTCACAGCCGGAAAACATTGACTCTGTGGAGCAGCATGCTGTAAATAGTTACCAGCTCCAAGATGCCCTGACTGGGAAATCACATGACTGGGCAAAAATGGTGGCTGTTCTAATTGCAGGGTGGCTATAGCTCTCAGCCAAGGCAAAGGGCCCCTCTTTGCTGTCCCAGCCACTCTGCCCTCTCAGCATTCCTCTTGGTTAAGAGTACCAAAAGATATGTACCACCAAACACCATGCTCCTTTTAAATTAACACATCCCCCTCTTCTTTACTCCCTATGTAAAATAACTAGTTGGCATGTTGGTCTTAGTGTGTAAAAAGTTCTACTCGCTCCAGTTGGAAAAGTTCACAAAGTTTCCATTCCATCCCATCATCTGCTGTGGCCACAAGTCGTTAAGTGTCAAACATCTCCCTGGGTGTGGTCTACCATGTATCACAATGGCATTTCTTAAACTTGTGGGCTGCAGACCCAAGGGTCTGGAGGAATTCTCTCTTCAGGTCACAGGAGAGCACAGTACGAGCTTTCCCAGCCTGTCAGGGACTCACAGCCCATCTCTCTGGCTTCCCATGTAGTAGTTCAGCAAGCCCTGCTGTCCTTGTCTACCGTCACCCCCACTGCAAGCCCCACCTTCTTTGTCTGGTGTCCCACAGTCCATCCAGTTAAAAAAGAAAGTCTAAAGCAAACAATGGGGAATGGAGGGAGGGATGGGGAGGCATAAAGTTACACTGGACTCCACGTTAGCCCTACTAGCTGAAAAGAAGCAATCTCTCTCTTGTCAAAAACTAGCCTCGGTTGCCCCTCCCCTCCAACCTTGCTTGCACACTGCCATCCTTTACTAAGCATCTTCCAATATAGGTCAGACTTGGTCACTTTTTATACTTTGTTTCCACCATTTGGTGATGGAATGGGAGTGCCACTGGGGCTTTGGGACCAGTTTAGTAAGTGGTAGCTTACAAGATTTCAAACCACAGAGAAGACACTACTGATTGGTCCTTGCTCTCCGCAGCACTCTGTTGCCCCTTGAGGGACTCAGCAAATGTCAGGGTTTGATCCATAGTGAGCAGGAGAAGCAGCAGCAGTGTAGACCTTTAAAATGGCTCCAACGTGACACTGTGAGGTTAATGAGTTAACTTTTAACAACTCTCCAAGAACATACTTTATACGGTAAACACTATGTTAAATATATATATAAAAGATGTGCAAATAATAATAATAATGTTCTTCCTTTAATCTATGCCTAAAAGAACAGCATCGAACTTCTGCCTGATTGCTTATAGGTCCAAACAAGATGCAAGTGACTGACCATTCGAAAGGATTCAAATGGTGTGGTCCATGATTTCACTCAAGGATTTTGATAGTCTCCTTAGTGTATTCTGACATCATTTCTGCTCCAGCTTCCCACTCAATGTCCCTTCCTTCCCTTCCACATATGTCTATTGCTGTTGCTGCTCCTTCTTCAGTTACAGCCACCAGTATAGGTGCCCTGTCAGCCCGAGTGCCACCAGGCTTCTATTGACGCGTAAAGCTCTTTCCCCTTCAGGTTGTAATGAGGTATGAGGCCTACATTTCTGATCATTATGTCTTTCTGCAAGTTTTGTACATGAAGAGATATAACTCACAAGTGGTGGAGTCTCGTCATGCTTTGATGGTCTAATCTGAGCTTGAGCAGAGTGGGAAAAGTTAGATCCAAGGGTCAGCTAATAGCTAGCGCCTTGCTTCCAGGTTTCACAGCTGCACTCAGTAGAAAGGCAAACCCTCCTGACAGTTTGTGCAGTGACAGTTCAGCCACCAGTGTAGGCCTCAATAGAAATAGCCACTTCACAGTTGGTGGTGCGAGGGAGTCACTGGGATCTGTGTATGGAGCGACGGGAGGAACGTCTGCAAGCAGAAAGCTTAAGGTTTAACCATGCATGATTACCGGGAACGCAGTGCCTTGACTAGCTGGTTAAAATGTACTAGCTGTATAAAATGTGAAGGGCCACCCCTGAAAAGGCTACAGCGCCACAGGCCAAGAGGCCAAAGTAAGTAAGCACAGAGCTGGTGGGACCCGTGTACCTCTGTGCAAAGTGCACAGTGGATCCAAGCAGGGAAAGCAGGGTATGTGCATTGGTAACTCTCTATGGCTATCCAGAAAGTACTCTTTTATATGTAGGCTTTTCCAAATAAATATGCAAAATATGTAAGAGAAATACTCTTCTAGAAGCAAATTCTGCCACCACTACACACTGGCACATATGCCATAAATGTCCCTGTGCAAACTCATGCAGCCGTGTGCCCTCACATGATGGGGATCAAGTTGGAACACACAATTGAATGAATCAGAAAGTACTGTGCTCTAATCCCAGCACAGTTTCAACCCAGACCAAAACCTTATCCTTCCGTGCATGAGGATAGCTAGGTAAAGCAGATACTAAACACATTTTTATAAAAATAGCTTGAAATTGGGCAGACAATTAAAGGTGGCACACACCTTTAATTCCAGCACTCAGGGGGTAGAGACAGGCAGATCTCTGAGTTCAAGACCAGCCTGGTCTACAGAGTGAGTTCCAGGACAGCCAGAGCTACACAGAGAAACACTGTCTCCAAAAACAAAGCCAAAGGTATGTGCTCGTGTTCTGGACTTTGGGGGTTCTCACTGTTTGTTACCTGGATGGCTTTAAGAACCTTCACCGATAGATTGGCACATGAGGATTTCAGAAGGAAGGGACTGTTGTAGAGACTCTTGCTTTTATAGGTCAGCCTTTAGTAGCAAACAGGCACATGCTGCTTCCCTCCAGGCAGAGCACAGTGAAATCATACATGGACCTTCCTGACACAGAGGCCCAAGGGAACCCAGGGGGTTTGGGAAAGTGAGCAGACTGGAGGGATGTAGTATACAGATGAGCCTGGTGCTAGCATCATCTGGGTAGCCTGAGGCAGATGAGCTCTGCTCTTAGTGCCAACAACCATCCAGAGGTGTAAAGTTTACATGAGGCACAGATGATTAGATATCCAGAGGTGTGAGCGCTCTTCTTTTGTCCCTTCATCCTTCCATAAATTCTAAAGTATTTACCATATACCAGACACTGCCCATGGAGTCCAAGATCTAGGCCTGCCAGGCGTGGGGCACAGAATAAACAAAAAAAGGTGTTAGGGAAACCTAGCTGCATCAGAGAAAGTGATGTGCAAATGCTCAACATCCTCTCAGAGTGAAGCAGGATCAGAGACATCTGAATATTGGAGCTTTACCTTTAGTCATGAGCTCCACATACTAAGAGAACATGCGGAAAGGGCCCAGAGTCCCTGTTGACCAGTGGAGACCATTGTGAGTCCTTAGAAGCTACACGGGCAGCCCAAAACAACAGGGAAGAAGCTGAGAAAGAGCTGGCACAGGTATGTCCAGTCACTACTGTCACCTGGAGTTCACTGACTTCTAGAGAATGGAAACAATAGTCATGCTTGCTGATTTGTACCCAACATCTCAGTACGTGTATGTGATGTACTTACAGCATGGTTTTGGTGGTTCTCAAATAACATCTGGTTTTCTATTGTGAAGTCCACCAAAGTGAGGTTATGGCGGATCATCCAAGCCCAATAAGACTTAGCAAATGCTGTGACTCCCAACATACACACATCTGGGCGGTCGCTTGATGAGGCTTCCAGGTGTCAGCTTACAGAATCTGTCTATCCCTGCTGTCATGGATACCACACAACCTCATAGTCAATTCAGAGTAGCTCGTCTCTCTCAAAATCCTATTCTTGCCCCATTCATCTCTTTGGCTCTAATACCTGCCACAGAGACCAGCACACTTATGTCCTGAACAGGGACTGGTCCATTTGAGACAGACTAGCCTCCTAGAGACCTAAACTGATGCTGGGCTGGATGATGTCCTCTCTGGTTGTCAAGCTGCATTTTCTGATTATATGAAAGACTATAGCATACACCTTCACATCATGTAATAAATACTTTAGAAGGAGACTTTAATCTCGCACTGTAGATTCATGATGACTGTATCTCTTTTTCACTAACTGCTTTACTTTTCTCATTTCTCCCCATTAATTTTTTATTGCTGTATTTAAGTATCTAAGTTTAGTTTTCTTGTAGATGATAAGTTTCTCAGCTGCCTTCGGCCTCTCTGTTTCTGCTTGACCTTAGTGGATCTTTTGCCCTGCCACAGTTGTCTCTCACCCTTGCAGATGGTCTTACCGACGTGAGCTCCCTCCCTCTGCTCCCATGACTTTTCTAGGGAGAACTGTTTAGGATGCTATGGGTCTCTCAGGGCAGCTAGCACAGCACCTGATCTGCCACCCAATGTTCAACAAGTGCATCCAACAGAGGTCTGTGCACGTAGTGGGTAGTTAGTGGCAGCAGAAAACCAGTTACAAGATCAAGCCTTTGAGTGGGGCTGCAAAGCTCACAATCGAGGCTACTAAAGCATCTGGCATCTCCTTTCTGTCAAAGGTGATCCAAGTTGAGCGTTCCTTATTCGAAATCTGAAATGCTCCTGAATCCATGACTTTTTGAATGTCGGCGCGATACCAGATAATTCTATCCTAACCTCAAAGTCCAAAATATAGGCAAGTTGAAAGAATTATATAGAATATCCCAGGCTCGGTGGATCAAGTGTACAGGAAGCCCGGATGAGCCGCATGCTTAGTCAGTTCCTGTTTCCCATTCTTAGGGACTCTGTGCTGAAATACATCTTTTCAGATTCCCTCCACAGTACTTTATGTTCTGCCCTTTTCCACATCAGAACTGTCTGCTCCGGATGACATAGGACATCTCAGCTATTTTTTTTAACCTGTAGTCCTTGAGCTATATTTATCTTTTGAGTGGAGAAGGTACATAGCTTTCATCAGAATGTCAAAGGGGAAGTCCATGTTCCAAAAATAGGTCAGAACCCACCGCAGAGACATCGCTGGCGTTCTGTTCAGCGGAGTGAGCCTGGGCCTGGTAGAGCAGGGCTGTTATCACAGCACTCAGAAGGCGGGAAGGTTGGGGTCAGCCAGAGAGGTATAGCAAGTTTGAAGCCAGTCTGGGCAATGTAAGGAGACTTTGCCTCAAATATAAATAAATAAATAAGATAAGAATAAAAGACCAGGGTCAGAGAGAAGCCGGGAACACAGCAGACACGTACAGCCGGAGTTCACAACCACAGCATCACATAGCACTTTTACTATCTCCTGGACCTCAGACTTCAATACCATAACTCATGTCGGCAAGTGTTTTCACAGAGCTCGCTAAGTGCCGGGTGTTATGCTCGTTCTGGGGACGAGGTGAACAAGGCAACATTCTTGTGCAAGGACTCACTGGGGTATCGCTCTTCCCTGCCTTGGTTAATATAAGTGGGTAGTTAGTGTCGATTAACTGATCTTACCCAGCGCTCAGTACTGTCCTGGACGGCATTAGCAAGTGCTACTTGCTCCACCACTGGTGAAAAGAATGGGTGGCAAGTTTTGAGGACAGGCAGGAATTTGAGAGAAGGAAAGGGGGAAGCTGGCATGGACTATTGTGATGAAAGGCAAGCATCCCAGGTTCTAGGCTTCTGTATCTATGTGGGTAGAAGGCTTTTTTGAGCAGAGCCTTCTTTGTGCTTGGGGTTGGCCTGCATTCAGTTCCAATAAAAAGGATAATAAAGGTCAGGAGTAGATGTAAAAAGAGGAACGGGTTGCCATTAGACCATTTTCTATAGCATAATGACTCTTCAACTAAATGTGCTATTACTATTATAATATCAGGAAAGAGATGGGATAAGCTAATTGGTTCTGCAGACTTGTATAATCAAGGGAGAGCACTCAAGGAATGGGTAGCTATGAAGAAATGTCTAGGACTCTGCAGTGTTTTAGCGGTACTTACTAGTGAGCGTCATCAGCACTCCTGACTGACGGTGAACTTCCTGTCTCCTGTTAATGTTCTCCAGGGACCATGCCCAGGGGAGTCCTGTTAAGGTGATCCACAGAACCCAGGTGGCAAGGGCAGAGGTGGGGTGAGAAGGAACTAGAGTAGATCTGCAGGGTCACACAGGCGATGTCTGACAAATTTGCATTAATTCTTGATTCTAGAGGTAAACATGTGTGCTCCCATTTTACCTGT
Organism: Rattus rattus; assembly: GCF_011064425.1. Lineage (NCBI taxonomy): Eukaryota > Metazoa > Chordata > Mammalia > Rodentia > Muridae > Rattus > Rattus rattus. Next base: position 93,787,853 of record NC_046160.1, read on the forward strand.
TTGGGAAAGGTACAATTTTAATAGCTTCTGCCATAATTGTTACACTACCGATTTGATGATCTCAAATGTTTTCCTGTCTCCTATAAACTAATTACTTTTCCTCCTAAGCAAACAAATAGTAAAAATGCTTTTCTTTGGAAACATTGCTTCTCGCAAAGGGACTCACTCCATTTCTCCCTGTGTCTCTCTCCTCTGCTTCCTCCTTCTGTGTTTAGACTGAGAGACATTGCCTTTGGAGACACCCAGCATAGGTCGTTCCCCAGCCCCTCTCAGCCAGTGTCCTGTGGGGATCCGACTAAAGTCCCTGGTTTGCTTTTGTTTTCAATCCCAAAGGTCATACTCCCCAGTAAGGTTATTTTTATTATCTACAGATAATTTTATAATTAAGCTAAGACTCTACATCCTTCCTAAGGCTACACCCTCATGATGTGGTGACCCTCAATCATAGAATTATTTTCTCGTTACTTCATAATTGTAATTTCACTACTGTTATGAATTGTAATGTAAATGTCTATGTTTTCTGATGATCTGCGATCACTACTCATGGGTTGAGAACCACTGTTCTACATGGAACCAAAGGTAAACAGACTTTAGTTATCTCACCTTTTAACTGCCACAATTACTAAGTACAAGTATGAATCTTGAAAGTATTATTAAAACACAACAGAATAATCATAAATTAAACATCAGCTTATAGCTGCAAAAGTATAAATACACTGTAAAAGGCACAATGAAGTAAAATCTAAATCAATCAATCAATGAAGTAAAATCAATCAATGTGCCTTACTAAACATACTCATGGCCCATTTGGCACATTTTTATTAGCTTTATGATAGGATTCTTGTTCTAATTATTTCCTTTTATTACCAGTATTCGGCAAGAAGTCACTTAAGTCACTTTCAAAAGGTAGTGTCTTCCTGTCTTCCATCTAGACATCCAATATGTCTGCTAAGTCTGCCTAGAGCCTCCCAGGCACCTACTTCCCTGTGAAGTCTGTCCCTTCCTCCCTTCCAATGGATACTGTGTACATTAGTCCAGTCTTGTTCTGTGTCCACCCTGCCTGTTTTACTCTACTGCAGAAATTTGCTCAGAACATTAATGAGTCTATCACAAGCTTTAAGTGTAATCCCCTTTGTAACGCTATGGAAGTTTGTCTCTCTTAATCCTTGGGTTTCCCTCCCTGATGCAGAGAGAACTTTATCTTCTCAGACTATTCTTTGCTCTTCTACCTCCTCCCCAACTCAACATTTTCTCTGCATTTCTGGATGGTGCTACCAGTAGAGTACCAGTGCTGGCCAGAAGAGTTAGAGGTCTGGTGCTGACACTGAGTAAGTGGTTGGACTCACTTTTTCTTGGTGTTTCTATACCATAGACTCAGACAGTCATAAGACATTAAAGGTATGGATAGAGGGGTGCTAGGTCATCTTCTTCTCAGCTCCCATTCTTTGGACTTTTGCTGATCATCCTAAACCATATCAGAAGGTCACACTGAGGGCATGGATAGAGGGGTGCCCTGTTATCTTCTGCTCAGCTCCCTGACTTTTAGAAACAGCAACCCAGCATTCCTTTTGGGAGTTTCCCACCCTACTCTCCATCCTTGTTGTTAACATGCAGCTGACAACAGCCTCCAATGCTATAGGCTGGCTCTGAACCTAGACCAACCAGTCAGGGTTTCTGGAATTACCGTTGGGATGAATATATGACCCAAGCTGAAAACATGAGACTTTACTACAAGAATTTAGTTAGAACCACCAGGAAGAAGGACTCTTCTACCTACCAGTATACAGTATGCAGGGATACAGTGTGTAACCATACTTTGCAGGAGCCTGCCTGAGAATATTAACATACTAGAAGGCAGAGGTATAAGGTAGAGAAGGATTCCCATATTTATCTGACCCACTCAGATGCTTGGTGGTAAGGCCCATTAGGTCTGTCTCTAACCCTACTGTTGCTTTGCCTACCAAATCAACCTGAGTATGTGTACTGTGGCTTATAACCCAGATTCATATCTGAGAACCCACAGCCCCACCAATACCATAAACATCTGTACTAAGACCATTGTGTTACCCGTTGATTGCTCTGACGATTCTGAACAAAACAATGGAAAGGGGCTTATTTATCTTGACGCATAGTTACAGAGATTTTAGCCCGTAATCTTTGGTTCTGTTGATTCTGGGCCCATAGCAAGATAGATCATCATGAGAGTGGGAGCAAGAGACAGAGACTGTCTCAAGGCTAACAGAGAGCTACCTAGAACATGATAGCCTCTAAGGACATACCACCACTGGCAGCCTGCTTTCTGTGCCTAGTTTTTAATCTCCTAAAATTCTCGAAACCTCCCAGAATAGCACCAGCAGTTAGGAACTAAGCTTTTAATAATGAGTTGTTTTGCTGTGGTTTTGGTTTTTGGTTTTGCTTGTTGTTTGTTTTGGTTATTGTTGTAGTTTGTTTGGTTGGTTGGGTTTTTTTGTTTGTTTGTTTAGCTTTTTGAGTTTTTTTGGCTTTTGTTTTGCAGGGCACTTTATACTCAAACCCTAACAGTCAGTTTGAGCTGGGAATTCCAGAACGCTACAGAGAGCTTTTCTTTAGTTTCAGAAATCACAATGGCATACACATGGAATGCAGGAATTGCAAGAACAAGCTTAGGCCTAGTAACACAATATGTCACTGGCTGTGTGGAGCATCTGGAATTAAGTGTAGTCTCCCATGGTATTGGGGGAGGGATCCAGGAGGACCCACCCAAAGCCCAACAAATACCAAAGTCATGGATGCTTAGACCTCTTACATAAAATGATGCAGTATTTGCATACAACCTAGGCACTTCTTCTTGCTCACTTTAAATCATCTCTGGATTATTTATAAATACCTAATAGGATGCAGATGATATGCAAATGGTTGTTCTACTGTATTGATTAAGGAATAATGACAAGAAAAAGGTCTGTATGCATTCAGTACAGATGTTTTCCCCCCAAGTATTTTCAGTCCATAGTCTGTTGAATCCACAGATGCAGAACTAGCCCATATAGAGAACCAACTGGCATTAAAACCTTGGGAGTCCAGATTTTACTTTCTATAAGTCATTCTAAAGGAGTTAAATATTTTTTTAATTTTAAATATGCTAATGTTAAAAATGTTCTTACAGAAGAAATTCTAAGGATCGATTATGCCTTTTTTTAAAAGCAACATTGTAAAGAAAAAGATGTCCAGATGTTCTCTGCTTCCACTGAGTATGAAGGGCTGGTACTGGGTTATAAAGTGAATAAATAAATTAATTTAAAAAAAGGAATGGAGAGAGAGAGAGAGAGAGAGAGAGAGAGAGAGAGAGAGAGAGAGAGAGAGAGAGAGAGCTGAAGACATTTCCTTTAAATAGAGAGCATTTTCAAGTAAATCAGATTTTTAACCAGGTGAGAGCTTATACTTTAAGGTTCCTCTTTCCAGAGATTCTCCACAGAAGAGTGTTTTCTTTTCAGAAGAGGATCCACCTGAGATGAGGGAGCACTGGCTGCTCTGCTGAGATGCACTTCTGCCTGGAGTGACTCCCAACACTCTCCTGGGAAGACGCAGATATTGTGGACAAACAGCAAATTAGAAAAAAGAAAAATGCTAGAAAGGAAAAGACTAGTGAGTTTGATTGTGAAGGGGGTGCGGGCTTTCTGGTTTGTACTCTTTCAGTTTAGCTTCTGGGCAGCATTCAAGCTGGGGAAGCCAGGGACTAGCTGAGCCACAGTGACAATGTTCTGGCATTGCTTAAGTAAATGGGTTCCATATTGAGTTGAGGGCATCTAATGTCATCTCTAAGAGGGAGCAGCCATATTTCTTTCTGTGACTTAATTAGTCTGTCCTGGACTCCAGACTCTCAGGGGAAAAAGGGTTCAGTTACAGGATTCATTCTTGTTTTCTATATGGAGAAGTCTACGGAATAAAAGCTTCACCATTATTATTGCTTGGCTGGATCTAAACATTTAAAATCTAAAGTTGAAAGACTATTTGAGGCTGTATGTTGCTCCACACTATACTAGTCAACCATTTCATTAAGTCCTATCATGTGGCGCTCAGCATGCTTCGTACAGATGCCAACGTCCCTCACTGTAGTGTGTCCTGTATCCACACATCCATAGCTAGTTACACAGCAGCATTCTTCAACTTCCTACCAGGACGTCCCATATCAGCAGTCATTTCTCCTTGTGGAGCCCACATGCTCACTTGAATGTTTCTAGGAGGGTCGCCAGCCTTTAGAGGACTATACAGAACTCATCATCCGTTATTCTGAATAGGTTCGGGTGACAGTGTGGTGCTGTCCGATTTGTAGTTTTCAAGTCACGAAAATAACTGGGAAGAGAAAAGAATATCCACTTTGCAAACTTGTTTTTGAGGGAGAGTTGGCTGCAGATGGTGATTTTGATGGGAAAGGACTCTACAGTGCCCCATTCATTCCTGCTTTCCAATTGAGCTGTGAAAAAAATGAACTTTGAAACAAAAGCAAACACACAAAACACTGCTACACAAAAAGCCTGAGCAAATGCTTTGTGCGATACATTTACCTTTAAAAACATGCTGGGAACCAAGAAGCTGGTTTCTAAATTTATTTCTATACTTGCCCTCTGAATCCTGTCTTGCTGATAACTTCAAGATATCAAATTCTCTCCCATAATTCCCTTTCAACAGAACCTGCCATATTACCCACCTATCCCCCAAGCATAAATGGCTAAAACAGCTGCGTCTTTCATTCTGGTATATACATACACATTCAAATGAGGTACACCCCATCCGTGTGTAAAGTACATTTCTGCATACATAAACACACTTCGCTCATTTATTTTTTAGTCATTAATCAAAATACAATTCGTTTTAAGAGTGCAGCCTTGACATGAGATCATTAGTTCAGGAAAACCCAAGAAGACTGAACTACTTTCTCTCAATATGTGGTGTACAAGTCTTCTCCACTGAGAACCCTGGGGGCAGCACCAAGCGGCAGCCTCTGCATCCACATGTTGAAAGAGCTAAGTTCCTCTGGTGAAGGAGCTCACACCGCAGATTGAAGATAAGATGTGCTGTCCTTGTGTTTCTAAGTTGAGGCCCTCCCTGGTTAGCCCTGGCGCAGAGAGACCAACGACACGCTTTATCCCTCAGAATTGAAATGGAGTCAGGAGAATAAACCTACACATCTCTCACTTGCTCCAGTTTAGCTTTCTTTTCCTTCTTAACATTTTGTGAGCTGAAGAGAAAGATTTCCAAGTCATCTCATCTATTTCTAAATTCTTCCTTGAAGGATCCAGAGCACCCGGACGATATCACCTTCCTCCTGGGATCCATGGGTGATTGTGAATGACTGGTCCAGGGCTCTCCTTCCTACACGCAAGGAAGAAGCATCAATTAGCATACGACCAGGGTGGTGATTAAGCAGATGAAGGGTGGCCAAGGAGCCTGCCCACCCAGATAGCCAGCAGTTAGCAGACTCCTTCGCAGGATAGTTGCCCTTGCCCTTCCTGCTTTTACTGGAAGGCTCTGCCAAGAAGCCAGCCACTGAACTGGGTGTCCCCTGATCACAATCAGAACCAACTAGGGGCTTTTTCAGCCTTAAGAGATTAGACATACTCTCTTGTTCTTTCTTGCTCTCTTGCTCTTACCTTCCTTTACCCCCTCTCTCCCCATGCCCTCCTCCCCCCACGTGTTCATGACCTCCCTCTCTTCTCTTCTCTTCTCTTCTCTTCTCTCCTGTTCTCTCCTCTCCTCTCTTCTCTTTTCTTCTCTTTTCTCTTTTCTCTCTTCTCTTCTCCTCTTCTCTTCTCTGCTCTTCTCTTCTCTCTCCTTCTCTTCTCCTCTTCCTCCTCTTCTCCTCTCTGCCTTTCTCTGCCCTCTCTACCTCTCTTAACTCTTCTCTCCATGCCCTGAATAAACTATTCTATACTAGAGAGAGAGAGAGAGAGAGAGAGAGAGAGAGATTAGACACAATCAAGGGTCCTATGCTGATGATATATAGATGTAGATATATTGATATATATGGTTCAGTAGTTACAGCACCTGCCACATAAGCCTCAGAACCTGACAAACTTCCCAGAGTCTGTGTAAGCTCCAGTGTGCTAGCACACACTTCTGTCTCCTGACACCTATGAGCTAGGTATCCTGCCTCATTTACTGGAAGAGGAAGAAGGAAGGAAGGAAGAAACCTTCCTCTAAACAAGGTAGAAGGCTAGGCTGTACACCTGAGGCTCCAGATATAAACACATGTGCTTGCATTACAAGATGGTGGTGGTGGTGGTGGTGGTGGTGGTGGTGGTGGTGGTGACAAAGGAAAAGGTGGTGGTTAGGAATATTAATATTATAATCTGTAAAAGTAATCCACAAATCAATAACAACAAAACCCTATTTAAAAGTAACCAAGTTAATCTCTGGCTTAGAGATGGCTCATTGGTTAAGAGCACATCCTGCCCTTCCAGAGGACCTGGGTTTAGTTCTTGGCACCCATGTTGGGCAACTCACAACCTCCTATAACTCCCACTCCAGGGAGAATCTCCAGAGAGAATTCTCAAAGAGACACCTCTGGCCTTCAAGGGTTCCTGTACTTGTATGCACATATCTACCTACAGATACAAACATACATTTACATAACTTAAATAGTGTGTGTATGTGTGTGTGTGTGTGTGTGTGTGAGTGTTAAAAACCTCACCAAAAGAAGCAGAAACCAAAGTGTTCTACTTCCTAAGTTGTTAAGAAAATAAAAATCAGTGCAGAAATGAAATGCCACTTCCCCCATCGGTTTGGCAAAAATAAAACAGTTGTTTCTGGACTTTCAAGGAAGCAAGAACACATGCTGATGACGGGCGAGCAGAGTGGGTTACACATGCAGGACCACCCAGCGGCATCAGGTTCTACATAAAAGACATCAGTGCTGCAGGAGCCTTAGTGCAGTGCTGCCTACATGGGTGCCCCTGGAAGCTCTGTGCTCTCCATATCACCTTGTGCACAATGTAAAATGACTGTAGGGATGGTGGTCAGTGGAGGAAGCAATGGGATTTTGTCCTCATGTTAAGTTGCCTACATAGCTGAGATTGTTGTTATATTCTACCATTTCTGGAAACTTGATGTGTTGTTACATAATATCTACTAAAAAAAAGTAGTTGAAGAAAATATAGGGGTAGTGTTTATGGCACTTTTCTCCGTACCATTCTGCATTTAGGTTTCTCAGGGCTGTAAAGCACATCCTGTGTGCAGGGCATCTAATGCCTGGCATGCCAACATCACTCATCAGCTTCTGACTAGCATCCTTAGACACATGGGTCTCCAGAGAACTAACTAGTTCCCTGCCCAGAGCTGATTACAACAAGCTCTTCAAAGGAAACCCTTCAAAAGCCTATAGACCCAGGAATTACAGAAGAGATCTAGAATCTTTTCCCTGGCCTTCCATGGCATTTGACCTGGTTTATGTGACTCTGTCGACTCTATGGCCATGAGGGAGTCAAGGCTCCACTGCTTCATTAGTTCCAGTTGGCTGGCCAAAAGTTGAATGAGGGGCAGCATCATAACTCCAGATGTTCTACAGCAAAGACTCCACTCCATGGGAGATAATAGTGGGACTAGGGAGGTTCCACTGTAGCAAGATTGGGATTATGAGATTGGCCATTAGGACAGCATTGCTTCAAGAAAGCAAAAGGAGAGAAGTGAAAAGCCTATGAGGTCAATATAGGTTTCCAGAAGCAGGTTAGCTCAGAGGTTAAAGAATTAAAATATCAATCAGAAGCCAGGCCTTTGCCTGTGCATTCCTGATTCTGCCATTTCTGGCTGAATTGCTGCACGTCTCTGTGGCACTGTGGCTTTCATGGTTTACCATGAAATGTTTAAATGATAGCAGGCCTGTTTTGTTAACGTTAACATTCAAGAACAGCAATCCAATGTGTCCAGAAAACGTTAGCTGTTATATTACATCGTCTGTAGAACCATTGACGAGACAAAGGATTTAATAATATCCCTTCCATCTGTTGCCTTAAACCATGTACTTAGCTCTCAAGACTGTCAGTAATGTGGTTGTGTTGGACTAGCATGAGTCTCAGTTTTACAATAAAAAAACCGTAAGATCATGTGTCTTCCCAAGAACAATGTTATAAATGCACCCCAGTGACTATCGTTCCTTCTTATTATAGTTCATTGCACACTTAGTCAGGTTTTGGAATATGTGGGGCTATACATGACAAGTACGTTGGCCAAAGAAATAGAGGACCCAGTCCTTGGGGGGGTCTCACTGTCCAAAATCTAGACTACTGTCACAATGTACTCTGAATGCAAGTTATGTAGGTTGTGAAGGAAGGTGCTACCCCAACCTCTGCAGTCATTTTGATGGGAATCCTTGAGTCTTAATATAAGGTGATACAGAGCGTAGCTTCTAGCCAAATTTGCTCTGTTCTATGAGTGAGGCCTCTCAGTCCTCAGTGACAACTCTGAAACCAAACTGGATGTATTAATTCTGACAAGTCTTCAGTCTCTAACCGTGCACTGGGAAGAGCTCATTCCCATGGCTTGCAAGGAAGCTACCCATCATTGTTTGTTTCTGGATCATAAACAAACAATGTAATCCCCAAATAATGAAGTCGTGAGTTAGTGAAATGGCTCAGTGAGTAAAGGTATTTGCCATCAAGCCACCTGAATTCAATTTTTCAGACCCCTGTGGTAGAAAAAGAAAATGGACTCCCACAAGTTTTCCTCTGACCTCCACACCCATGTCCTGGTGCATAGGTGCACGACACATAAACACACACACACACACACACACACACACACACACACACACACACACACACGAATTAAATAAATGTAATAATTTTTAAATCACATTTTTTCATTCAGTTGTTTAAAATAGTTTGTTTTTGTTTTTAACAAGCATTCTAGTAATTTTTCTCATCTGCTTCAAAAAATGATCTATGTTCTAGCCCTGCAGTAAATTCCTTTGTTAAAGTAATAAGAGGGTGATTTCACTGCAGTTTGCTTACTAATTTATTTCACAGTTTGGGTGTTAATCTTGCTGTCAGATGAATGCAATCAGATTTTGGACTGGATTTCTTCCTGTGTGTGGGGGGTGTAGGGGGGGGGTTAGACTTTTATAGCACATTCTCCTGTAATTGCCCTTTGCACACACACCCAATGTCTCATTTTCATGTGGGCCCAGCCAAACCCATCACAACCTATAATTAACAACTAAATAATATTTAGATTTGATGCCATGCACAAAAGTTATTTGAGTTAAAGTTTCAGTTTATTTCCTTTTGCTTTTATAGAATGACAAGGTCTCACTGTGTAGCATAGATTGGCCTTGGAACTCAACGATCCCCCTGCCTCAGCTTCCTGAGTGCTGTGATTGCAGGTGTGTACCAGCACCACCAGAATGGCAGCTTATTGATATGGAAGGCAGACAGTTATTTCAGCTCTTCGATGCTTAAGTCTTTTCTAAGGGAGATGGCTGATGTTGCCTGCTGTGGTCAGTGTGGAAATAGATGCTGAGATGAACTGTGTAGTCCTCAGCTGATGGCAGAGGGGAACCCTGGGGTTCTTCTTCCTGTTTGCCACTGTTGCTTGTGGCGATTAGTGCTAATCATCAACTTGACAGGATCTAGAGTCCTGGGCCTCTGGGGCACATATATGGGGGATTAGCTCAATTAGGACAGTTGATGTGGGAGGGCCTGTCTTAACTGTGGACAGTACTATTCTCCAGGCAGGGAAAACTGAACTGAATAAATCTGAGAAAGCAAGCTGAGTTTAGCATTCATCACTCTGCATCTTGGCCAGCTCCTGCTGCTATGGTAGATTATGCTGCTATGGTAGTTCAAGATACCCTTGAATTGTGAGCCGAAAGTAACCCTTTCTCCTTTAAGTTGCATTTGTTGAAGTATTCATTACAGCAATGAAGTGAAGATGTTATCTTGGTCAGACATGCCCTTTCAGGTGCCTAGCAGAAAGCTGTCTGCTACTTACCACTTGCCATTTCTGTGTTTTGTAGCTCTCGGGGTGAGCTTTTAAAGGTGTTTTTCCTTGTCATGAGTATACCATAGACCATCTGTGTTTGTTCCTGAAGGAAGGGAAGGGAATTTCGGTGTTTTTACAAACCTCTTTAGGGCATTCTGATGCTCAACCTTGGATTAAGAGCCACTTTTGTTGCCTAGATTAAAAGGTTTTTGTTAGCCAAATCTACTCAGACTATCTTAACTGAAGGGATTTACTATAGGGAATCAGAAGAGTCCCAGTCCAGAGGATTAAATTCAGCCTTGTCTCTTTCATAAGAGACCAGGGCTTTCTAGAAGGAGCCAGGGTAGCTAGCAAGGACATGCTCCTCACTTGGGTCTCTTCATCTCAAGACCTCATGATGTCAAATAGCCTCTTGATTCTGTACCTACTTTCTTGTTTTCTTTTTTATTGGCTGGCCGAAGCACATAGCCACATCCCAAGGACCTAAGTCCATCTGTTCTTCCTTCTGTTTCCCAGCCCGGGCCAATTAGCATGGTTCCCTGTAAATTCCTCAGGGGATCTTATTGGCCTAGCCTGGGTAATATGTCTACCTTTTATCCAATCAGAGAATGTGGTGTGAACTGGCTTTCAAACCCCTAAACCCATCTTCTGAATATGTGGATTCATACTAGAAGCTGTTTAGGTATCTCACAGTGTGACATACTGCTGCTTTGTCTGTTTGTTTTATTTTGTTTTGTTTTGTTTTGTTTTGTTTTGTTTTGTTTTGTTTTTGAGACAGGGTCTCACATAACCCAGGCTAACTTCAACCTCACTATGCTGTAGGATCTTCCTTCTACTGTATCCTGAGTGCTTCACATTACCTCCTGAGTTCATTACAAGCATGAACTACGATACCTAGGTCAAAATGTGTCTTCCTACTTCCCATAGCCTCCGTCCCACCTCAGAGCTGTATTAAATAGCTGTTTCTACTTCGGCCTTGCTGATGATGACATGGCTATGTGCCACAAGCTCATCATAGTCGGATTTTCTTGCAGATGTTGCTCTGAGAATCTTTCCTCTTTCTATGCCTTCTTCTCCCTTGTATGCATCTGATTGTGACACCACCTATATGTGAAAGTCAGAGCTTTGGGAAGTCTGCCCATCCTAATAGTAAAGTTAAAGAGTAGAGAGTAGAATGGGAATATTGTCTACACTGTGTGCACCTTGAATCACCTCAGTAAAGCACGTTAAAGGGGACAGAGCTCATTTACTATGGAGACGTTGAGACAGAACCTTATGAAGCCTACACAGAAGGCTGTTGAAAGATTCGAAAGAAAGAAGGAGAGACAGAGAGAGAGAGAGAGAAATACCAGGCTGGCAAGATGACTCAGCAATTAAGCAAGCAAAGACCCTTGTTACCAACCCTAGTAACCTGAGTTTGATCCCTCCATCTACAAGGTGGATTGAGATAGCCAACCGTGAGTTGTCTCACACACACACACACACACACACACACACACACACACACACACACACACACACACACACATACATGTGTTTTGCTTTGTTTTAATGTTACCAGGAGCTTGGCACATAGCTATGGTGCTGGCTAGTTTTATTTCAACTTCACATAAGTTAAAGTCACCTGTAATCTCAGTTAAGAAAATGCCTCCATAACATTGAGCTATAGGCAAGCCTGTAGGACATTTTCTTAATGATTGATGAGAAAGGCCCAGCCCATTGTGTGTGGTACTATCCTTGAGCTGGTGGTCCTGGGTTCTACAGGAAAGCAGACTGAACAAGCCATGGGGAGCAAGCTACTAAGCAGCACCCCTCCATGGCGTCTGCATCAGCTCCTGCCTCCAGGTTCCTCCTCCCCAAGTTACTGTGGTTATGGTGGTCTCTCACAGCAAATCAACCCTAACTAAGACAGTTAGCATTCAGTACAATCTAACTGATAGTGTTTACTAAGCATTTCTTTTACCAGAAATGACTGGTTTGGACTGGTGGAATAAGTTTCCAGAGATAGTAGACAACTGTTTCCCATTCTCTTCTATTCTCTCTGGCTTTTATCTTCCATATATGGATGACTAAAGGAATTCATGAAACTTGGCTCTCTAAGAGCTCAGATTTGGTAGAGGAAGCAGTCATTATTTGGCCAACAAGGACACATTTCGACATAGATTTGGAGGGTACAGTCCTCACGTGCTCCATCTCATCTGCATAGGATAGAGAGGGGAAACAGGACTCATTAAGGGTCAGTTAACCAGAATAGCTTAAAATTCTGATTTTGCTGACACCCAGTCCTTCATGGAAGGTGGGAAGCAAGGGTTTTCACGTAGGGGAAGTGATTCATTCACCATTGAGATGATCTGGGAAGACAAAGTTAAGGTAAAGTAGTGGTCATAAATGTATTAACATCGAATATACTGCTTCAAGGAGAAGAAAAGAAAAGAAAGAAAATGAAGGGGGCTGGATTTCAGTAAATTGTAATACACAACAGATAAAATAAATCATAGAGCAATAAATAACGTGATAGGAGAAGTTCAAGCTACAGGTGACAGTTGGTAAATGATGCCACATTCAAGAAGATTCACCAGGAAACAGCACAGATGTCATCCTTAGAGGAACTGGCAATTCTTAGAACGTGTCTTTGAGTTTTAATGCAGGAAGTCTTCATGTGTTTTATGTGTACCTAAAAACCTAGAAACTCAAGTTGACAGGACAGTAGACCCAATCCTTAGGTAACGTTTGAAAGTAATTTATAAATAATGATAAAATCGGTGCCAGACCCAATGGAATTCCCTGTCTAGTCTGGGGGAGGGGCTACAGCCAGGTTTTCAATGTGCTGCCCCTTTCTGCTGCACTCCCTCCCCTCTGCCTGCTGGCTCAGCCCTTATTGGTTTGGTTCTCAGCTGCTACTTTTGCCATGTGGCAGCAAAGCAGCTTCTCAGGACGTCAGAAAGCACTTGCTTGGCCCTCAGGATCTCTCTCCTGCCCCTGTGGCACAAAGGCAGGGCACCCATGGGGGTGATAGCATTTCTCATAAGGAAGGCTTCTACTGTCAGAAGTGTGGAAGGGACAGCAGTCAAGTGGAAAGAACACGTGTCCGCCCATACGTTGCACAATAGCACACAGGTGCTCCTACATCCTCTGGCGACTAAGATAAATTCACTCATGGAGAAGCACTGACATGCTGTATGAACAGACAGATGAGCCGCTTGGTCATCTCTGCCCGGAGCTTACTGACTCAGCTGGACTTCCTGGCTGGCCACAGCACTAGGATTACAGATACGTGCCACATGCCTGGCTTTTTCTGTGAGCTCTGGGCATTGAACTCTGCTCCTTGTGCTTGCAAAGCAAGCGCTTGCACGTGACTGACAGTCATCTCTCCAGTCCCCCAGTTTTGATGCCTAGAATTCATTATTTTGTCCACCCTAAGCAGTCTGTCATTACCCACACAATGCAACATCTCGCGAAGCTGAAAGGGAAGTCATTCCTCCTGTTTAATTGAAGATCTGGACCTCTGACCCTCATCCCTACCTGCCCTTCCTCCATGCCCCAGCATAGATATCCACTATTCCACTCTCGGCTTCTGAGCTCCACACATAAATGTGAACATGCCAAAACTGTTTCTCTGTCCTTGGCCTATTTAACACGCCATTTGCCAGCTCTGTACATTTTGTTACAAAGACAAATTCCTTTGTGTCTTTTTTTAAAATTCAAACCCAATTTAACTGCATTCTGCATCTTATTCCACAACTTTCGAATCTCACCTCATCAAATCTTCTCTCTCTCTCTCTCTCTCTCTCTCTCTCTCTCTCTCCCCCCCTTCCCCCCCCTCGGTAACAGCAGTCTAGTATTTTTGAGATACATTTGATATTAGATATCCTTTTGAATAGCTCCTCGAACCTCAAGAAAGGGGTTTGCAAAGACTGTACGTTTGTCTTTGGGTTTGTTTGGAGAATAGAGCAGAATCTAAGAACGTTAGCATTCTGTTTATTATTCATTTATCCCTCATCTCTTTCCAAAGCATTCTTACAGTGGCTTCAGCTTTGACATGGTAATCTCGCACATGACATTTAAAAGCCACAGAGACAGAAAAACTCTCCCTTGGTACCCTGAAGCACGGCTTCATTTAATATGGTTTCCTAACCCAAATATAATCAGGGAGGCACTGTCCCTTTAAAAGTTTTGTGTTGTTTTAAAACAAAAAAGCCCAATCTTCTATTCCTTTGCACGGTAAATCAACCCAATAGCTACCTAGTCACTAAACCAGAAGCCTAGAAATCAGCTTACCTCCTCTCCTCTGTGGCCCTGCCTTGTCTACTCCCCTAAGCTTCCCTCCTTCGTACCCTCCTCCCCTGCCCTTTGTACAGATTCAGGCCTCGAGCTTCTCTCACCTGACTGGTTTGACAGTTCACCTGTGGAGTAGCTCCTGCCCTCTTGCTGCAGGACCAAGTGTCCATTCTGACCTAATGGCGTGACATCATACTTCCCTGGGTGTCTTTTAGTTTTCTCTGGGATTTAGCCGAAACTCTTGAGCATGCTCACAGGACACGGAGGATCTGTCAGCAGCTGAGCCCTGTAGCTGCATCTCTCTGAATGGCCTCTCCTTTGCCTGATTTCTCTATCACCTTCCTCCAAACACTAAGGCAGTTTGTGTTCCTCAGAGTGGCTGCTAGGATGGACCTGCTAGAATTTACCTTTTCCTACCTGGCCTTGTCCTCCTGCCCCAAAGCAGACCCTGTGTTCAAGACTCCATGACACCTCCTGAACAAAGCTGTTTTCACACTCCATCCGCTGAAGATCAGACATTCTCTTTCAACGAGTTTCCTGTTTGGGGCCCATAAACTGTTACAGTGTTTTCTTTTCACTGGAATGAATGAGCATGGGAACAAAGACCACACTGTGTGGTTTCTGTTGTTCTTAGCATATAGCATTTCACCTGACACATTTTCAATATTCTATACATGTTCACAAAGCCCTTGTTTACATGCATGGATGAATAATTTAGTACTTCTTGTTAGTGGCATTCTTTCTACTCCTGTAATTGTGGGGAAATGGATCAGCTCTTCCCACACAGTGGCTGGGTGTTGCAAAGATCTGGCTGTAAAAAGCAGGCTTATGAACAGTGGCAGGCTCTCAGCTATTGATGTGACTGTCAACTCCTTGTAGGGTACAGAATGGTTTCTCCTTCCTTCTTTGGTCTTTACTGCAATACACAGAAAGCCTACATGGGAATCTAGGCCTGAGGATATCTGTGGACTGAGAAGGGACTTCCGAGCTTTAGGAATCCTCACCCTTGTTGATTCACTGAACTGTGTTCCTTTCTGTGGTGTGGGTGAGATAAATAAATCACTCAGCGTTCAATCCGGGCTCTGGAAATTGGCAGGGCAAGGCAGAAGTGAGGAATGCTGTTAAAACCAGCAAGTGCCAAATGAACATTGCAGAGCCACACTCTGGGAGGCGTAGTTAAAAGACGGTGAAGGCCCTCCTAAGACACAAGCCATGGCTATCACAGCCTCTGAGTCTCATACACCTCCTGTGACAGGTTCTGATGATACCGTCATTTAAAAGTGTAAAATACAGTGTAAAGCTCAGGAAATTATCTTAAAGCCTGCCGCAGTAGCAAGTAATGGTTGAAAACCGAAGACATATTTGAGTTAAGTACGGCAATAGCCTAAATCAGAGATTGCAACTGGTGCCTGCTGGGATCAATATCACAAGATTTTTCAAGCTCAGGAAATTGTTAATAAAAATCAAAAGTTTCTCACTTGCGGTTCTTTGTGATCTTGGGTGTAAATAGGTCGTGCATGACTTGATGGCCTGTGGGAAAACCTACAAAGGTTCCGTGTGTGTGGATTCTGGATAAACACAGGACTGTTTAACTGGCTGTGCTCCCCTAGGCCTAGGGCATAGGCGCATGGAAAAAGCAAAACTAGGAACCGAAGAATGCCTTTATCTCATAGTGGAGATCTGAGAGGTCAGGAAACCTTTCTGTAAAGGTCCCGATAAATATTGTAGACTGTGCACATCGGATGGTCTTTGAAGCGGTTCCTCTGTTCTGCTGTTACAGCCTGGCACGGACTGTGAACAGTTAAGCATGGCTAAGTTTCTGTGAAATGTGAAGGCTGGGAACTTGACTCTCATATAGTCCCCACATGTCACAAATATGTTTCTATTGTCCTTGTTCAAATTTAAAAAGAAAAAATCATTAACACGATTCTTAGCTGGTGGGCCATATAAGAACGAGAGGCAGGCCTCAGCATGTAGATTGGATGGACACCGGATAGTTGCCATTGTAAAGCCTTGATCTTAGTCTGTTTAAGGCTAACCAGTCCACACCTCCACCCCAACCCCCCCTCCCCCGACCCCCACAATGAGCTAGGCTGTTTTGTCCTGTGTGAAAGCTAAGGGAATTCTCTTTTCTCCACGTTTACCCATTCTGAAGAAGCTGCTTGATACAGTGCATGAATGTGGAAAAGCCAAATTGTTCACCTTGTGCTTTCCAAACCCTCAGAGGCTACTCTGCATTTCAGACAGCCTGGGTGATGAGTGAGCCCCATGCTTCCCACAAGGAACCCTATCCCTTAAGCATCTGTGTCCCAGTCAAATTTATGCATGGAAAGGCTAAGTGAAATCTATTAATATCCTAACTAGAAAGAAAACTATAAAATTACACATATATGCAAGCGTGTGTGTATTCTGCAGTTCAAAGTGTAGTCAGCAGAAAAAGCTTGCACACTGTTGCATGGAGGAGGAAACCGGTGTCTTTGAAATAAAATACCCTGCCATTGGCATATCCAGGCTTGAAGCCTGGCTGCAGCTTTTAGCTTCCACCACATGTTTACATTGGAAATCTCTCTGTGCACATATAGAGTTTGTTCTCTTATGAAATCATGTCTCTAGGGAAGGATAATTTAAAGCCATTTCCGTTTGTTATGTCTGAGCTGAACTAGACTATTAGGGCTTGTTAACGCTGGATAAACTTGAGCCCTATAACTGCCTTCATCTGCAGATTATAGAATCTGTCCAACAAATTGCATTCTGATGTTCTCAGAATGATGGCTCAGCAAGCAGGGTTCTCTTAATTTATATTCCATCACCACAACTGTCTTAGGAATCATGATCCTAACTCTCCTGCTCACCCGGTGGAGCGGCGATGGTCTGTCAGATGGCCGAATGCGGCAGTAATGGAGACCCTAAACTCCATCTGCATGCTTCTAAAGCAGAGCAGGCAACGGCAGGCAGCAGAAAATTGCTGGCGAAGCATCTTTCTTCGGCTCCCTTCCCCCAAGTCTTAGCATAAATCAATGTTAGGTCCACTGAAATAGCGTGTGTGGTCCGCACTTAGAAATTTCATTTGAAAATTATATTGTGGCAACCATGAGACAGAGGGATAGACTACAATAAGTTTCTCTCAGCCAGTGTTTAAGTAAACAGAGCAAAGTGAAGATAGACAGTTACCCTGATTTAGTGAAGGGGAGGTGGTGGTTGCCCCGGTACAGTCAACTCCCTCCACCCCCATTCATCAAACCCACTGAGCACACTCGCTGTGCTGCTTACACTGAAGGCTACGGCGTATCACTGCTCTCTGTCTCACATACCAAGGTGATCCAGGATAAAAACTGCACCAGTCTGACTCCGTTTACGAAAGAACCTACCAGAATACCTGGCACAGCTTCAGGGAAGTTGTGAGTGGGGTGACATAGCAGTGGTGTTCCCAAGTGGTGTATTGGCCTACAGCTCGAGAAAAGGATTTCTCCTGTGGCTCCACCAAAATTACCTTTACAATAACTGATGGAACGCACTCTCCTAGGCCTTCTGGTTGGCGGTCTAGCTGGCCGTGGGATATGGAGATGGATTGGACCTTGCTGAAAGGCAACTATGTTGTTAAGCCACCCTAATCTAGACCAGAGCCAAAGGATATCAGAAATGGAGGATAGACAGGAAGTAGTGGCATTTGGAGTGGGAGTGGAGTTTTAACTTATGAGGGAAAGAGTCTGCTACACTCAGGGAACGAAAGCGCAAACATTGGAAACTACAGCTCCTCTTCCTCCTTCAGCCTTAGGTCTTCTCTTGATCAATTCATGATGCCTGGGGTGAACCAGACAGACGTGGTCTCTATATACACATAACATGCAGTCCAAAGAAGGAATAAACATCAGTAAAAGAACCCTTGTCTCTACCTCAAAGGAGATGGCTGGATGAGGGAACTAAGAGCTCAAGAAAGTCAAACACACTTTACAGGCCTTCACTAGAAAGGGGAGCAGCCATTATGAGAGTTATTGTGAGAGTACTCCATGGAAGAAAGTTATCTTGTATACTGTGTTTAAGGGACTATAAGGAAGTGAAGGCATGTGGCCTGCACACATGGACAGAGTCAGGGGGCAGCCTACAATGGAGTTTTGTCTCCACTCAAAAGCAAATGGTAACTATTGACCTGCTTCAAGCAACAAGAGATTAGGAGGTGAGATTTTCTTGTTGGAAAGACACTGTCGTAGTGTGGAGAAGGGACTAGACAGGTAAGTGAGGGAGTCCCCCCTGGAAAGCAGATGTCATTGTCCAGGTGGGTGACGCTATCTGCACTGAGGTAATGCAGGTGACGTTAACGAGTCATGGGCTTGTGGCGTGTCTCAGTGGTAGCACGTTTATCTAGTATATCCAGGGTCCTTCATTCCAGACTGGGGGCTGGGAGTTCAGGAAGAGCATTCGTAAGCTGATTATTACCTTGGCCTTGGAGACATCTGCAGTACCTTGGGGATGGTATAATGAAGAAGGTGAAGAGGTCTGGACATTTGAGAGTCATTTCCCTCCAGGAGACTACTGACCCATGAGAACAGATAAGTAAATAGTAACTGAACACCTGACAGAATTAGTTACTGGAGGAGCCCAAGGTCTCTGGGGTCTGAACTTAAATAGTATATAAATACTATATAAACCTCCTGTGAGGCTAATACAGTGTGTGTGTGTGTCTGTGTGTGCGCGCGCGCGCGCGTGCACGCACATGCATGCACACGTGCATGCACACACGCACACATGCACAAACATTGTCCCTTTCCCATCACCATTTCCACAAAACAAACAAAATAAATAAAGCTAACGCAGTACAAAACTTTCCTGACATGAGATTACAAAAAACAATATTAGGAAAATGAACTATATCATAATCCCAAAAGGAAAAAGGAGCTACAGTTCTTACCATTTATGGTGTTATGTGTGGATGATGTCCTATCATAAGAATTTTACATATCACTTAAGTCTGAGTCCAGCCTGGCCTGCATAGGAAGCTCCTGCTTTAAATAAAATGGAAAAAAAAAGAGACTAGCTTACCATGTGTGCTTCTGGCACTTAAACAAGAATTCTGGGAAAACGAACTCTGTGACTAAGATGGGACCACAATGGGCTCAGGAAAAAACTTATTGTCTGCCCCCCCCTCCTCTTTCAGGTACTCTTGCTCTGCCCACTCCCTCCCCCAGCCCTCCACTTCTCTGTTTCTCTTCAGAAAAGGGCAGGCCTCCCATGGCTATCAGCCAAACATGGCATAGCAAGTTGCAGTAAGACTAGGCACCTCCCCTTGTATTAGGGCAACAGGAGGCACCCAGCAGGAGGAAAAGGGTCCTAAGGCAGGCCACAGAGTCAGAGATATCCCCACTTCCACTGTTAGAAGTCCCGCAAGGAGACCAAGCTACACAACTGTAACATTTATGCAAAGTGAAGGGACTCTATCCAGTGGGGGTGTGGCAAGCACAGCACTGGCAGGCCTTGCCCTTCTCCTCCATTCCCTCTTTGCTAAACACCGTTCAATTGCATTCCTGAAGCTAGCTCCCAAGATTTGTTCCCTTATTTGGCCACTTCCTCTTCTTGAGGTTGACTACCGAGATCCAGCTATCAAACTATTGAAGTCCAACAATCAAAACCCAATTTGGTTCACCTAATTAACATGTCCAATTAAAATGAAACACCTCATCCTATCACGGGGTTTCATTTTTTACCTTTATAAACCACCATTTGCCTATGTCTGCTCTCTATCTAGAGGCAGTCCTTTGTCCCCTGGGACAAACACCCCTGCCCCTTTCCTTTCTTCCCTCTCCCTTCTCCCTTGTCCTCTATCTCCTGTCTTTGTCTCTTATTCTCTGCTTCTTGTCCCTCTGGGGCAAATAAATATCTTGTGTGCTGAGAACTTGGTCTTAGGGATCCTAAGCTGATACACAGAAGACCTAGGTCAGACCCTTGTAGACTCCCTTCCTTGTAGGCGGGTCCATCTTTGTGAACTCCTATGAACCCTTTTTGGTTGATTCTGTGGGTTTTCTTGAGGTGTCCTCGACCCCTCTGGCTCCTATAACCCCCTCCTCATCTTCTGCAGGATTCCCCAGGCTCAGCCTGGGTGTGGGTCTCTGCATGGTTCCATCAGTTGCTGGCTGAATGAAGTCTCTCATGACACCTGGGCAGATGTGGTTTTTACATTCCTAAATTAGTTACATTTCTCATTGCTATGACAAAGTATCTGACCAAAAGCAACTTAAGAGAGGAAGAAGTTATTTGGGGCTTTTCATAAGGGGTTCAGTCCATCCTAAAACAAAACTCACGCAGTAGGAGTGACTACGACTGTATTAGCGAGAACATCAGACTGCTTGCTCATGTCTCAGTGGGCCAGAAAGCAGAGACCAGGGTTGGAAGCGGGGTTCACTGTAACGGAAGCCCAACTCCCAGTGATCCACTTCCTTCAGCAAAGACTGACCTCCTAAAGGTCCCATGCCTGGCTTCAATGACCATCTGGAACCTCCTTGGTGGAAACCTGTAGGACCCTGTAACCCTTTCGTTTTGTATTTCTTCAAACCCAGAACTTGGTAGATGGGGCCAAGTTCTGCTTCCAGCTTCAGACATAGTCTGGTCCTATTCGCCACAGATGCAACAGCCTCCGTGTACCGGAGAACGGACCCGGGAAAGCATTACCTGAGCGCCTGTGCTGGAGCAGGTTGTTGCTAATGTGTCACCCTGTTTGTACATTTTTCTCTGCTTTTTAGCGTTCTCGTTTTAAATAAGGGTTTTTCAATTACATTTGCATTGTTAAATCCTGAACCTTTAGGTGAGTGAAGTCTACTGGGGTTCTGCCCTCATAACACCTTTCCCGTAGTTCCAGAGCACAAGGTGCAGTTCATCGATGTCCTCTGTCTTCTTCCCCTTCCCCCCTTCCCCTCCCCCTTCCCCTTCTCCTCCCTCTCTCTCTCCCCCTCCTCCACTGTGTTTCTTGAAGTATTTGTGGCCAACTTGTGCTGTGTGGGTGCACATACACATGCAATGGATGCCCAGAGCAGCGGACAGTGCCTGTGGTTGTTCTCTGGTGCAGTCTGCCCTGACTCTTGTTCCACTTTGCTTTATTTTGAAAGGAGGTCTCTCTGGCCCGGATCTTAAGAAGTGACTTAGACTGACTGGCCAGTTAGCTCCAGGGATCCACCCTTCTCTGCCTCCTCCTCCTCGGGGTGCAGATTTACAAGAGTACACCTTCAGGTCTGGCTGTGCTTTTTTTAATGACGATTTCTGAGGAAGAAAATCAGGCCTTTGGCCTGCAAGCCAAACACTTCATTGATGGCCCCAGACCCCTTAAGGCTTCTTCTCTTACGTGACTTTAGCAGCTCTTTCCCCGCCCAGCCTACCTGCATGCAGATTTACTTGCGTTCACAGTCTTTTCCTCACTAAACCACACGTTGTTCTCAACTTGGTCTCTACTTCTTGCTCTGTATTCTCAATATAAGCCTGACTTAAAGACTGGAACGGTAGCCATGCCATAGCCACAATGAGGTACCATATTAAAATGTCTCCTACCAAACGAGTCCATTACTTTTGAGTCCAGCGTCACTCACATTTTCAGAACTTGTGTAGAATGTAGTCAGACTCTTTGTCAAGTCTGTGTCCCCTGAGCTTCAGTGAGCACATCCTTCACTGTCCCCAGGGCTGACTGCATTTTGCTCTTCTGCACTGTCACCAGCATCACCCTTTAAGCTCTGATTACAACAATCTAGCACTTGACTGGACCACAGTTCCAAACTCTTCCACATTCTTCCCACATATCATGTCAGAAAGCCCGAGGGCTGCTTGGTTAGCTTCCTCACAGCATAGCAGTGCCCCCCACTTCCCACTTCTCTGGTCCAATAGTCTTCTTCAGCTCTTCCCCATCACCATGACCAAATACCTGACAGAAGACAGCCAAAGTGATGAAGAACGTTTTCTAACTCATGCTCTGAGGGAATAGTATATCATGGGAGAGCAGGCATAGCTGTGAGGGTGACTTGTGATTCGTGGCAAGAGCTTGAGGCTGCTTGTGTTCACCTCGGTGGACTATAAATCAGAGAGGAGAGGGGAAGAGGAAAGGAGGGAGGATGGGAGGGAGGAAGGGAGGGGCAAAGGGGAGGGACCACAGCTGGAACTAGGACTAGGCTAGCCCATAAGGCCACCTCCTAGTGACCCACTTCTAGCAAGACCCAGTTCCCGGTTCCAGCAAGCTCCCTAAACAGTGCCTGGGACTAAGAGTTTGTGAGGACATGCCACACTCAAACCCTAACAGTCTCACTTTCTGTATTGCCCATAATGCAAATTTATCAACTTACTAGGTAGATTCAGTATCCTCAAAGTAACTTGAACATCTAAAAATTCATCTTAATATTGTCGAAAACTCAGCCTTTTTTGCCAAAAAAGCTTAGCCCCTCATCGTGTTACCAGTTTTGATGTGAATCTGGAAACACGAGAAAGTGGAGCGGTAGCTAGGCTGTGGGTCGATTAGATTCTCTAGTTTAATCTACTCCTTCATCTCCTGGGCATTTTATCCACCCTCTCCTTCTTGTTCCCAACGTTAACAAATTCTCTGAAATCAACTGCCAGTGGTTTTCATCCTGGTTCTCCTCAGAAACAGACAGGTTTGCTGTTGAGATTATTCTAGGAGTTTGAGGGTTTTGTTTGTTTGGTTTTGCTTTTTGTTGTTGTTTTGTTTTGAAATCCCAGGGAAAATAGACCAATTTTTATTGTTTTCTAATTAATAAAACAAACAAAACAACAACAAAAACAGGGAGGGAAAGAGTATGATCAAATATATTTAAAGTTAAAATTGTTTTAACTAATAAAATAATGATAATAATAAAGAAATCTTAATGGTTTTTAAATGCTGTGGGTGGGGAGCTAAATGTATAAATGGAAAAGTCAATTAAGGTCATTCTCCTGAAAAGAGTAAGTCTGGTGAGCCCCTCTTCAGGATCTGTGCATGTTACGTTCACACACGTCACCGTCAGCAAAGTCATAGCGAAGTGGCTGTTGGTGACCTTTTTTTTTTTGCTGTGCAAATCTATAGACAAGCTTATGTCTATGAGTAGCACCGTCAATTCTCTTGACAAAAATATAATATTCCACTAAAAAGCTGTGCCACCATCCATTTCCATTTCCCAATTGTTGGTCATTTCATTTTACCAAATTTTACTATCATTAAAATTTTACAATGACCGTTCTTTTATATCCAGCTCTCTGTACTTATTTAACTGTGTTTTTAGAATATATCCTTAAATAGCCTCGACGGCTCCTATACATGTTCCTATGCTCACGTGTCAAACTGCCTGTCGGCAGCATATCATTTGCATGATGCCAAGAACGTCTGTGAATTCTCAGTCATGCGCACTGTTGCTGGACTGTGAATTCTCGGTCATGCGCACTGTTGCTGGACTGTGAATTCTCGGTCATGCGCATTGTTGCTGGACTGTGAATTTTCAGTCATGAGCACTGTTACTGGACTGGTACTCAATTATGTCTCAACTTTTGTGACTCTTACAAGTGAAAGCATTGTCTACTGGCTCACGCCTTCATATTTGCTTTCTTTGATTGATTACTGGAGGGAATGTATGTCTTTTAAAAAAAATATTTATTGTCCATTTGTGTTTCTCTTGTGGCGACTTGCTTGTTTGGACCTGTCTGAACACTCTGAGGGGGGTTATGGTCTGCTTGGTCTATGGAATGCAGGATCTGGGCTATAAATTATTCTTCCATTACATTATGTGATATGCCAACCTATGATAAAGAAAATATTGAAAATCATGAGAAAGCAATTTTGAGAATTTCATTTTACGATTAAGTATTCCACGGAGCTGGATTGCCCCTACAGATGAAGAAACTCATAACACCTGTTAAAGATGGGCCAATCCTAGACAGGACGGGAGCAGACGGGACTCAGCTGGACCCTTGTGTTATAGTCCAAGCAAGTATTAGTAGAGATGCAAAATACCTCCCCAAGTCTGCCCTGCCAGGGGAGGCTTTGCATGGTGCCTACCCCACCTGCCTGCAGCTGCCTCTCCAGGTTTTATGATGCGTCTAAGATGAAATTTTTACTGCCTTCTCCTTCCACCTCCCCCAGAACCACAGAGGGAAGAAAGGAAAACAGACCCCATCGAGAGGAATGAGCAGAATTGTCCGAGGTGGGGAATTGGCTACTCCAGAAGGCTACAGAGAGGGAAATACAAAAGACATAAAGCACACCTCGCTTTAATCCCTTCCGTCTGCCCAGAGCGCCCAGAGAGCTCATAAAGTCTCCCTTTCTGGGTGATTGGATTCCTTTAGCTCGGGGCAGGCAGGGTTTTGTTGTTGCAGAAGAGGGCTCAGGGAGCTGGGGTGAGGAGAAAGGCCGTCACTGGGGTATGAAATCTCCTCTCCTAGTTCAAGGTACTGAACTGTTAATACAAACAGCTGTGGAGGGAGGGGCCCAAGCAGGCCCACAGGCCCAGGCAGGCACCTCCAGCCTCTGCGTCCCCTTGGTGGAATCAAGGGACCATTTTG
Organism: Rattus rattus; assembly: GCF_011064425.1. NCBI lineage: Eukaryota > Metazoa > Chordata > Mammalia > Rodentia > Muridae > Rattus > Rattus rattus. The sequence continues at coordinate 93,812,597 of NC_046160.1, forward strand.
AATGCTGCTGGCAAAAAATGAGTGTCGTGGGTGGTGTGTTTTCTCTCTGAAAAAGTGGTTGTTCTGTGCCAGTGTTTAGAAGCTGGGGCCGTACGTTCTTTTTGTCTGAAATAAAGACTTGAGAGACCAGTCCTTTCAGACAGTGGAAAAAGGAACAAGGAGGGGGGGAAATCTCCTCCAGTGTGCTTTTGGTGTGGGTCTTTTTTGGCCTGTTTGCTTCTGACCTTTCTGCAGTGTTTGCAGGGTGGGGGAACTGGACTTTCTCCATCTGGGCTGAGCTCCTGGGTCCCCAACAGCAAACACTTAAAACAACCAAAACAATTTACTTGGCGGCTTCGAGAAGAATCTCCTGAAGTGTGTCTAGTCTCTGCTGCCTTTGAACTGCTGGCTAAGGCAGACATAGCTTTTTCTTCCCCCAACCCTGCCCAAGCGGCTCTGTCAGGCATCTTCTTGCCAGTCGCCCTCCTGGCCTGTCCCCACTTCACTCCTGCAAGGCCTTTCCCACCTCCCCTGGGAAGCCATCCTCACCCTCATATTAGGCTGTTTCGAATGCATGGTATCCGCAGAGAAGACACAGTATCATGATTTCTGTTTCTCCCTTTCATTGGCTGAAGTCCTGGAAAGTGGAGCCAAACATGGGCTGTCTAGCCTGAGGGGGCAGCAGCAGTCATGATGACTATGCTATTGACACCATTGGTTTTCTACCTGTCGGCCATTAGGCTCTCTTCTTGTAAGCAATGTCTACAGCCCTCCCACCAACCCCATTGTCATAGGTGACAACTCCATTTACAGAGGAAGTTGAAGCTTAAATGTTTGAAATTGAGCTCACGTAACTAAGAAGTGGCTAAAGCAAAGTTGACATCTGGAGCTTACTCATGTCTCTTTCAGAATCCCTTATTAGATGCTTGAGGAAGACATGCCAAATGGTTAACTGAAATAGGCTTTGTACCTTGAGGAACTTTGCCAAGAATTTGAAGAGGCACCATCTTCAGTTGGTCCAGGAGAGCTTTGTTCTCTGGAGCTTCAGTCCCTTGTCTTCAGTGCCTTCTCTCTCTCTCTCTCTCTCTCTCTCTCTCTCTCTCTCTCTCTCTCTCTCTCTCACACACACACACACACACACACACACACACCATTCTCATCCTCAGGGGCAGGGGAGGGGTGGGAAAGAGCAATTATGTTTTGTCTTCTCTCCTTGACTTGGTTCTCGTTCTTTCACAGTTTTTATAGTTACCACCAAAGACATTCCACTACCCGAATAAAGCTTCTGCCTTTGTAAGTCTACAGTAATCAAATGTCAACCATATTATATGCCTTAAACTAACAGAGAGCTCCTAAGACAATAACTGCAAATGGTGCCCAGTGGAATACATTTAAACATACACACACACACGCACACCAGAAATGTTAGCTTTTATTATTTTATTAATCCTTGACTAGAAGACAAAATCCATAGATGGGATGAGGCAAGAGAACTATACTGACATCAGCAATTAACTGCAGTGACTAATATCTCCTTCTACTTGCCAAATGTCATTGCAAGGATTTTTCACACATCAGCTGGTTTACATTAGCTTTCTTTTTTCCCTTTGTAGAATATACTTTTATTATTTTATTTTTTGTGAACTTTATATATGAACTATCTACATCGCATTGCTTCTCCACACCCCTAGTCATTTCCACAGCTACCCGTTCCGGGTAAGGGAGTGGAGGTGCACAGACAAAGTGCAGGAGATTGGGTTCGTGTGTCTGGCATGCATATATCTCAGTTACACCTGAAGAACATGATGGAAATGAACATATTCCTCATATGTGTTCTCAGGGAGTGAGTGTACATCACGGTGGATGCCTGTGGTGTTTTCCACTGTCCCAGACACTGCTCAGGGGAAGACAGGCAGCCAGGAATTTGTGTTCTTATAAGCAACTCAAAATGGGCAAGCCCTTTTGCATCACACTTAGCTTCTCTCAAGCTAGCATTTCCCAGTTAGCATGAAACCTACATTACCATGGTAGAGGCTGCTCCTAAAAGGAACAACTTAGCATTCTTATTACTCTCGTCCCTGCAGAACACCACATTTCCATGTTTGATAGGGGCCAAAGCAAACTCTACAAACAAACCGAGTCCTTCAAACTCTTAATACTTAGGAAACTGATATTTTACATAGAGTAAGAGTTTGATGAGATAATACAAATGAGTCAATAATTGGGAAAAATGATAAATCTGTGCAATATGCATGTCCACAGAAAATGCATGCATATAAGAATCTATATGTAAAACACATGTTATTATATATAAAGTTATATTTTTATTTGTTTGCACATTCTGGATTAGGCCCAGAATAGAAACAGAAGTATCTTCAGGTGTCAGACTGCTTACCCTCCTCAACTGTGCACACTGAGCTTTTTCCTAGTTTGGTCCTTGACCTTGTGACTGGTGTCACTGTATAGTTCAAGCAGGAGGTCTGGGACTGGTGTCACCCCGGAAAGTAAAGTGTGATACTCACCTGTGAGAGAGCCCTGAGGTCAAGACTTGTGGGGAGTGTGCACACATGGGCCCTTGTGTCTATGTGCCCTGGTGTGAGCTGGGAATCTCAGGCATTGTCCTGCTTCACAGACACACAGGGAAAAGACACAAATTGGATGGCAGTTAGAACCCATGACAAAGACTTGTCCACGGAAAGGTACATGTCTGACTAGGGCACATGCTTACCTCCCCATATGCATTCCAAGGGAAAGCAAGGCCACATGGATTGCCTTCTCTTACTGGCACTCTGTGTGGCAAAGCCAGGGTCTGATGAACATTTACCTTAGCTTTGCTGTCATCCTTTGTTGTCTCTCTTCATCCTCTCTCTCCCCATCCCCATCTTTTGGTCCCTGGATTCCCCTTGTTTATGATTCCCTACCTGGTCCCCCATCAACCCTCTCATCCTCTCCTATAGCTCACAACTGCTCTCCCTGGCCTCAGAAGAGCCTTCGCCTGACTCAGGACTCAGTAAAACAGAGTGCATGACACAGGCAACCACCAGGCATTTTGTGGGGAGGACCAATTAGAGGCCAGAGTGACCAGGGTGAGCAGCAGGACGTCCAGAAGGACGCCGAGCTGCTGAGGAGTGTAGCCTAATCTCGTTACAAGCAGGATGGAGACTCCAGGCCCACAAGCTTCCTCCCTGCTGTGCTAGAGGGATATCATTGGAGGACGCAGGGCTGCGGAGGGCTCTGCTGGCCAGCAGCCCCCTTCCCCCACCCTCCAGCCCCCTAGATTCTCTTTTCTTTTGCAGTGACACACACTGAGTGCCTCTGAGGTCATTTGTTTCCCACAGCCTCGCAGGGCGCTGTGGCAACAAGGGGGACAATGATCTCTCACAGGAATGATGGGAGGCCTTGTTTTGCCTTAAATAAGCCCCTTCAAGGGAGCAGCAAGGTCTGTTGTGTGTGTGGTTTGTTTTTTCAGAAAATCCTCCTGCCCATAGTTCCAGTGTGAAGTACTCAGGCAACTTCAATTGAGGACATAAAGAGTCCTATGTGTGTGAGAGAGGGTTTAATTTTATTTTTATTGCCGCTTTGAGACCAGAACTGTGTTTTCCCTTCTCTCAGTTACCCTCTCTGCACTCATGCTCCCTGGACCCCAGCATTCTTCAGATAGTTATAGGCAGGAATTGGCAGGTGCTGGGGACACAGCATCCGTGGATGCCCACATCCCCTGTCGGCCTCCAGTTGCCCTCTTCTTTGGTGAGGGAGCTCAGCGGGGATTTAGAAATGTGTTCCTTTGCATTTTTTCACCTAGTCCGGAGTCTGAAGAAAGTGCTTAAAGGGGCCTGTGAAGGGAGGGGTGGGATTCCTAGCAAAGGGAATGTAGAAACTGAAGAGAGAGGAAGACTGGCCCTTTATGCTACCTTAGAACACAGCAGACTTCTGGGGAGTGTCCAGGAGGCAGGCCTGGGTAAGAGACAGAGAAGTGGGACTCAGGCCCTGATCCAGCTGTGTGTTAAGGAAGGATGCTCAGGTGTTCTGACCATGCTCTGATAGCCCCACTCAGAAACAAAGAGCTGTCCCTCTGTCTTAGGGTGTTCTGTCGAGGGTTTCAGGCCTTCTAATGGAGCACAGGGTGACCGTGGAAGCTGCACAGTTAAGCATTACCCCCGATAAGGTCGGGCCATGCTGTGCCACTTTGATATTTCATCTGGAGAAACTGAGCTTGGACAGATCAAAGTCATTCCCAAGATTGCCCAAGGTGAAGAGCTGATGTGAAGACTTCAGATTGCACCCAGGATCCCTTGCTCTCTGGACCCTTAGCTAACTAGCGGAGTCTAGAAATTCTTTGTCCTTGTTTTTCGAGAAGGGTAATTGAGACAGGGTCTGATCTGAGCCTTCACTAGCACACATCAGTTGCCTCTTGTTTAACTGCTTTCTAATAATCATAAAACAGTATCACTTCTACCATACCAAGCTCAAAAGCTGTTGGGTTTCTGATCAGGACAGTAGGAAATAATATTTTTTATTTGCCTCTCAATTTCCTGACTTTTTTTTTTTCAGTAACATTTTGAGTATTTTTGTGAAATACACAGAAAGGAGATTTTTCCATATGTGTCTGTTGATTACACTCTTACTAACATGTAATAATTCAAAGATTGGTATAATTTTGTAGTAAATTAAAAAAAATAGTGAGTTATTCTTGAGAAACATCTCCAAGATTAATTCTTAACTTCTATATCACTTTAATTCTTCACAGTTTCTGAAATGGGAGTCCTGAAAGTTTTGACAATTGGATTGATGCATGTTTACTTTCTCTGCAACATCAGTTTATTTTTTAGTTTATTATCTATTTTTATTTTGCGTGCAGTGATGTTTTGTCTGCATGTATGTTTGTGTAAGGGTGTCAGAAACTGAAGTTACAAATGGTTGTGAGCTGCCAGGTGGGGAATTGAACCCGTGTCCTCTGGAAGAACGGCCAGTGCTCTAATCCACTGAGCCATCTCCTCAGTCACTGCCCTATCCGTTTAATGCTTACTCTAAACTGAAATAACATTCATCAGTTTCAAATAATAGACATCCTATAGTCAATATAGCCTCTGTCTCTTTCTGACAGTGATGGGACACTGGCCAGACTTTCCTATTTCTAGCCATGATGGAAGAGAAAGGATAGACTGATTTGAGCTAAGAAATATAGCACTTAAACAAATAAATAAAAACCAACAAAATAATAAGGTCTGTGACAAATGATAGATGGTGAAAGGAAGCCCCTAATCTCCAGTCAGCTTTGCAAATGGCTGACTTTAAGCAAGTGCAAACTGTGCATAATTTGCCTTGTGACCCTGGACTCAAGCAGCCTTCCTTTGTGGATCAGCACACCCCCACACCCCCAGGGCCTTTTGCCTATTGACACATCCTACTGCAGCGTCCACATATACAAAGGTTTCATCAAACCCAAAATGGTAACCAAAAATGCTGAACTGCAAGGAAATGGCATTGAGAGCTGATAAATAAATAACAGGCCTGTTGTCCCACACCCCAGTCTAATGCTCTCAAGAGGTTCTTATGTTGCTCGAATTAGTGGGCATGTAAATGAAACCCCTGTTGGCCTTGGCAGATACTGGCCTCTTCCTTGACCTTGTTTGACTGAAACAAAAAGTCATTGGTAGAACAAAAATTCAGAGCTCTGAACTTGGTTGAAAGAAAAGGGCAATTCTCTGAATTGGGTAATTGGATCACTCTCCCAAGTGCCCTCCGGCTTATATCAAACATATAAGAAGGGGATTAATAACTTCAGTGTGTAAGTGAGCTTCAGCCAGCTTCTAACTCTAGCGTTTCAGTCTCAGGAGCTTTGGGACACTAACAGATTTTCTTCAGAGCATTTGAAGTGCTCTTTATAAAATGCAGGAAGGGTCTAGTCTACAGGCTACTATGGAATCCTTGTCATTTGTGGATTGTTCTACTTGACAGGCAGCCCTTCAAAATGGCCACTTAATGAAGCTCACCACTGAATTATCAGGCTTTAAAAACCAATGGTGATAACAGTGTTACTCCAGATTGTGCTTGATAGCCACTTCCTTAGTCATGACTTTATAATCCAGACTAAATTAAATGTGTCTATAAAGTGAAAAGCTCACCATAGTCCTATTTCTTACAGAAAAGTTTGGGGATTTCAAGACTTACCACAGACCCATAACCTTATGGGTAAGTTGTAAGGAGTCACCTGAAAAGCAGGGAGCATTTTATTAATGTATTTTAATTGCTCATGATTCCAGTCAGAGCTGAATCCCTTCTTCTGGATATGATATACATAGTATAGAGGAAATCAAAGATCACTAAAGGTTTCAGCGAAGTAGGTTCATGAAGATTGGAGGGACACATGGGAAGGGAACCTTTGCTTCTTGGGAATGTGCAAGTGCAAAGAGACCCAAAGGAGAAGGCTCATGAGTTTATGAGGCAGGAAAGCAGAGAAGAACATTCCAAGTAGAAGGCACAGCACTCAAAAGAAATATATCTCAAAAGCAGCATTGGAGATTAACCCGGCCCAGGTAGAAAAATGCAAATTGAAATCCCCATTTTTCTCATAGAGGTTGTTTTACTGGGTCCTCTGACATGGGGTTACCAGTGGTAGAGATGCTTTTGATGAATAAAGAGGGTGGGGAACATTTATGAAACCTTTACAGGTATAGGCATCTTCTGAAGACCACACAGAAGAACTCCTAAGGAACATTCTAGAATCAATTCTTAATAGATATATATCAATTCAAAGTTTAAGAGTTAGCAGAATCTTATTATGTATTCATTTATTGCTGACTTAGTTTAGAGGTAGAGTCTTTTTTTACTCCTGATGAAATGTTAGAAAACTTGGATGGATGTATTGGTCAGGGTTCCCATGAGTAAGAGAACTGATGGGGTGAACATATATAGATATTATATGAGGATTTATTAGGGGATTTATTAGCATGACTTACAGGCTATGGTCCAGATAGTCCAATAATGGCTATCTACCAGTGGAAGAGCCAAGAATCCAGTAGTTGCTTGGTCTAGAAAGTTGACTGCCTCAGCTGGTCTTATGGTTTATGCTGGAATCCTGAAGAAGCAGTCTCTAATGCCAGTGAAGGAATTGACTTAGCAGTGAGAACAGGCGAAGAGAGACAAGCTTCCTTCTCCCATGTCCTTTGTATAGACTGCCAGAAGAAGGTATGGCTCAGATTAAGGTAGATTTTCCCAACTCCAAAGATCTGGATTAAATGTGGGTCCTCCTACTTTTAATGATTTAATTAAGGAAAGTCCCTCACAGGTATGCCCAGCCACTTGAGGTTTAGTTAATTCCAGATGTAGTCAAGTTGACAACCAAGAATAGGCAGCACAGTAGATTGCTTCTGTGACTTAGTTATACCAGAAAAAATTAACTTTAATCATGAGCTGAGTACATATCTTCTTCTTCTTCTTCTTCTTCTTCTTCTTCTTCTTCTTCTTCTTCTTCTTCTTCTTCTTCTTCTTCTTCTTCTTCCTCTTCTTCTTCCTCTTCCTCTTCCTCTTCCTCTTCCCCTCCTCCTCCCCTCCTCCTCCTCCTCTTCTCCTCCTCCTCCTCCTCCTCTTCCTTCTTTTTCTCTGTCTCTCTCTCTGTCTCTCTCTCTGTCTCTCTCTCTCTCTCTTGACTTTTCAAGACAGGGTTTCTGGGTTTCTCTGTATCCTTGGCTGCCTGAAACTCACTCTGTAGACCAGGCTGGACTCTCGAGCTCACAGAGATCTACCTGCCTCTGCCTCCCGAGTGTGGGATTAAAGGTGTGTGCCACCCCTGCCCAGCTTATTTCTCTTTAACTTTCATAGAAAATTCATGAAGTAAATGTTTTGCACATGTAGCAAACAAAATGTCAAAGAAGTTTAAGTAACTTGCCAGAGTAAAGGCAGACCATTTTATTTTTATTTTATCTTTTATTTAGCAATGGTTTCTAGCCAGAGATGACAAACAGTTTCAGCTTGCTAGATAATGTGTTTAGATCACTATGTTGAAATTTTGATGCAGCTGCTTCCACATGCTCCAGTGTGGGTTGCTAGTGGTGTGTGACCTGCATGTGTCTCACCAAAGAAACAGCCTTCGGATCTTTACTTCCTCCTGAGAGCGGAAGATGAGAGAAGTCATCTGAAGACCAATGCAGGAAAGCTATGCCTATTGCCAAGGAGCAAAACACTCTGTTGTTGCATGAACAATATAGGCCAGTAAATTTATGAGATCTAATTGTAAAGACTTGAAAGGGAAGTTAAGTGTAAATAAAGTGGGTTTGTAGCTTAAATGTGTATCTTGAATGTGATGACAGATTTCAGTTTGCTTTGGTGTCTTATTTTGAGGATAGCTGCTAGAATCTCTGCTTTGCCTGGTCTCTTCCTCCTCTTCCCCTTTCCTTCCTCCTCCTCCTCCTTCTTTAGGGATATTGTATTTTTATTCTTTGTATGGAGTGAGATGGAAACTACACAACACACACACACACACACACACACACACACACACACAGACACACACACACAGTCTTGACTATGATATCCCTTCACTAGGCAGTTTAGTCAGTGCCCAACTCTTCCCTACAGCTAGTGCTTTGTTTGTCCTGAAGAGTTCGATGATTCATCTCTCTGGGGGGATGAGACATGGTCCCATATTGATATCACCCATTGGGCTTATTGCTTTGCTTAAATTCCCAGATTGTTCAAGTGTTTGCTGACTTTTTATCCCAAAATAAAGTCACTTAAGTCACCAGTGTAGTGCCAGTGGATCTGGCAACTTATAAACTTTAGAAAGCCTCCATCCCATAAAGATGTTCTTAGCACTGCATCAGCCAGGGTGCAATGCCCTTTTACATGCAAATTCTTGCACAGATTGGGTCCACAGAACTGAATTATGGAAACCCAAACTCTCCCTTTAGAAGCCAAGAGCACTCCAGAGTAGTTCTGAGGATCCTCGCTCAGAGCACTTCCGTGCTACCTCAGGTTCTTTCTTCATTGCACCACTGGCTTTTTCTTGGGTGAGATGGAAAGCATTGGTTCTGCCTCCCTTGGGGGTTATTGTTGGCTACTTGGCTTTGAATTTGGGTGTAAGTTAGTCGTTGAAATTCCTCTCAGAAAGCCCTGTTGTTCTTTAAAATGGATGCTGTGTCCTCCACTTCCCCTCCTGAGAACATGGTGTGCCATTTCTGGCAACTGGGTTCCATCCAGAATCTCTTGAGTTTAGGTGATAGATGGAGTAGTCATAATACCAGCTTGGTGCAAGCTGCAGAATTAGAGACTGTAGCCTGGTTATTTCTCTGTATCACACAGCAGTCATTTCTGAACAACAACAACAACAAATGCTATATACAATAAAATAAGCTTTATTCTTTTTTGCTGCAGAAACAAACTTTGAGAGGATGATTCTCTCACAGGATATGGAAATGGCCTTGGAGAAGGTCCAGGGCTAGTGGCACAGCTGCTATTTCCTGCAAAGGACATCTACATCCAGAAGGGGAAAAGACAAAGATAAATATATAGCAGGAAAATGGTGCCTGAACATATTAACAGGAATGAAAGGATTTGCCTGTGTCATAATCTGTCCATAAAGGTATATAGCCATTGTCAAGAATTACAGTTTATGTTTAGAAGAAATATTTAAAACTCTCCATCAAACAGTAACTGATCCACCACCAACAATAGCAATAATAACAGCATCCAATGCTGTTCCCTGATAATTGTAACCCTCTTTTGGATGCCTTGTTTTACATTTATAACGGTCTGGTATGGCTAATAAGTTGTTTTCAAAAGGCTAAGGCTGGTAGAACTGGAGCTGGGGTATGTAAAGCCAGGGGAAGACTTGGGATTTTATACTAAACAGATTTTTAACATGAAAATCAACGTGACTTAATTTACACTTTTAGAAACCTGCATAGATTTGATTGGGGCCTGAAGGAGATGGAAGCTAAGAAATAAACCAGGAAATATAGCACCAGTGGGTGGCTTTGGAGAAGGGTTGAGGGGATGAGACTGGCCTCTCTCTCAGCTGTGAAAGCGCTCTTGACTCTCCCATCTGCATGTACTACAGACCCAACAGAGAAGGCGAGGGAGAACAGCATTACTGGAGAACTTCCCAGAACATATTTGGATTCCACTCAAATGGTATTTGTTTGCTGGTGTTAATTAGGATTCTGATATTTTAAGATCCCTGCTTCATGTTTGGGAAGTAGAAAACACAGAGCTTGTGGGTAATTAAGAAGAAATAATGACATTAAGGATGCTAATGTCTTTCTTCTGGAGTTACTGAAAGAATGGAAATCCAAATACCAGACTTTCCTCTCCCTTGAAAGCAGTGACATGGCTTTTTAATGGTCCTTTCACTGCTTCTCAACAGAAGTCCCACCATGATGGTGCTTGTGGAGTTATGATATCTTTTTGTAGCTCTGTGACTCTAACAAGTACATTAAGAAAAATACACGTACTATAAGAGCTAAGACAAAGCAGCAACTTTAAGACAGAATTCTGCTGCTCCCATGTTTGTTAATGAGCCAGGCAGCTGCTGGTCCTTCCTGATTATCCTAGATAGGTTGTGTTCCTCTTTCTTAGATGTAGAAGAATTTTAATCCAGCAACAATGCTGCTCTGGCAAGGGATCACAACCAAAGACCTTCTAGGTCTGTATGATCAGGAAGGAATGCATAACTTTCATCCCTCTGGCTAGAATTTAGACACATTCTTAGTACATATCTTTAGTCCCGAACAATGACATCTAACTGATGGACAAAGTGAGGAATCAGAGAAAGATTTGTCAGAATTGGTCAGAGATAGAATACACCCAACTTACAAGAGAACAGACAGAAAAGAGAGGCTACTTAAGAGCAGTAGAGGGGAAAAAAGTGGAGTTGAGTTTAGCGGAGTTTGTGTAGTTCATGCAGCCAGTGCAGTTCAGTTCATGGAATTCAGTGGCAGTTTTGCCAACTAGAGCAACTTAGTCCGAAACCAAGAGAAGCCAGTTTGAATCAGTCAGCTTGGAGAGTTGTTTGAGCCAGAACAGCCAAGTTGAACCAGCCAGCCAGAGTTCAGAAAGAGCTCGAAAGAGTGAGTTTATTCAGTCTTGGAGGCTGAAACATTCTAGGCCTAGGTAAAGAACAGAGGCTGGAGACTGAAACCTTCAAGGTCCAGGCTTGTAGGAGATTAGGTGGTACAGAGGATAGATGCTTCTGGGTCTACTTCTAGGGATAGTTAGAAACACTCTGGGCTCAGCACAAGCCATGTATTCAAAAAGCTTGGGTACGGCTCTCCTCTCATCCCTTCATCTGAGGAAATAAAAGCAATATTTGTATTTAATGCTCAAGTCTCTGACATTTCACAGATGAGGACCCAAAGGCCCAGAAGGGTTTAAATAGTCTACTCAAAGCCTCACATAAGTGTCAAGCTGCTAACTCTGTGTTCCCCAAAATACAGCTCTTCTTACTATTCTGCCTATTGCAGGGGAAATGTTGACTGTGGCTTGACTATTTATGTTAGTGAAGCATCTTTCATTTGAAGAGACGAAACTGAGAGTACCATTTTGTTTTTGTTAGTTGTTTTCCTTTTGCGACTCTTGCAGAGAAGAAGGAAAGAATAGACACTTATTGACTAACTTATATGTGTCAGATATAATTTTACTCACGTTCATATTACAAACAGGTTGTATCTGTTGTCTCCATTCTGCAGATGAGGAAAGAGGGTTGTCCAATGTCATATGGCTCACAAAGGAATAAATCTCAACCTTGGTGCTGCTCCCCAGCAAACTCTAGACTCCATTAGAGCAGGGAAGAAGTCTGTTTTCCCCGCGGGTTGTTTTTGTTTTGCTTACCAGTGAGCTAAATTCCAGACCCCAAGCGGTCTGTTTTCAGAACATTATATCTCTTGTGCCTACAGCAGGGTCTGACTCTGGTTCATATGAGATGCTCAGGAGGAAACACTGAATGACTAGTGAGTGCATGTGCTCTAAAGTACAATTAAAATGCATGGAGCCTTGGACCACATTCCCTAGTGTGTTCCAGTACACGTTGAGAGGGTACCGCAGGAAGGGTCTGAGAGAGTTCATCCTTGAAAAGAATGTGTGTTCCTGATTTGCTAAAAGCTACTATACTTACAGCTATGCAGTTTAAGCAATGGGATTGCTCTCCTGTTGTCAGGGAAACTGAGACACGGAAAGGCTTTGCAAGTTTGTGACACACCCAGAATTGTGAGATTCTCACCTTTACAGCCTTAAACCACTTAGCAACCCTGTGGTCCTGTAGGATCGCAGCTTTCCGTAAATCTGGCACTTAATCATTTAAAGAGACGGCAATTTATCTTAAATATGTGCCTCATTATGGATGCGACACACTTAGCACAGATGGTCTCAGCAGTTTTTCCTGGCTTCCTTTAGCCTAACATATCTAGTACGCTAATGTCAATATTAGCTTTACTGTTTTAGGTAACTTTGGTGTGCTTCTCATTAGCTGCAACCAGAAAGAGTTGAGTTTTACCTGCGCTGAGGGATCACTAAATTCCTACTGGCATCTGTGCACACAGCCCCATGTCAAAAGTGAGGTCATGTTTCTCCTGGATGGTGCCTGTATCTGATGAGCCTAGGCTGGCATGAATCCGAGACAATGAAATAATCACACCCATTAGCTCACCAGGGCCTTATTAAGATGTGGCCTGGCTTTCCATCCATTTCTCCTGCTTGGAAAAACTGACATAGTCATAGTGTGCAAAGGTTAGTGGAGATGAAGCTGCTTCAGCAACCAAGAGTTAGCACTCCCCACTTAAAAGCCTGACGAGCTGTGGCTGATGGCAGGAAGTAGCACTTCAAGAAACAGGATGCAAGGGTCTTTTCCCTCCCCGAGCCCCGCCCCCTCCCCTTTGAAACAATGTTTCACTATGGAGCACTAACCAGCGTCAAACTTGCAAGATGCTTCTCTGTCTGGAGAGGGCTGAGAGGCAAATCAGAGGACATCAATCATGCCGTCTGGTTCAAGGGTGTTCTGTGATCTGTGCATGTATGATGGAAACAGTGAATGCCCCCTACCCACACCCTTCAGTGCCACACTGGAACAGTGTTTTCCAAACTTCCGTTGTAGATTACATTTCTCTACAGACCCCCACATTTGGAAGGTATGGGTCTAGTAAACAAACTGTAATAATTAAACAATAATTGTGTTTTCTCATTGACAGCTCAGGTTATTGTGCCAAATCTTCTGCTGATCTCTCTCTCTCGCTCCCCCCCCCCCCCCGTCTCTCCCCCTCCCTCTCTAAAGTGCATTGGTGGGGATACCTTCCCAGACCTCATGCATGACCCTGGATGTGACTCCCAGTTACATGTCCAGAATACCCTCCACTTCATCACAGACGCCCTTTCACAGTTCCTTGTGTGCCTGCCATTATAAAGTCTCGTTCCTGACTATTTTTCTACTCCTTGTGTCTTTGCTTGGCATATATAACTGGCACTTGGTAAACATTTGTTGAATGCATTAAGGCATTAGGTAACTGAAACACAAGAGAATTGTGGGCCTTATATTGGCTTGGAGAGTCTTAATCTATAAATATGGTAGGGTTGCTGAAGTGTTGACACTGGCTTAAATGAAAGTGACCAAGTTGAAAATAAGAGATTAATGTTGGGGGAGGGGTTGAGAGATGATGCTTCCAGCACATTGTCGAGGTTCTGGTTCTTAATATGGAGGAATCCTGGCTACTCCTGAACAGAGACAGAAACCTGCTCATTTCATACATATCCACCACAGAGCTAATGGAGAAGCCTAAGGAGCTTTATGAACTGTAAGGGTATTATTATTTTATGGCTCATATGGTTGTTCACCTAAGTCTCTTGGTAACACCCGTTTTCCCTGGCCATAGTTTTGGAGACACTTAGGGCCATCCTGCCTCTGTGTTTGTGTCATAAACTTCCTTACCCCCTTACGATGAAGAGCACAGCAGTATTTGGTTGAGCACCTACTTTGTGCTTTGTGTTCTGGAGTCTTGTACTAAGCTTCACAGGGTCTTTAGCAGTGGAGAGCATCAGGTAAGAGAAGAATAGCACCATGTCAGGACAGTTTCCGGGACTTTCCTAATGATCTAATGCTCTCTGTTGGGGACACATTGCAGAAGTACAGGAGAGTCCTCGGAGAAGCCACAGCACCTGCCAACACCTCAGACAGGGATGTAAGTTAAAGGATGCTCTGCATGGCTCCCCAGCTTTCAGAGATCCACTCTTACCAGAAGTTCGCTAAACCCAGCTGTTAGGGAGAGTCAGCCCAACAGCCTCAGTCAGTCCTCTCATCAGACGGCAATCAAAAGTTGCTAAATCAGTGGGGCTGAAAACACTCTTGGCAGTTCAAACAGCCAGTGGTTAGAACAAGCTTTCTTTCCTTGCAACGAGTACATTATCCAAGGGCCAGAAGTGCTCAAAATCATTGATTGGCTAATTATAAGTAACTCAAGGGCCGTAATGTTTCAGTCCCTCTGTGGGAATATTTATAAGTGTTCAAGTTCAGCTCAGATAAAAGAGAGGAACCCCACCCAAGGAAACTGCAGGGGAAAGTCTGGAATGTAGATGGCATGGGATGTTGCCAGTCTGAAAGAGGAAGGTTCAATATATCACTGAGTTTTACAAACTTTGGAAAACAGATTCCCTGTGTCCCCCCAGCTTTCAGTGGGATGTAAAGCTAGAGGCTTTCCCCTTACTCACAGTAGAAAGTCTACCCTATTTTCTTAGGAAGGGGAGCGGTTGCTTTAGCACTCTGGCGAGATTCCCAACATGAACAGGGTGGCCCGATTAAAACAGGCCTGTGGATGCTTCTGCGTGAGGGAAGGGGTTAGCTGTAAAGCACCATGTGTATGTGGGTGTTTAATGGATATGAGCTGATTAAATTGGCCACCCTGAATTATAACCTCATACCTCTGGAGCTCCTCTCTGGCTCTTAGCTCAGGACCATATTCTTCAGACTTTCTGCCCGAACTTGTTAGGCAGAAATGCTTCCTCTTAAAGCTGCTTGTGTTTTCTGCCCAACTTTTCTTTGTTTCAAAGATGCGCAAAAGAATATGACCATAGGAGTCCCTTCCCTTCGAACACAGGCCCAGCTGCAGTGATGGCAGCCACACCCACCGCACTTCCCCTCAAACCTGCTGCCTCCATCTGTTTCTCCGTCTCTGGACTAGTACAAAGCCAGTGTCTGTCTGGGACAGATAGTGAGCTGATAGCAGACAGAGGAGGCCTTGTCTAAAGAAGGAAAAACTACTGTTCTAGAAACCGGGCGACCTAGCTTTCTGGCTGGATTGTGCTAAGAGCCATCTGTGTGGTTAGGAGAGTCATTTGTTCCCTCACCCATAAAAGGGAAGGTCGAGACAAAAAAAAATCAATATTTCTCAAATTGTGGGCTCTGAATTCTTGGGGTCTGCACGTTCTATGAGACTTTTAAAATTTTTATGCTCTTACCACCAAAGTTTTTTTTTAATTATAAAGACAGTATAATTAACAGTTGAAAGACACTGCAAAAAATAAATATTAAGTTTCTTAAACTGATGATTCTGAAACGTATGTAACATTTTCTGGAGGTTTCTTGATGTATAATGGGAATCTCAAATAGTTATTTTTTAAAAGGACTCCATGAATCAATCAATGAAATTTGCGATAAAGCAAAACATCTTAGTTTCAAGTTTTTTCTTCTCACTGTGGTGTGCTTAACTCTTTCAGCACGTGGGCTTCTTCTGTTTTTACAATCAAGATATTTTCTCCTTCACCAGAATTGTACACGAAACTGTAAAGAGTGTGTTTCTTACAAAGGCTGCTTTTCCCTTTAAGATTCAGAGCACTGGGCTGGGGACATAACTCACTGGGTAAAGTACTTGCCATACGAGTATGAGAACCCAAGTTCAAACCTCCAGAGTCCATGTAAATCTGGTACTGGAGCCCCTGTCTGTGATCCTGGTGCCCCAAATGGACCTGGGAGACAAGAGAATCTCTGGGAACTCACGGGCTACTGACCTGGTATTTGAGGCAGGGAAGAGCAAAGACCCTGCCTCAAACAAGGAGGAAGACAAGGGAGGACAGATCTTCAGGCCTCTGCTTGTGCCATAACACACATACATCCTCATACACCCCCCCCACACACACACAGAAAGAGAGAGAGAGAGAGAGAGAGAGAGAGAGAGAGAGAGAGAGAGAGAGAGAGAGATTCAAAAGGCTGGAGAGATGATTCAGTGTTTAAGAACACAAGTTGCTTTGCTTTGCTTTGCTAGAGGACACAGGTTCGGTTCTTAGCTCCCACATGGTGGCTAACAACCAATTCTGAGGGACCCAATGCCTTCTTCCTGCCTCTTCAGGTAAATGCACATAATGTATAGAATACACTCAGAAAAAAAAAACACTCATGTAGATTTAAAACAAATCAGAGCATTTAAGCCATTGTTAATCAATCTTGTCAACTGGGGCTACCTTTATTTTTCAACCCTTATAAACCTAAGATTAACTTTATTTGTACATTTTAAATCAGTTTACAAAATGCATTTGTATATACTATCCATCCATCTTTTATTTTGTGTGCACATGTGTGGGCATGGTGCACATATGGAAGTCAGAGGACAACTTATGGGAATTAGTCACCACCGTATTCTATCATGTGAGTCTTGGGCATCAAACCCAGGTCCTCAGACTTGGTGGCAAGAGCCTCTATGACTGAGGCATCTCACTGACTTCATCCCTTTTGATTTTTCAGTAGACATTGTCTGGTAAATAGATCAAGTAGCATGATGCCCATTATAGAAGGAAGGATAAGCCTACCATAAAAAACACCTGCTGTTTTCTGATTCATTCTCCCCAGTGAAGCTTCCCAGGTATCTGTTAAGCACTCTACTTCGATGATCCAGGGTTACTTGTTTCAGGAAATAGTGACTGGAGCTTCTCATTCAAGGATAGCCTGACATTGCCAGGTGTCAATCACATGGCATCAGTACTGACTTAGAGAGTCTCAGCCCAGTTCCTGGTATGAACAGGTACTCTGTATTCATTGAATGTTAAGTGAGTAAATGAACGGGAGGATTTTTTAAAACTCAATCCTTCTGCCTGGGATCGCATGCCTCTGCAATCCTATCACTCAGGAGTCGAGGTCAGTAAGAGTGTCTGAAAACCCAAACCAACAAAATCTTTCTAATTAAGGTCTGTGAACTGGAGGTCATTTTTTCCTCACGGACTTTTCCAAGTACTAAGTCAACAGGGTTTGCTCAGAGTCTTTCAAGTGCTTTGAGGGGAAAGTAGGGAATTGATGAGAAATGGTGGACTGACAGACCAACGTAGGAAATCCCCTTTCTGGCTTTCTCTACCTTTCCATCCAGGGCTGAATTCCTAGTCTTCCAAGGGAAATGGTATCATTTTGCCAGGGACCGAGTGAAATTGTCACTCCCAGGGAGAGGAGAGGTATGACGGGGCGTGAAGAGTAAGGAGCTGGTAGCCAGGTGTACCCCATGGGTAGATGGGTTGGAGAGCAGAGGAGCTGGTGAGAAGACTGTGGCTCCAACCAGAACATGTCAGCATGCAAAGGAGAGAGGCTTCATCTGCTTCTCACATAGTGTGGTTTGGCTACTTTCCCATTACTTCCCGGGAGAACTCTTAGTGACCAGAGACATCGTATTTAATCAAGATGGTTCTTGCTGAACTGGTAAGTTAGGCTCCCATGGGTTTGGTGGAGTTATAGCAGGGCAAAGAGAGAGGCTGCTCTTCACAAATGGATCCACTCCCTCTCTTCCGCTGTTGGCGACTGCTGCAGTGTCTATAAACAGGCAGTGTCCTCACATACTCGTAAATGCTGCTTATTGCCGTGTGACTGCATTGTCTGTGGAAGTGGCCTGCCTGGAAAAAGTGACTCCATTTCATTTTTCTGTACTCACTGTTCCTGGAACCACGTCCTGAGATCCCAAGCTTCTATTTTGCTGCCATTCTCCGAAGTTGCCTTTTTGTGGAAGCCTTGGGATTCTAGAGAGTTTTTTTTTTTTCTTTTTTTTTAGGCATAAGTCATGCCTCCAACTAGCTGCTGGGAACTCCATAAGATGGCCTGCTTTTGCTTGGCCAACAAAGAGGTGACTTCCCCTTTCAGTCACTCCTTCTGTCAGTTGTTGGTCATCTTGAAAAACTTAGACGGTTGGAGGAGACCAAAGTGAACTTGAGGAGCACATTCACTCAGCCAAACTGAAACACACGTGATTAACCAGCCACACACACAGCCTTAAGATGACATCTCACTCATGGATTGTGGTTAGTGCCCCAGCAAAGCCCAGATACCTAAAGTGAACGTACATCTATGTTTTCTGCCAGGTATTTTCATGAGCTTCCTGGGATGTCAATATGTGTGTAATATTAAGATGATTTAATTGTATTAAAATTCCCACAGAAATGCACAGAGGATGCAATAAGGTGGAGATCACTAGGTCTAGCCAGAGTCAGGAGTGGGGGACTAACTATTGCTGTGATAAAAATACCATGACCGAAGCAACCTGGGCAGGAAAGGGTTCATCTGGTTTACACTTCCACATAGTGTTGTCCATCATTGAAGGAAGTCAGGACAGGAACTCAAACATGGCTGGAACCCAGATGCCGGAGTTGTACAGAAGCTCAGTCTGCTTTACTAGAGATACAGAACCACCAGCCCAAGATGGTGCTACCAATAATGGGCTAGGCCTTCCCCCATCAGTCACTAATTAAGAGTGTGCCCTTCTAGCTTGCCCACAGTCTGGTCCTATGACATTTTCAAAATTCAGGCTCCTTCCTCCCAGATGATGTTAGCTTGTGCCAAGTTGATGTAAAATTATAAGCACTGGCACCAAACGATACATCGAAAAGACCCGTCACTGGACTGTATCTGTATAGTAACTCACCTAGAAGTCTGCCTGACGTTACCACCCTGGTGTCATTTCCAGGAAGATATAATCCAAACTCTTGCCTTGAGAATGTTTTTACTATCTCATTCTATTTGGTTTCATTAACTTCTTTTGTGGTCTCTGAGTTCCCCTCAACGCAAGTGCTTTATTACCTGAGCTGCACCCAGCCCTTCACTGTTTTAGTGTTAGCCTCAATATTTGGATTGCAGAAGAGAGCTCTCTTTGAATTTGTGGTTGTGTTCGTTCACACAAAGCACCCTTTGGTTTCATACAGTGATGGCTTCAGTCTTATAAAAACAAATGAGGTTGGCATTCCAATCATTTGGAGTTAGATCTGATCGATGGGGTGACTACAGGTTAATCAACACCTGTTAATAGACTTCTAAATTAAAATATAGACCAATCACTCCCAGCCAAGAAATCATTTTCATGTTTAGTCAAAATCCTTCACTCTTGCCTGTTTCTCTATATATTGTTTTCCTTGCCCCATCAACCATCAAAATTAGTCTGGTCATGATCTCTTTATTTTGGATGAGGGAAGCAAGTTCCAGTGACTAGCTACACAGCTAGTTAGATACTTAGTTAGTTTTTTTTTAAGTTTATTTATTTATCATATATGAGTACACTTTTGGCATCAGATCCCATTACAGATGGTCGTGAGCCACCATGTTATTGCTGGGATTTGAACTCAGGACCTTTGGAAGAACAGTTAGTGTTCTTAACCACTGAGCCATCTCTCCAGGCCTACTTAGTTAGTTTTAAAAAAAAAAAAAAGTTTACCAGAATTCCAGTCTTTCTGCTTAGACAACTAGCCTGTAGATTTCCTCCACCATTAGGTTCTCATGATACCTCTAACCCCGACTGGTAAGAGCATTGTGATAAATGTAGAATAGTATGGTAGGCATCAGTTGAGTATCTACTCATAATCCTTTCAGGCTGTTCTTTATTGAGGGAAGAAACAACTCACGATTAGTTTCTGTCCTTTATGGGACCTTGACCATTGCCTCTCTCACTTCATCCTATAGTTAACTCAGAGTATCTTTGACACAATCAGATACAATAGGCAGTAGATAAAAATACATATAAAGTATCTGGAAGCTTGAGATGGATAGATAGATACAGAAAAGACTGAGCTGGAGAGTCACTTGATGTTCTTGCAGAGGACCCAGAATCGATTCCCAGCACCCACACAGTGGCTCACAACCATCTGAAACTCTAGTTTCAGGGACTTTAACACCCTCTTCTGGAAGGCACAGATGTGGTATGCAGTCAAAATGTCCCTGCATATAAACCATTTTAGAAGAAAGAATGAAAGGATGAAAGGAAGGAAGGAAGGAAAAAGGGAAGGAGGGAGGAAGGAAGAAAGGAAGGAAAGAAGGAAGGTAGACTTCAGAAGAACAAAAATAGGATCTGGCACAAGGATCATTGGGAAATATGTCTAGTTATTTGAGTCTTGCCAGTGGATTATCTGGCCTGGGATTTCTCAACAGGACCGCTCTTGACATCTGGAGCCAGCTGCCCCTTGGTTATGGGAAGTTGTCATGTGCATTGTTCTGTGTTAACTGCACTTCTGCCTCTCCCTGCTGAGGAGATGCCAGTGGCACCCTCCCTACCATTTGTGACAACCGAAATATTTCTCTAGACATTACCAAATAACCACAAGTCAGGGTCAGGGGAGAATTGTTCTCCATAGAGACCCACTAATCTTAGATATATTGTCTTTGAAAGCCACATCAGAAGGCATTTTGTGAGAGGATAGAATGGCCTTCCTAATTATAACCTCAAAAGTTAGAACTTTAGACATTTCTTATCTGGTACAAATACACATTAGTTTGTTGTTCTCTATTCATTCATCCACATGGCAGCTATTGCAAATGGCACGTCAGGCACTTTGCTAAGTCTAGACAAAAAGCAGAACTTCTCCACAAGGTCTTAGAACTTGAAACTATTCAAATGCTATTCTGTAGAGTTGATTTGCTCACCAGGGCTAACAAAGCTGAAGTTTTGGAGTTGTGTTTCATTATGTGCCTTTAACTTGGATCAGCCGCATCATTTATTAGACAAGTACAAATGTCCTCAAGACTGCTTTGAATCCTATTGGTAGGATGTTGGACGATCCCTGGGATATGAAGGTAGCATCAGTAAAGCTGAAAGACTCAAAGTGCAGTGAAAATCTTTTATTAAATGGCTTTCAGTACATGTTTTGGTTGACTGGCTGGCTGGTTGGTTGGTTGGTTGGTTTGTTGGTTGGTTGGCTGGCTGGCTGGTTGGTTGGTTGGCTGGCTGGCTGGTTGGTTGGTTGGTTGGTTGGTTGGTTGGTTGGTTGGTTGACTGGCTGACTGGCTGGCTGGCTGGCTGGGTGGTTGGTTGGTTGGTTGGTTCATTCATTGGTTGGTTGACTGGTTGGTTGGTTGGTTGGTTGGTTGGTTGGTTGGGTTTTTCTCTGGCCCAGCTGGACCTAGACTTACTCTCAGACACTGCACTTCATGATTTCACCCAGCCTTATGTTGTTTTGTATTCCTTTAGTTTACTTAGACCCTTCTTCCTAAATGAGACATTATACCTAGAAAAAAAAAGCCAAATACTTCTTATTTCACTCTTAGCTCTGACCTATTAGAAGAAGTTCATGCATCTTGTAATTTGTTGCTAATTCTCTTATTACAGCTTGGTAATATGAGAGGGCATTTTAGTTACCTGGCAAGAAGGATAAGGAGATGCTATTGACATGGGCTCAAGAATGATGCTTAGGTCCTACAATGCCACAAAGAGCCAGTACAACTAAGTGATTAGTTCAAAGAATTTCCAGGTCATTAGATGACTGGCACACTCAACTTCAAACCATCACAGGGTGGGGAAGTATACTCTCCCCTGATCTGTGGTCTGAAGTCTGCTAGTTAGCTCAAAATTCTTTGAACTTTTTGTCATCATTAGTCCAAGGCCCCATTCTAAGAAGCTAAGGTGTAAACAGGGAAGTCCTGAGAGGGTAGATGGAGAAGAAATTTTGAGGGAATGGGTAGAGGTATGAGTAATCTTTTGGTGTGCAAAGTGTACATCTGTGTTCCTATTTACATATGCATTTTATAAACCATTCAGTGACTCCTGAAAGTTTCTTCTTCGAAGTCAGCTTTTTACTTTTCAAAGGCAAAATCCACTTACATGAATAAACTTAACTTATTTTATTTTATTTTAAATTTATTTATTTTATATATATGAGTACACTGTGGCAAGATCAGACACACCAGAAGAGGTCATCGGGTTGGGAACCACCATGAGGTTGTTAGGAATTGAACTCAGGACCTCTGGAAGAGCAGTCAGTGCTCTTAACCTCTGGGCCATCTCTCCAACCCAATTTATTTTTTGCGATTACAATATAATTATATAATTTCCCCTTTCTCTTTACTCTCTCCAAAGTTTCCATAGATGTATTCTTACTCTCTTTCAAATGCATGGTCTTCTTTTTCATTAATTAATGTTGTTGTTGTTGTTGTTGTTGCTGTTGATGGTGGTGGTGGTGGTGGTTGTGTGTGTGTGTGTGTGTGTGTGTGTGTGTGTGTGTGTGTGTGCATGCGTGTATCCAGTTACTTTTGTGTGCATGTTTTGGACTGACCATTTGGTATGGATAACCAATTGATGTGCTCCTCCCTGGGCAAGTCTATTTCTCCTTTGTTCAACATTCTTTAGTTGCTCGAAATTCTGAGACCAGGGTTGAAATCTCTTGAGCCTTCCTTCATCCACATTAGCATGTTCATTAGCATCCTCCTTGTTCAGCTGATGTTTAGGCAGCCACGTTGGTGAGACTGTACGGGTGTAGCTTCTGACATTCCTAGGAGACACAGTCTCATAACAACTCCTCGTCCACAATGACACCTTAGATACCAGAGTTGGGTTGTGGATGTATGGGTTGGAACTGAACTCCCAACTATACATTTTAATTGGCTATGGTTTCTTTAGTGGTCACCATCAGTTTCCTTGATAAGGGGTGAGGATCACACTTACGGGGCTAGACCCTGGAAAAAGTTGTCTTGATTTTCTTAAAGTTTCTAATCACCTCATTGAATGAAATAACCAGGTGGAAAAGGGAAGGAAATAAATTGTAAACCTTCCCTTTCTTCTGAAGATATTTTCCTGTTGTTTACTTGACAGGGATTGTACAGGAAATATTATTTTTAAAATGAACCAATACTCAAAAGGTAAGGATCGGGTTGGGGATTTAGCTCAGTGGTAAAGCACTTGCCTAGCAAGCACAAGGCCCTGGGTTCGGTCCCCAGCTCTGAAAAAAAGAAAAAAAAAAGATAAAAATAAAAAACAAAGCAAAAGGTAAGGATCTTCCAAACTGGCTGTCTGAGCTTGTGTCAGAAATAGGCGTCTCACAACTGGCAACTGCCTTTAATCCCACCTGGAAATAATGACCATGGGAAACATGTTTGTTTGGTTTCTTTTCTAGCAAAATCAAAAACAAGACAAAACAAAACACAAAGACCTTAAAAGATGCACTGAGTGGACAAGTGGAATGACTCAACAGGTAAAGGCATTTGCCACCAAGCCTGACAACCTGGGCTTATTCCCAGGCCCCACATGAAAGAAGGAGAGAACCGACCCCAGCAGCTTGTCCGCTAACCTCCATAGGTGTGTGTCAGCATGTATCATGCATGTGCGCATGTGTGCACATATACACACAAACACTTATCTTTAGGGAGGCACACACTGTTGGTGTGTATGTTACGTTGCGGGCAGGGAGTAACAGAAAGAGAGAGTTACAGACAACTTGTAAAGCAGTCATTCGCCTCCCACGTGGATAGCCACATGTCTGGTCTCAGCATTGTTCACTCACCACGTTCTCTAGACAAGACTCCTCTCCTACCAGCCCACAAAGGAAACTGTTGCAATCTATAGATCTGACTAAAGGAAATTTGTTTTAGACTCAGAATAAAGTTCCCCGAAATAGTATCATGTTCTAGAATTCTGTACATACTGTCTACTGGTAAAAAGGAATTATATCTTAAATATAAAATAACGAGAATTCCATAAACATCATGTGTTCCCTTTAGAGCCAGGGGTGACTCTTCAAGGCCACCAATAAAAAAAAAAAAATTCCACTCCACTCTATACCAATCATGGGCAACAGTTGTGTTTTTAAAATGGGCTTGTAGCTGTTTTTCATGCTGGATGATTACTCAGTGACCATGACCTTCTGGGTTGGACTTGGATGGAAAGGGCTCTGCAGAGTTAGACAGTACAAGGACAGAGGAGACTCCGTGGGAGTGGCTGCAAACAGAGATGGGCTAAGTTTTTCAGTTGCCATCTGTCTCTGTTTTGCTAACTCATTAGCTCGGACACCACATTGTGTTAATCCCCACTTCCCCTGGCTATGAGCTTGATCCAAGTCTCCAGGGAACAGAGGGACTGCTCAGCCTGACTCTCCCCTCAGCTGGGTGGCAACTTCTCCACATGGGCAGCATGCCAGGTCTGCCACCCTTCCCTGCTACATCATATGGAGGTGAAGCCTCCCCCTCCCCAGCCTTGACAATTGAAACGGAAACCTCTGGATGTAACTGTTCTTCCAGGCAAGGTGATACATTGTGCCCTTTCTCTTCTTAGTACTCCTTCGCTGCACCCCTTCAAGGCCCTTCAGTTTTAAGCCGGTCTTAGAGGACGCTTGATGACACTATGTACCCCATCCCATAGACTCTTGCATGCTTTTGTATCTCTCAAGAGAGCCTATATCAAAGCTAAGAGCCTATAAGCAAGGCTGAATTCATTTCCCAGAAGTACCCCCCAGAAGGCAAGGCCTTAATCTAGTATTAAGAACATCCAATAATTCTGGGAATAATTCTTCAGAAATGTTGGAGGCTAGAGAGATACCTCAGCAGCTAAGAGCACGTATTGCCCTTACAGAAGACCCGGGCTTTAGTCCCAGCACCCACATGGCAGCTCCTAACCATCTGTAACCCCCAGGCACTCGGGAGATGCACATTCATAAACATACAATAAATAAAACTTTAAAAAAGTTTTTTAAAGAAACAGTCTTTCCCCCCATGCTTCCTGGAATACGCAAATTGTTTTCATTGATTTATTTTGATCTTTTTTTCTTTTTAACCTGAAGGGGTGTTTTCTAAGCAAGACTAGACATTTGTATGGTCTTTTCCAGATTTAACAGTAAAGGTGTGACAGTGTTTGGTAGCCTATACCTGCCATCCCAGTACTGATGCTAAAGCAAGAGTAGGGCCAATAGAAAAAAAGAAAGGAAGATGAGGCTGAGGATGCACCTTGATTAGTAGACTGCTTGCAAGAAGCTGTGGGCTCGGTACACATCACACCATAAATAGGACATGGTAATAAATGGTAATACATGCCTATAACCCCAATACTTGTAAGGGAGAGGCAGGAGGATAGAGAGTTGAAGGTCATCCTTACCTGCACTGGGGATTCGAAGCCAGCCTGGACTAGAGACTGTATGTCTAAGTAAATCCTGTAAACACACTGTGCTATGAATAATGGGATTTGCTAATATTGATGGGTACAAGATGCCCTAGATACCGAACACACATGCCCTCATCTAGTGCATGGTTCCCAACAGGTAAGAAAAGCATTGTCTCTAAGTGACAGGTCGAGAACACAGAGAGGTTACATCATTTGTCTAAAAGTAAGCAGGTTATAAGCATTGGGGAAGGATTTCAAACCTAAAGCTTGTCTCCAAAGTCTGGCCTTAGCCTTTCTCTGTGGTCACCTAAGGAGGTCCCTCAGCCACTTTGTTGCCTTCTTTCCTGTGTCCTTTCCAAAGTTTTGGGGTCCTCAGATATGATCTTATCAACTGTATCCTTTGGAGGTTATCAGTTCCTCCTTCCTTCTTATAAATGGCACCCTGAGAAAAAAGCAGGGACTTAGAAAAGCCATATACACAAATTACCAGAAGAATTCAAATGCCCTGCTTTTGTGCCAGGGTCTATCTGTCTGCCTGCCTATCTATCTATCCATCCATCCATCCATCCATCCATCCATCCATCCATCCATCTCTATCTCTATGTGTCTGTGTCTACTCATAAGTAGGATGAGCAGAACAGAAACTTTGCATGTTAAAGGCTGTTTTCATTGACTCACTTGAGTTTTCCAACAGGAACTGCCTAGTCTATCTTCATGGGCAAGTGTGTTGTTTCCCTCTTACACGGCGAGTGACCTGTCCAAGGGAAAAGGCATCTACAAGGCCCTGACTCACGCATGTGGAGTAGTGGCATGCTGTTCTTGGTTCCCTTCTTGGCTCTCGAGATAGCTGGAGCTACAGTACATGCTGCAGTTCCCTTCCGCATGGCACACAGGACCCATCCGACACTGTAAAGGACATAGTGGCATGTTTGCTTTCTCATTCTTTCTGTCTCAGCCCTCACAATGTCTAGTTAAACAGTTAAATACCTACCACATACCCTTCCCATCTCCTCCAAAACCACTGAATTGCACGTGCCAATTAGCACCGGCACTCCTGGTCCCAGGAGGGCTCCTATCTGCTAGTGGAAAAAGATTGTTTCCACTTCTTTTTTGGTCTAGACTTTCCAAGTTGCCAACCCTATATCACCTACAAAGACACCCTAGAAATCAGGGTAGCCCTGATTTACAACCTGAACTGCCCAAAGCTTGCTTTATGACTGAGAGAAGTATAGTCTTCAGCGTAGACCTGGATCTTTCAGAAGAAAAGGAACACTGGTCCCAAAATAGCCACACTTATTTACCATCAAATCACAAGGATTTGGGTCCAAGTGTCAGAGATGGCCGCTGCTTTCCCCACAGGAGACATCAACCATTGACCCATTTCCTCCCAAACTCCAGTTCCATGTTTAACTGGAAACACAGAGATACATGTGTGCTGGCGGGAAGACAGGAGCTGAGATGAAGCAGGAGTTTGCTGGCTGTTCTTTTCATTTCTTTTACATTGTAGCAGTCTCCCATGGATAGGATCCAGGTATCTTGTAGGCCTGCACCTTATTAAACTCCTGTTTGATTCAGAATTTACAGCAAACGCACCTGGAATTCTTCAAACAGGAACTAGTCTTTGTTCATTTATTCACAAAAAAAAAAAAACTGACAAATTGATTGTGTAACCTACAGCAAATGCCCTCGAAAGCCAAGAATAAGATGGGGGCACATTTCTTTTAATAACTTTCTTAGTTTATAAATTCAACCGTGCTGATTTAACTGTCTGCTATTCAGCAGGCACGCCACCACTTAAACAGGATGCACCCATAGGCACGCCTTCTCTATCTCTGCCTGCTTTTATTGTATGTGACAGAAACCATGCTCAAAGTACTGGAAGCAGAAAGTAAAATTGCCACAGGGATACTAGGTATCTAGAGAAGCAGGATTCGGATGCAGCTGACTGCAGAAGCAGATGGAAACACTGTTACATCCGAGGCTTGTTTTTCTGCATACCTTGGGTCCACCACCACCAAATGGAAGCCTCCTAGACCTGCAGTGTCACGTGTGACTGCTGAGTTCAAAACACGTTCTAAATGTAAGGTTCAATGGACTTTAGAAACTTCATACATGGGAGATAGAGTGGACTATATTAACTTCCATATTGATTACACATCCATCTGATGGTAGTTTGGACATTGTGCTAACTGAAATAAAATGTTAGCATTTGTTTCACTTGTTTTCACATAGCCGATAACAATTTTAAATGACATGTGTGCCCTGAACTGTAGTTCTGCTGGACAAATCGCGTCTTTCCAGGGGGTTTTCCCAGATGGGTACAGCAACTTCAATCCCCTTAAGCTTTAGCCCCTGGCATCCTTGAGATGCTGCAGAGACAGCCATCCATCCAATGTGCCATTCCAGCACGTCCCTTCCATTCACAGTCACTTCTACTTGAACTGGCACATTTCCAGTTTTCTTTTTGAACAGAGACTTAAACATTCACACATGTCAAAAGTATTTCCTAAGTCCCTGTTCTGTTAATGAGAAGATCTCGAATTAGGAACTGGGGATACATGGTCGCCATCTTCTTGGAGTTTCTTCTAGAAGATTCGGCCCTTTGTTTTCATAAATCTGGGCTTAGTTCTAGACATGTGCCTCTCCATATGATGTATCTGGTCCAGATTCAGCCTTTCTGGAGAACCTGAGATGAATGAAAACACAGCCTTTCAGAGTAGCCATCAATCCTGTGTTGTCAGAAAGATTCAAAGGCTGCTAATCTTGGCAGAAGTCATGACCTTTGCTGATGTCAGTTTGTGTTTTTCTTCCTGGTTAATGGAACCAGATTGTGGAGCCCCCTTCTCAGACACAGAGCTGTGAAGGCAGAATTGTCTCCTCCTTGTCATGAGCACCCCCCCCCCAAATAGAGCTGCACAACTGAAAGTACAGTTTCAATTCTGTGTGTGTCTGTGTGTATGTGTCTCTGTGTGTGTATGTCTCTGTGTGTGTGTCTGTGTGTTCTGTGTGTGTGTGTGTGTATGTGTGTGTCTGTGTGTGTGTGTCTGCGATTCCCTAGACTCCCCGAAAGTATAGTAGAGTGAAGCCTCTCAGTGTTTTCTTTGTTCTAAGCAGTTTTTAAAAAGTGTGATATACAATCAGCAGCCGGTATGCCTTGTACAGGGACAGCTCCACTAACTTTCTCCATGAACATATATGTGCAGCTAGCATGTAGCGTATGATGCAGAACACTACTGATCTCCAGGACCAATCCCTTCCTATCCTTCCTACCTTCCCATCCCCAGAATAACCACCCGCTCCACTCGTAGGCTCCCGCAACCACAAGTTCCTTTGTCCGTGTTCGAACTCTCTGTAAACAGAGTGACAACAGGTTCTCACTCTCAGGTGCAGGTTCCTCTGCTCCACATTGTTTATGAAGTTTATTCGTGTTGTTTTGTATATTAATATACAATATCATTACATGAGATGTATGTAACTCTGAATAATTTTTTAAAAAGTAAAAGAAGAAAAATATAGATCATGGAAAGGGAAAATGAAGATTATAATCTTTGCGGTGACAGGAGTTTAACCTAAATACAAGGGAGGCTGAGATGTTCAAGGTGTTCAAGGCCAGCCTGGAAGCAGGGGAGTCAGTCCTCTTGCTTACTGCATAGTAAGATGACTCAGGAAGTGTATGCATATAAACACTTGTAGTGAGGGCTTTTTTCTTCTTAAACTTAGACCATACCATACAGACTACTTGTGGTTTGTCATTGTGCATATTATTACCTCAGCGTGCTCTAAATATTAGTCATCTGAAAGAGCATGCACGCGGACGCCAACCAAAAGACAATACAGGAGAGGGAAATGATTTCCTAAGTTAAGAACAGATCAGTATTTATATTAATCATCTTGGCTAATCTAAATTCTGTCCGCCCTAGTTAGGCTTCCAGAAGGTTCCCAAATTGATCCCTGAGTCACTAGAGAAATCAGATACTTGGGACCCCTTTTTTTTTCTCGATGACTTCTCTAGGTTTCTGCGTAACTCACTCTGGTATCTGCTAATGTGTCAGAGATTAGGAACTGCTCAAATCTGAAAGTGCTTTGTTGGAATCTCTGTTCAAGTCCTGGCATACTCTAGATAAATCTGTAAAATGTCCCTCATTTCTCAGATGAATAGCTTCTCCACATCTGTTTGAGATCATAAGAATCCTTACGTAACATTCTGGAGCCCTTGAATGAAAAGTTCCTTGGAGTTGCTGACTATTCTTAAAATTCCCTCAGCTAGTGTTATGGAAACGTTGTTATGGATGGGGCTGCCAAGCTGGGCTATGAACTAGACTGGAAATGTTGAATGCTGAGAAAGTATCTGGCCATTTATGTTCAAAGCTGTCTTCTTAAACTTCCTAGATGTTTGCATTATAAAATTAACCTGCAGAGGAGTGAGTGTGTGTGTGTGTGTGTGTGTGTGTGTGTGTCTGAGTGTCTGTGTCTGTGTCTGTGTGTATTTCTGTGTGTGTCTTTGTGTCTGTGTGTGTGTCTGTGTGTCTGTGTGTGTGTGTGTGTGGTGTGTGTGTCTGTGTGTCTGTGTGTCTCTCTGTGTGTGTCTGTGTGTATTTCTGTGTGTGTGTCTGTGTGTCTGTGTGTCTCTCTGTGTGTGTCTGTGTGTCTCTCTGTGTGTGTCTGTGTGTATTTCTGTGTGTGTGTCTGTGTGTGTCTGTGTTTCTGTGTCTGTGTTTCTGTGTCTTTGTGTCTGTGTGTCTGTGTGTGTGTCTGTGTGTGTGTGTGTGTGTGTGTGTGTGTGTGTGTGTGTGTGTCTGTGTGTCTGTGTGTGTGTGTGTCTGTGTGTCTGTGTGTGTGTCTGTGTGTGTGTCTCTCTGTGTGTGTCTGTGTGTCTCTCTGTGTGTGTCTGTGTGTATTTCTGTGTGTGTGTCTGTGTGTGTGTCTGTGTGTGTGTGTCTGTGTCTTTTGTGTCTGTGTCTGTGTGTGTGTGTGTTTTCTTGCTAAACCTTCACATGTGGGATCTTCAGCCTTTTGTTTTGGATTAGAGAGCTCTTAGAGCATCCTTAGTTCCTGAGGTCAGCTGGATCAGTAGAGTCAAGTCTGCCTTGTAGGGATGGGAGAAACATTTGACTGAACTGTCCATTAAAGCTTCAGTTTGTGATCTGAGAGTCCCCCCAGACACTGCTAGGCATGCTTGAGGACTAGGGTTCAGTGAAGCCTGAGGGTAGAGAATGTACTGCGGCCAGGGAGTGCTGGAGCCAACTCTGCAGAGATGCAGTCATTACAGGAATTCGCAGACGATGGATGTGAAGAGGCTCTCTAGTCTTCATTTTCCAGATGGGACCGAAGCCTGAGGAGGCCACAGAGGGAGGCTGGAAATTTATTTTGATGTTTTGTCAACCGCTTAGATGTCAGCAGCATTCAGGGGACAGAGGGAAAGATGAGGGCCCCAGTGTGCCAGTGCTGTTCGTAGCTGGATCTGAGAGCTCTCACCTGGGCTAGCCTAAAGTACCAATGTATTCTTTTCCAATTAGAGATTTCGAGGGGAATCTGTGTTTTATCTAATCAGAACTTAGAAACTTGGACTTATGCTAGAACGTCCAGAAAATCAGTTCAGGGGAGATTCACCAGGTATTTCCCCCCAAAATGTGCTATTTTGGGTGGTTAAATATATGAGATTAACCATCATTGACATTAACATGCCACTCCCCCCACTTCTTGTGGTGTTCTTTTTCAAACTTGTGTATGATGACCTCTTTTCCTCGCTTTTCAGGTTTTATTACATTTCAGCTATATCCGGTATCAGCTGTTCAATCTGTAGTATGCAGAAATGCTGAAGCTTGCCCTTCCAAAATTCTTCCGGGGTCAACTCCCATTATAGCCTACAGCCAGGAAATGAGAGTGTTTCCAGTTCACTGGGAACCATCTTGGCTTTAAGCAGAAATAGGGTCTGAATCATTGCCTAAGAGAGCTTTGTAGATTGTCACAGTTGGCAGCCTCAAGATTTGAGCTAATCCTGGAAATTCCTTAACTTCCCAGAAAGAAGGTTCCACAAGGTCAGTCTGAGGCCCCTCAAGATCCGATGGAGCAGATCTGGCAATCTGTGGCCCTTACAGCTGGACGTGGAGATGAATACAATTCACCCCACCCCACCCCCGAAGACACTGGCTTTGAGGGGATCCTTATTCTTCATTGCTTTTACTCTGTACAAAGGAAAGTGTTCTGCAGTCCCTGTAGGAGCAGCAAGCAAACGCCGCAGTTCCCATGGTGAAGGCACAGATCAGGCCAACAAAAACAACCTCATTACTACAAAAATGTGCTTCCTCTGGCAGTTGCATAGTCAGTCCTTTATCTCTGGTCCCTGCAACCAACCACTCCCTCACCCCAGAGCCACATTCTTTATTGTTATCCAAGGTCATTATTCTTGTGGCAGGGGCTGCTTCTACAAACAAATATTGGTTCACTGTCTTACCTCTCCAGCTCTTTGTTGGACGGTCAGCAGTGCATCGTTTAGAAAAAGTAAGTGTTGAAGATGAGAGAGATGAGCTATGGCAGGTTTTCTAAAGGTCCAGGCTTATAGGGCTCAGGCGCCAAATTATAAACTCCTGAAACCTGTATAATCCAATTTTGATTAACTTGAAGATCAGTGCTTTTATTATTATTATTATTATTATTATTAAAATGAACTTCTGTGTAAATGAAAAATTGCCACCACAGGGTACACTGGGCCATTGTTCACATAAGGGGGGAGGGGACTGGCAAATCCTCTATCTGGAAAAGCCACATCAAGTCCTGTTGTTCCCAGCCTTCTGATACTTTGGGGGACTTAGTATAAATTCCACAGAATATAGGGTGTGTCTCTGGTTGAATCCGGGGCGCAGTTCATGGCACAGTTTGGCAGCTTTACACTTTAAGTTCTTCCTCTACGGCCCCTTCAGTATCTTCCTGCTCCCCAGGTCTCCATCTCTTTAGGCCTTAATGCACCAGGGCCACCTCTTCGCTTTGCCTTGTCACGCTTGGCTGCCCCGATGCTTCCTGTCATAGGTGGATGGTGGATGACAAGGAACACTCTGTAAGAAGACAAGGGCGCGAGCCACTTCCAGCTTACGAAAGGAATGAGGCCCAGATGGTCAGAGGGACTAGTGAGCACAATCATCAGGAACTCCTCATCCATCACATACGAGCGGGAAAAATCCTCCTGCCTAAGCATCTCCTTTCCTAGGGAAGGCACTGCGACTCTGGCCAAGAACTTTGTCTAACCTGAGTGCTGCCATCTGAACGCATCCTCCGTCTCAACTCCTGCGCTTTCCCCTCCGGCCCAGTGTGAGCCTCCCTCCAGACATGCCGATTTCAAAACAGCGCTTAGGAGAAAACCCCACCCTGTCAGCGGATCAGTTTTACAAGCTGACACGGGACATGTGCACATTTGGAGTCGGGAGAGTGGCCGAGTTGTACTTCCAGTCCAGCCTCTGCTTTGCTAGCTTCGCTTCTCCTTCCTTTGTCTATTTCCCCTATTGCCGAGGAGAAGATAATGAACCTTTCCACCTATCAGGCTCGCTGGAGTGCTATAAAGAATAATGAGGTGATATTTGTAAAGTGCTTTGAGCCGATGGGAAAGAAGAGGGGGCGAGCTAAGCAGAAAGCATTATGAGCTGGAAGCACTTATCAATTGAGCTGCCTAACAAGGACAGGGAGTAAGAATACTCAGAAATGAGTTCCAGGGACCAGCCCTGCTTTGAATTTAGGAGGGGAATTAGTGGGGACCTAATAGGTATCCCACTTCTCCAGTTTCTTTAGTGTAGCATCAGACTAGAAAAGGTAATTGCATTCTTCTATGTCCGATTCAGCCTGTAGTTTCAATTGGGATGTCAGAACGAGCTTGTCTTCTGTTCTCATACTGAGGCAGTGTTATGTCTCGATTGTTAAAGCCGTGGGCATCTTCTGTCCCCCGGGGGATTTTACTCAGGGGGCTATACAAAGTAGTTTCTATGCAGAGGCTGGGCTTGCCGTTTATCAGGCTTATTAGTGGAACTTCTAAGTCTAAAGTGCCTGGGGACCAATTTCGCTGAAGGAGAGAAATAAAAGGCAAGGTCTTTATCGTGGTCTCTCTCACTGTGTGGCTTCATGGGAATTTTCTCAGGAACTAAGATAGCTCAATGTGCATACAGTATAAATGCGACTTTGATAACCACTGTGGCATCCTTATCCAGGTCAAAATGGGGGACCTGGCTCTAGGTTAAGGTGAGCTTACCAAGTCACTAAAGATATTCAGAGCTTTTTTTTTTAACCCCTCCTTTCCCAAAGAGGGTCAAATGAGAAATGTTTGTGGGGCCTGACATGTATAGGAATGTTTCCAAATGTTCTTTCTGATGAGGAATCCATTTCCACAAACCCATACTCTATTGCATCAAGACTCATGGCCTCTGCCAGGTTGTTGCCATTTTCAGGGCTAGCAGAAAAGAGAAAATGCAGAACAGGGAAAATGTTTTGAGCTCACATAACTCCCTGAGCTGACTAAACACTGAGTGGGAAGCATGCAGCCCCCTCCTAGCTGGCAGCAGCAGGACTGAATTTATCACCTCCCTGTAAATGGTACGCAGAGAGGTCATGGGGGCATTTGGAACAATGATTTTCCTGATCAAAGTTATATTAAGGAAATTACACTGATTACATCTCAGCCCCCTGAAGTTTACAAGCCTCTTTGTAATTACTACTTCTGCAAACAGTTCCCTCTCTTCACCGCTTCTCCAGGCCTCCGGCTGCAGAGGCTGCTGGACTTTCCTCCTTCTAGGTGGATGGGTTCACCAGCCAGCCAGGGCTTCCTGCACTAGCTGTTCGTTGAAATGACTTCTGAGTCTCCAGGGGCATTCCCCAGTATGGCACAGCTGCATACACCAAGCCCACTGGCATCCTGTCCCCATGCCAGACAGACACGCAGAGACATGCCCTCTCCCCCTCTGTCCTATCGTGCTATGCCAGGCAAGTACACTTTGATGCCTGCACTTGTACAGAGGCTGACTGGCCTCTGACCCAGGTTCCTTCCTAACCCGTGTTTGCATTTGTCTCTGCAAGTTGCTCTTTTGTCCTCTCTCCAAACTCCAGGTTTCTTGTTTGTTGTTTGAATGGCTTACTCTTAGTGCCTGGACTCTTTCTTCATTTCCCCCTCCTAAGGTATAGCCATTTGATCCCAGACATGCCTCCCCCAGAAGGTTTTCAGGGAAGGAAGCAAGGGACTTTGGCCTGGACTCCTGTCCTTTCTTTCACCTCTACCAGTGCTCAGTCAAGAGCAAGGCTGACCTTCCCTGGCCATGCCTGAAGAGAGGCTGTGGGACTGACTGGGCCTTCCCTGCTGCTGCTGCTGCTGCTGGCAGCTGATGCCCTCCCCCTCTCCTTTTCTCCTAGATCCTCAGCGACACTGCCCCAGTGAGCTGCTGGGAACAGAGGCCTGGCGGCTACTCTGGCCTCAGCCCTCAGCACAGAACATCCCAGCATCAATGGGAAACAGCAAGATCTGTCAGCACTGCCCTTTCGTCAGGGTCTTTGAGGGCCACCTTCTCCACGGCCATCTGTTTCCTTTCACCTCTCTGGACAATGTCGCTGTTTCAAGCCGGCGTTCTCCTCTTTATCCAGTCCCCTCCCGCCTCCCTTTCTTCACTCCCACTTCTCTCTTCCATCCCTCTGCTTCCCTGCGCTGTGAAGGTAGTGTATTGTAAGGTGACACACCCCCACTCCCCAAAGCGGTTTGTGACAACCGTGGGGTTTTGAGTTTTTGTTTTAAAAATATCCCTTTTGAAGGGAGAGCTTCTACTTTTAAAGTTTATGATTGTGGTAGGGGTACTCTTCTGAAAAGGACAGGGAGGGGGAGGGAGGAAGACTTCCCAATCGCGAAGAATAATACAGAACAATGAATTTAGATTCCTTTTGGCAGGCACTTACCTCTTGAAAGACTCTCCCCTTAGTGGTCAGTTTAAGGGAAGTTTTATGTCCCTGAGGACTTTCTGTCGTTTGTCTTATTATTATTTTGTCCTGCCTGACATGTTATTATACTGTTGTTTGTTTGTATGTGTATCTGTGTGTACGTGTGTGTGATTGATTGTTTGTTTATAGCGATCAAAGGACACCTTGCAGGAGTTGGTGTCTGCTTCTACCACGGGGGTCCCAGGGATCAATCTGAGGTCACTGGGCCTAGGCACAAACCCCTTTACCCACTGAGTCACCACACTGGCCCTTTTGTGCTGCTTTTAATTTAGAGCCAGAGGTGCTGTGGAACTTTCATCTTGAGCAGAGCCATAGGCAGGTACGGGAGTTCCTAGATGCAGTCATCCCTAGGGGCCTCCTAGGTAAAGCATCAACTCTGGTCCCAGGGTGGATGCAGAGGGGTATTTGACCTAGTCCTGACCAGGGGCTGTGTAGCAATGTGACTCTCCTGAGGAATACTAATAATCTTTTATGTGAAACAATCACTTACACGTGAGATTTTTGTTTGTGCCATTGCTGTTTCACACACATGATAAGCTTATGGTAATATCATGGAAAGTTTATGGAAATCTTTGCTTAAGAGTCTGTGATGGGCTGGGCAGTGCTGCCACACACCTTTAATCCCAGCACTCCGCTTGGGAGGCAGAGGCAGGTGGGCTCCAGGTGTAGTCCAGCCTGGACTACAAAGTGAGTACCAGGACAGCCAGTGCTACACAGAGAAACCCTATCTCAAAACAAAGAAGCTGGAATGATTCATTGTTAGGATCAAACTCAGAGATAGGAAGTATCCAGGCCCAAGGTCCCAGCCTTACCACCTGGCAGAGTTGAGCATAAGGCTGACACATGGGCCCTGCAGCCAGACAGAACAGCTTGAATCCTGGCCCTACCACTTGATAGCTATAGAAATGGAGTTAAAGTTGCCTCCTCTCTAAAGGAGGAGCCATGGTGATAACTGTTTCATATTGCTGGCAGCATGACGAAGGGCTCTTATACAATAGTTTCTGGTTCACGCAGATGCTCGTATTAGCCATGAGTCTTGTCCACCTTCTTATCCCCCAAGAACAGTATGGGTTAGAAATAAACTAACTAGCTTTCTAGATGTTTTGGGGGGTGGAGGAGCAGGTTGGCGGTGGGTGACCACGCCATGGAAGTTGGCTTTCTTCTTCTAGCGTGTGGGTTCTGAGGATTGAGCTCAGGTCGTCAGCCGGCCCTAACTGACTTTTTCCGGGGCTCTTGACTCTATCACCTGTGTCTTCTGCAGATTTTCACTGTAGAATTAATGCTAATGAAAATAAACCATGAAATTACCGATGGAAATTGAAATGACTAACACGGCACCTCTACTCAGAGATGCCATAGAATACAGGCATGTCCAAAAACATAAAGAGATACATAATCACGTACTTCTGGCAAAGAAATCCAGATGTGTAGATTATGATCATAGGAAGAAACTCAGTCATGATTTTAGCAGCTGGGTTATTTTACGTATTTCCAGTCGAAGAAAACCTGGAGATTTATTTTTCTTTGGTATCAGTTTCTTGACTGGATTCCCAACAATAGAGAATTTTTATTAAAACATCTTTTCTAGAAAGGCACTGAGAACTCTAAATGAGAAATTCTATATTACAGTTTATTGAGGAAGAAGATCTCTGGAAATGGCGTGGGCTGAGGATCGGTAACTTTTCCCTCCCAGGAGGAAATATGAAAGAAGAAATAATGAGTTAGACTGTGGGGCTCACATCCTGGTTGTGCCACTTGCCAAGTGGCCTTGGGCAAATAGCTCTCTTGGCAGCTCAGCTTCCTCCTTAGAAAACTGGTGTGATGGTGGTACCTCCCTCCTAGAGACAATATAAGTTGAGGTGTTTAGCCCAGCACCCGGAACACACTCATTATCCTACAGTGTTACCTCATAAGTCTTTACTGTTATGTCAGCTGATGTCTGAGATGTGGGACACATTATACAGGTTGGTGGTCTTGATTGCTCTCCTGACTCTGGTCATTTTTGGAAAACCCATAGTTCTATCCCATTTCTGGATAAACAGTGGCTATGAGGAAGATGGAAATAGCTTTGCTTAAAAATTCCTATTTTGAAAAAAAAAAATTCCTATTTTGCAGATGTATCCTGACAGCCTACTACCCACCAAAACCAGTTCCCCCAGTTAAAATGATTCTGCTGGCATCAGCATATCTCCATTGTCAGTTTCCTCTCTGCCATAAGGCCGCTTTCTAAAACTATTTGACCAATCCTCAGAGATCTGGATGCCTCTAGGGAAGTAGAGAATGCTGAATCAAGATTACCTCATTGCCTAAAAGTACCTTCACCCCTTAGATCTATGTGTTCGGACACACACACACACACACACACACACACACACACACACACACACACACACGCTGGTAATCTACACATTGTTGGGACCCAAAAATTTACCATCTAGAGTTTACTGTGGATGTGGTGCAAAGAAGAGCTTTCCTCTCTTCTGTGCCCCTAATTTGTTGTGAGCCTTGTGTTGAGGTGATGGGGACATCTATCCCTCCCATGTGTGCACAATCCTCCAAAATGGAAGTCTGACAACTTCTAGCCTTGGCTCAAGGAAACCCTGCTGCAGATGTCAGCAAAGGTAGGCCACACCGAGGGAACTGAGCAGCCTGAACAGATAAAGCAGCACTCGTACTCTGGCAAGGACACGGAGAGGCCTTCACAGACCTGAGCTCTTCTCGGATCTACTTCTACTCTTCTCCCCTGCTCGGTGCCTTCAGGGGCACAGACATGTGTGCCGCCCACATTCCATTCTCTCCATGCAAGAGTGTGTACTGATTCCTATCAGTCATTCTGCTTCCCAGAGGGGCAATTGAGATGGGTGGGAGGAAAGCACAACAATAAATCCTCACATCCATGCTAGGTGATAATTAAAAGCATTCTCCACCACAGTTGCTCTCAGATGCCAGGAGGGAGGCAGCTGGGCCAGACTCCAGAGAGGCCTGAACTCAGGCCTCAGCAATGTCCGCAACAAGGTGGGCTAGGGCTCTCTCTCTCTCTCTCTCTCTCTCTCTCTCTCTCTCTCTCTCTCTCTCTCTCTCTCTCCTTTCTCCCCTCCTCCCTCCTCCCTTTTTCCCTTCTTCACTCTTACACAGGAATAATGATTGTACCTGTGTCTTAAAATCAAAGGAAAGAAACTTTAGTTGCCTTCATCAGCTATACAGACAACCCCAGAGTTAGAGACACCTAAGGGTGTCTGTCTCCTGTCCCTTTTACTTATCCTGACCCTCTGAGTGTTCCTTCCTCAGTGACAACAGGAGCTGGACCTTTGAATACTGAACCACTTTGGTGCCTTGAAGAACTTCAGACCAAGGAGCATAGCAGAGGAAGTGCCTTAATGAGAGTTCCTAAATGAGGACCCGGCCCATTCTAGCCCTGACCTGTTTTATGCCACAAACTGTCAGCTGTCCCTCCTCCACCCTTTCTGGATGTTTTGGGTGGCGCCTCTGACAGCAGCTCCAGACAGATGAGTTATGGCCACTCTGAAAAGCTCTCACATCTCTCCTCTCTTTTCCCCTTGGGAGCTAAGATGAGGATAAAGTCAGCAGACAACATTTTTAAACACTGGGCCAAAGGGCATGCTGCAGAGCTGTGTCTCCAGGGTGAAAAGGAGACAGAGCCTGTGTCACAAGACACTGAAGATTTCCCAATGCAAATGCACCTGGGCCATTGCAAACAGAAATGCAAACTCCTGCTATGGGTGCATGCGTATGTGCACACGTGCATGTGTGTGCATGCGTGTTTGTGTGTGTGTGTGTGTGTGTGTGTGTGTGTGTGTGTGTGTATATGTGTGTGTGTGTGTCTGGGCAGTGCCAGTAGAAATGCTGATGTTTTAGATTTGAGGTTTGAATCCTGGAGCTCCAGATTCAACATCGTAAAGAGTTAACCAGGTGATTCTGATGTGAGAAACATTTGACCCAACCCCAGGTCCTGCTATCATGAGTGGCACAGTCCATCCCTCACAGTTAACTTCCATTTTTGTACAGGACGTTCTAAGAAAACTACAGTGAGCTCCTGCACCATCTCCTAGCTATTGGCATTCTGCCTCACCCGTTTTATCTTCTGACTTACTGTCATTACCCATCTATTTTGTAATATCATTAAGCTGTTATTATCTTTGTGGCACCGTTTAACAGTACACTGTAGATGTCACGGTCTTCCATCCTCCAAAAATGTTGTCTGCTGACTTTCTCCTCATCTTAGCTCCCAAGGGGAAAAGAGAGGAGAGATGTGAGAGCTTTTCATTTATTTCCCAAGAACAACAATTTCTCTATATAGCCATAATACATTTATTCTTTCGCCCAGGAAATTAACATTGATACAACACTGTAATCTAATATTCGGGCAATATTTAAGCTCTGCCAGGTGTCCCAGGAATGCTTCTATAGCAGGTTTTCCAGGGTTCAGTCCAGGATTAGACACTGTGTTTAGTTGAAATGCCATTGTGCATTAAGATCTTTTAGTCACTGGTTTCACAGAAATATTTTTCTACGAGAATATACTTCCTGATAAATCACATTTCTTTTTTGCCTCCTGTCCTTGCTGCTCGCAGAGCTAATGAGCTGATGTGGGCATGAAGTAGGAGCTGCTCGAGGAGGTCTAGCTCCACGTCAACTAAATGTGAAGGGACTGGCTCCCCAACCTGGGATTTCCACTTCTCTGTGAGCTGAGCTCCTAAAGCCAAAGCATAGGTCCCCCTCGCTTTTCAGTTAAGTGGGTCTCACTGTCAGACTAAGGCCTGAAATGTGTGCAGCTTTTGTGTATTTTCTGTGACTTCAGTCTCCCCAGGAAGAGTAACTGATAAAGGATGTGCCGTTTTAAAACCTTTTCCAGCTCTCTTCCATGGAGTTGTCTGAATGTACATGTCTGAGGAATTTCTCTCACCCCAGCAGTCGGGGTTCCAACCAACCTGATGTGAGGCTAAACAGCTGTGTTCCTTCTCCATTAGCCAGTGCTTCCCGAAACAAACGTCAGAGGGTTCAAAACTGAGATGATGGCCGTGCATAATACAGATTTACTGAGACTGCAACTCTGGTATCCTCTGCCGCCTCAGCTACCGTGATGGGAGCACAAAAACAAAGCTCAGGCCAAGGCAGCTGTTAAGGGCAATTTGAAAAATTCATAGCAAGAGGATAGAAATACATTTGGGGACAAGGGACATTTCATGTAAACATCCTGGCCTATTTTAAATGGACTTTTTTTTTTTTTTTAAGTGCTTCAGGTTTCTTTAAATAGTTCAGTTTTTTTTTTTGTTTTTTTTTTTGCTAGTGTTAGCTTAAGCATGGTGTGTGTGTGTGTATGTGTGTGTGTGCATGCATGTGAGTGGGGACGCACGCACACACATTTACTGTACTTCGTGAATTCATTATTAATTAGAAGTTCTCCTCAGGGCTGGAAAGATAATCAGTAGATAAGAACATTTGCTAAGCAGGCATGAGGGCCTACATTCAGATCTCCAACACCCACATAAAAACCTAGGCATGGCCTTGCCTGCCTGTAACCCAGCACTACAGTGCATCACTAGGGCTCAAAGCTTAACTCCAGATCAATGTAAAAATGGAAAGGCAGTATACCTGATGTCGCCGTCTGGCTCCTATGCATTGCATGGGTATGGACACCTGCACACACAAGATCTTTTCACAGATCGAGAGGCTTAGTTTCAGGTCATCCTTGAGGACTGTCCCCTCGAATAGGGAGTACAGGGAGAAAGCAGTGCTCCTGGAGAGAGGTTCAGGGGCTCCAGGGGTCTCCGGGGCCCTGTTGCCTGCTAAACCTGAGATTGCTTCTTTCTACTCAGACACTCAGACTACTCCGGTTATTTTTTTCCTATCTATATTTAAAGATATTGATGCCTGTCACTGCAGGCACAGCACGGAAGAAGCCCTACATAGTTGGGATCGTTTGTTTGCCAAATGGGATAGTCTTCAGATTGACCTTTTCTAAGAGCGAGCCTCCTCACCCTGATTCCAGACGGTTTCTGCGTGGTGACCCTATTAGATGACAGCCTGTGTTCACCCGGAACAGTCCCAATTCATCTCTGCTGTCCTGTTATGACTCAAAGGAAGCCCATCTCTATTTCAAAAAGTCTCCTGATTGGATAATAACTTACATGACCATTCCAAGACTCTGGGAAAGTATAAGTATTTTCTCCCCATACAGAAATCGGTGGGGCTGTTTGAGTGATTTGTGCTGGTGCATACCAGGCTTTATCCTAGCGATTAGCTCGCCCCGCTTCTGCTCCACCTGCTGCTAGGGGAGATTAATCCACCTCTAAATCTTGCATTCCAAAGGTGCTGATTACTCTACCTTTTATGGCTTGTGCTACACTTCTCTTAGTCTCCCCAGTAATGAGTGTTGCTGAGACTTGAGTCAGGCTGAGTATGTGATAGGAGCAAGCACTCTACTTCAATTCATCCCTCCCTCCTCTAGCTAAGAGAGCCTGGGGACGACAATCTCCCCGCGGCCTAAGCAAAGCGGCCAGTTCTTCTAGCAGGTCACTGGGCTGTGAGCGGACAGTATTGGGTGAGACAGTTGTTACATGGCTTTATGCCTCAGATCCTTTCTTTGTAAATCTGAAAGACTAATAGCTTCCAAATATTTTGAGAATCTCAAAACTCAGAAGATTATAAATAACCCAGGCTATTTCTTTCTCGTCTAAAATGGCAGCACAGATACGGTGGTTGCTTACTAGAGAGCGTGTGGTTCCCGGGCCAGTCTGTGCAGCTGATGGTTTTTTCCAGTACTCTATTTATAGAGCTAGGTCAGAAATGTCACTTCCGTTGGAACTTGACCTACAGTCGATCGTCAGTGTTAGAGACCCAAGGAAGTAGCTAAGACACTAAATACAGCTGGTTTACAGGTTCAGTTAGTGAACTGCAAGCCCCCAAGGAAATAAATGTTTGGGCCTTCTGAATCTCTTTATTTGATACTTTGGCCCTGTGGCTTCATGGAATTCGTAGGTCACCTTGAATCTTTGTTTTAAAACTACTGTCCCAGCCAGTGTCCCATTGATCTTCAACTGTGGCTGTTGAAATTGTCTTTCTGCATCAGACACAGTAAAAACTGTTGACGCCCCAACTAGACAGCATAGACTACTTGGAAAGCCAGGGGGAAAGAACCTGAATGTTTCCTACTTCATCTTTCTACTGGGGTAACCCAGATCCTCCAGTCACTTCCCTGGATCAGATGGGGGAGCCAATGAAAAGTGCCTACCACAGTGACTCCTGGCCTGGTCTGGAACAGGAGAAATGAAGTTGGATGGATGGTGATCCTGGTTCCATTCAGCCACTCAGACTCTGGAGTTTAAGCCTTGTTGACTGGAAATTGTGTTTGCTAGACGATGGTCCTCATAGGTTGTAGTAGGAAGAGCAGACTAAGAAAAATCCATGGTCTGGGGAGAGACCTGTTATCAGAAAAGGTACCACACACTCGCACTGTCTTTAGGTGTAAATGGTCACTGAGTAGAGTCTGCCAGTTCAGACAGTATGGAAGCACTGTGCTCTCAGGCTTCCTAGAAAAGATGAGACCCTGAGTAAAAAGCCAGTTTTTTGCTGTCAAAATATCATAGGGTCCAGGCTTTTTTGTTTGTTTGTTGGTTGGTTGGTTTTGGGTTTTGTTTTGGTTTTGTTTGTCATTAAACCCAAGGACATTTGAAGTCACTTTGAACAACTCTTTCTGACTATGGGTGAAGGTACTGAGGATTGGGGAAAGTCAGCCCTGAGGCTCACTCCTGTGTGCTTTGTTATGGCTAC
The DNA here is from genome assembly GCF_011064425.1 of Rattus rattus. Taxonomy (NCBI): domain Eukaryota; kingdom Metazoa; phylum Chordata; class Mammalia; order Rodentia; family Muridae; genus Rattus; species Rattus rattus. The sequence goes on from NC_046160.1 coordinate 93,855,616, forward strand.
CCCTTCTCCCAAGTATTCTTGTTGAGATCTGCAGCTAAACCAGAAGTAGACAGGGCCAGATCCATCAGGTGTGCTGTAGAAAGTTCCACCATCCTTCCCTCACTTACTTCAGTCTTCAAACCCCTGAGCATTGTTCTTTCTAATTTCCTTCTTCTTGCCTCAGGAACTTACTTTTTATCTAACAGGAAAGAAGAACCGAATATCCAAAAAATTCCTTTACTCCTTTAAACCTATGAGCTTTCCCCTCCCTTCCATTCCTATTCTGGAAGTCACCACTTTGGTAGTTCAGTTGTTATTTTTTTTTTTTTCATTTGTTTTGGGTATAGGCTTTTTCACTTATTTTTAAGCATGCCTAAGTCTATTCGCTTAAAATTCAGTCCTCTGCCACAGAGTAAACTTGTTTCTGTCATTCACTGGCGACTCAGCCTGACCTCTCAGAAATGTTTAGCAGAGAAGCCGTAAATTCAAATGTTTTCAAAAAAGAAACATTTTTATTACAGCACACTCTCCCCCCCCGCCACACACACACACACACAGGCCCTTTCTAAATACTGACTGACACAGAGTGGTACCAGCTCCCCATCACCTTCTGGAAACCCAGCTCCCTAACAACTTGGCTATCCTCCTCCAGTCCTGAAATCACGAAGGCTACACCCTATGTGTACAGAGCAGGGAGACCATGTGAGAAATGTGTCTTCCTATCCAGCTCCCACCAGAGGCTGGGAACTGGCTCCAAAAGATAGCAGTTCTGGGAGAGGTTTCAGAATCTCCATCCTGATGCTCGACACTCCATTTCCAAGCTCTGCTATCTCCGATAATGATTAGAATGAGAAAAACAGAGAGAGCTGCAATTAAATGTCTTTTCTTCCTCAACTTTCATCTCCTGTGTTTGTATCATTTGCCCTGCTGTTTATCCCTATCAAGTATCTCCATCTAGGGTCACCAAGAACCTTTGGTTGCCTGGAGGCAAGAATTAGTATTCGAATTTTACAGATGGGTAAGCAATCACAGAAGGAGGCTAGCAAGCTTTGACTCACCTAACCAAGTCTCTGAGAGAGTGGGGAGTAAGTATTCCCACAGTCTTCTGAGAGAGCCTTGAGTCTGTGTGAATGAATTAGGCCATTCTGGGGACCTTATTCAAACACTTCTGTGGGCTCAAGCCTGTGAGGATGAAAAAATAAAACAAACCAAAAACCCAATAGTTAAAACATTTTCAAGTCCCCGTTGATTTCTTTGACTTATTTTTTATTTGTATCGGAATCCACCAAATGCCAGACAATGAAGTCATACAGCCTTGGCAGGTCTAAATATCACAGTTGTTCAGAAATGGGAGGAAGGGAGAGTGCCCCAATTTTCAGAACTTCCGCTGAAAATGAACATAAGTAGGCCCACTTATCAGTTTCTTAACCAATGAGGTCACTGGGCAGGAAATCACCTTTTACAAAGAGCCAGTAAGCAGACTCTCCCTACTTAGAATTTCCCATAAACAGCATTGGTGATCATTTATTCCAACCCTCGCATGGGAATGCTAGAAACGCCAAAGACAGAAAAGACCTCGAAGTTCTCCTGAAGGAAGCCAGGCCATGAATGTATCGTAACCATCAGCCTCCCCATTGACATGTCTCAAGTGATCCTACCACCAGGGCCACCTCCGGTTCCTCTCTTGTGTTTGGAGCCCTGTGAACCCTCTCCTAACCCGAGTTTAAGCCTCTAACCAGGGAAGGTCAGCTGTAGGCCACCTGACTCGTGTGAGTGCAGCTGCTAGGCCAGTTGAGCAAACTTGCCAAGCCAGGGCATGCATGTGCTGTCTTTGTGGAGACCTCTTGCCCTGGGTTATCACTGAACATTGGAACAAAGGAAGCTGACTGTGGAGTCTGAGTGACATGCAGCTTCATAGGAGTGATAAGATAGCTTGTCAGGACCGTTCCTGAGATGCACCTTTGGGCAATCCAGGACCCTTCTCAGCCCCTGTGCACAGGAAAATGACAAGATATTTGATCTTCAAGACATGCATGATGAGCTCAGAGAAGGCTAATCGAAATAGGAGTTAGTAGCCTAGTTTTGAACCCTAGCTCTGCCATTAATCAATCTACGTGACTTTGAGGAACTGACTTCATCTTTCAGCTTAAGTCTATCAGTAGAATCAATAGTGTTGCTATCTCATAGGCTGTTGTTGGGCTCAGAAAATGTGTAGTGAGATAGGAAATTCAAACGGTATTTTGAGGGGTTTACATAGAGCCTGGCATACAGGAAAATTGAAAGCATTGTCTCCATCATTATTAACTCTCGAGGCCTTGCTGGGGTTGCTCTTACACTGGCCTGATGCTTGTAGTTGCTTCTGAAGCACGTCTCCTCAAGGTCACTCGTTCAGAGTTTTCCCTGGAAGCTTTTCTCTGTCATTTGCCCTTGCAGCCCTTGATTAGGACCCAAATATATCTGACCAAAGAGCAGCCAAGTGTCTGCTCCTGACCCACCCCGTTCTCATTGGCCTAGTGCTATGGAGGGTTTTTTGGTCTGCTTTATTTTCGTTTGTTTTTCTAATCATTTGCTTGTTTATTTACTTTTATGAGATGTTTAAAATAGTTGCCCATGCCCTGAATGTGTCTCTGATCTCTCAAACCACCCTCTGCCTTCCTTCAGAACTAGGACACTCCTCCAGTTTTATCACTACCAAAAGAAAAGTTGTAAGTTCTTAACCAATTAGTAACTCCTAATTATTCACATGTAGCCTTTTCTTGGCAAACTGTAAAGCTCAGCCTCACTTAATCCTCTCACTTAGGAGTCGTGTAAACAGCTAGCTTCTACAGTTTGCCTGAAAAAATGCAAACCTATTAATTTAAGCTTAAGGTAGAATTAAGAATGTAAATATGCTGTTAAAACAAGTCTAGAACATGGTTCAGCACTGAGTGGAAATAACTTATTAGTCATTTGATCAGTGTAAGCATCTTTGTGTTAAGTGATACAGGGCCTGCTGGCACAAACCAGACATGCCTCTGACTCATTTATAATGTATATTATACAAAAATCACACAAATAATATGCCACAATAGAAAAGGGAGGCCAATGAGAGGATTTTAAAAAGCATTTTGTAACTTTAGAGGAGGAAGGCAGTAATTATGTATGTGATGGTAAGAGAAGTTGGCATTCGAGAGGCAGCTCTGGACATAGGGTAGATTTAGACATGAGGTCATACCATACATTTTCTGTGAGCACATAGAAAATCTTGATGGGCACAAAGCCCATCTGTTTAGCTTAGGGGGACGGGTGTGCATGCCTGCAATCCCAGCATTTGGAGGCAGAGGCAGGCAAATCACTGTGAGTTCAAGGCCAGCCTGGTGTACAGAACTGGTTCCTGGACAATGAGGTCTACACAAAGAAACCCTATCTTGAAAAACAAATACAAGCAAAACAGAACAACGTCAACAAAACCCTTCACATGTAAATATTGAGGGAATTTTATGTGTGGTATGGAACTGAGCCCAGGCCTGCTGAACAATAATCTCAGACCAGGTCAGCACTTTTAAATCAGGAAAATTGACTCAAAACACTTATTTTTGGCTTTTCTTTTTAAAAACTCAAAAGAGGGGCTGGAGAGATGATAGTTCAGTAGTTAAGAACAGTCACTGCTCTTACAGAGGACCGAGGTTCTGCTCTCAGCGTCTACATGGTGACCCACAACTGTCTATAACTCTAGTTACAGGGGACCTGACATCCTCTTCTAGCCTCAGTGGGCACCATGCACACACATAGTGCATATACACATACATGCAGACAGAGCACTCATACACATAAGAACAATAGCTAAATTATGGAATCAGCTTACATCTATAACAGAGGACTGGTTAAAGAAAACACAGTATATCGAGACACATGGAATTTTTTTCAGACACGAAGAAAAATAAAATTATCATTTGCAGTGAAATGGATGTAATTGGAAATATTTGTATTAAGTAAATTGGGTCCCCAAAAGGCAAGTATTACATGTATTCTCTTACTCGTGCTTCCTAGATTTTATGTAGATCCATAAAATCATAGATGTAGGTATGGTATGAATATAGAAATTAAACAGTAAACAAAGGTGGCTAATGAGGAGGGGGAAGAAAGGCAGAGGCAGAGAGAGATGGGGGAATGCGTTTAAAGTGCGGGATCTATTTGTAGGGAAATACCTTCCGACTATGGTAACCCAGAAGCACATAACACCACTGGAGAGGGAGGGGACAGTGGAAGGGAGATGGAAAGGTTGAGTATCTGAAGGGAATTGGAAGTGAGTTCATCTCCGAGGTAATAAAGACCTGGCCTCTTACTTTAATAATAAGCATTAATTTCACAACCACTCAATGGCTTTTTAGCATTTGATATTAGATAGGGGGAAAAAAGCTGGCCATGCCCTGTTCCCTGGGATCCACGCAGGTGACAAAGAAAGAAATGAAAGACAGAAAGGGAAAAGAAGTGCTCGCCAAGGTAAAAGTCAACAGAGAAGGCCAGAAGACTGTAGCAAGGAGTGGGGAGCTTTAGCACCTGCCGACTAGAGGTCAAGGCTGGTGACAACTGAGGAGTGGAAGGGTCACAGGAAGCCATTCATGAGGGAGCTCAGAGAGGTAAAGTCAGAGTGAGGGCGGGGCAGAGGACAAAGCCCGCAGAGTGTACTGTTCAGGCATTAGCATCTTATCCTCAGCAGAGGACCAAAGGGATTAAACCAGGGGCTGAGCCAATCAGATCCCCACAGCCAGATTGTTTATTTTCACCTTCTTCTATTCGTGTTTTGAATTGTGTCCACAGTGAACCAGGGTTACTTTAAATTTTACTCTTTTTCTATTCTAGGCTAAATTCTTTAAATCTCCTCATTGAAGTCCATGTTATTGATTTGCACCCAGTGCGTACAATACCTAACATTGGGGTTCCAGAACTGTTATATTATTGAGGAGTGGGTAGCCCTTTGTCACAGTCCTGTCCTGTACATTGATAGGAGATGGTGTCTCTATGGTGGGAGGCAACGTGTTCAATGGCCCCCTCCTCAGACCAGGTTCTCTGCCATGGCCTGGAGTCAAAGAGGGCACAGGATTGAGGAGGAAATCTCAGGATGTATCAGACTTGAATTAGAGGAGCTGGATTCCCTGAAGCAGGGTTTGGCCTCTAAAGAGAAAAAAATGGGTTTGGAAGCTGGCGTGGTTTCTCCTGGTCATGTCAAAAGGAATCAGTAAAGCTTTGCAGCCATGAGATAGCTGTCCACATGCAACTTGAAGTAAGCTAGGGATTCACATGAAGTCCAGTTCAGGTTTCCCTTGCAGAAAAGCCTTAGAGGGTAAAGGAATGTTTCTCTTGAAATAGAGCAAGCTAAAGCAGACAGGATGGAAAGGCTGAGCTCCTCCTTGTGGGGTGTGGATGTACACAGCGGGAGGGAGGGCAGAGGGATGTGATATGTACATGTCATGAGATTGATAAGGAAAACTGAGTTAAGACGCTTAGCAATCTAAAGAAAGGTCTACTAGGTCAACTAAACAGAGACCGCTCATAACAGTAGAGTAGCATCTGTGCCCTTCTGCCAGGGATGGGAGAGGTGTGGTTCCTTATGAGCAGTACCTTGGTTACCACACCATGCCATCTTCTTGTTAATGTGTAACTGCCTCTGTTTGCCCATTGGGGGTCACTTTCCGCTAAGGTGCCTCTTATTTCATCCCCAGTTCCTTAGCGCCAGCCTCCTCTAATTCATCCACGTTTGCTGTGATGGACTGAGTCTTGAGTACTCTTCTGAGTAAGACTAATGACTGAGCTTAAGTCAAGTCCCACGCAAGGCAGGGCCTCTGCAAACCGGGTTTGCTCTGTCTCCCTTCAGGCGCTTCTGGATCCAGCTGTTTGGTAGCGGCACTGGGAAACACATGGAGTCACTGTGTGAACACCCGGCTGATTCTCCAGTACCTCGATTCAGAGAGAAGGCAGGTGAGTGAGTGCTGCCACGGAGTTCTTCAAGCCTGAAGGTCAGAGAAAAAGATAAACTAGAAATCGGAGCATCTGAAGGCGGTTGCCACCATATTTGTCCTGGTCGAATACTGACTGACTAGACCATAAGGAAAGCTCTCTTGACAGTAACTACAATAAAATGGGGGGCTGGAGGGCTGGGGGGAGGGGAGTTGGCCATGTCACAGGAAAACTGTTTGAGAACGGGTCCTGTGGTTAGCATTGCCTCAACATCTGTGAATGACTGGGGACCACGCTTAGGAGGATTTAAAATCCTCCATCTCTAAAATCCTCTCTTGTTGAGGACTAGCTAATTTGTGAGCAAATTAAACAGTTGCCACCATTTTTCTTAGCGCGCGTGTGTGTGTGTTGAGATCTTAAGATGGAGAACTTCTGCTTAGTTCATAAGCCCAGACTGTGGATGCTTTTACCTCATCACATATGCTAGGGGTTTAAAGAACTGAGTGACATTAGAGGATGCTCTGAAAACGTGATGGCCTCCCTGTTTAGCTTTCTGGCCTCAAGAGAGAGTCCCTCTATTCAGAAAGGAATATTGTCCACCCCCTTCTTAATCTTCTCTTCCAACTCCAGAGAAAGGAACCCTAGAGCCTGACCTTTCTATGCTCATGAGCTTTATATCTCCTGACACACTGCCTCAACTGTCCCAGTTTTTTACCAGACTGAGTTAGCAGTCTCTCGGGAAATCAGGCAAAGGGAAACGGTCGGGTGGATACTCTGATGCTTTGAACGGAGCAGAATGCATATGCCAGATTTACCAGCTAAACGCACAGCAAATCCAGGTTAATAAAGAACGGGTGGCACTGGTGGGCCTTTCCAGGGGAGATGGGGTCAGGATGGTGTTGCTGTTACAGCAGGAGATAAATTGACTTTTTTTTTCTAGCAAGGAGGCAGGAATCATCAAATACAGACATGGGCATTTATTTGTCTTTTCCAGACAACTTTATAGATGTCCTTGCTTACAGACCAGAGGATTCCTCTTGATTTTCTTGGGCCTGTATAAACAACATTTCAGCCTGGACACTAGGTCAGCCCTATTCTGAGAAGATAAAGCCGGTTATTCCATCCAAGGAAACATTCTTGTGTTTTCAGGCTCCAGCACATCTGTTACCTCAGAGACACCTTTCCACCGTGGTTCCAGTATCCTGGTTCTGAGGCCAACACTTTTCTTGATGGAATACATCCAGAAGATTTCTGGAGACCCTAATGACCGTTGATGTGTCCCTTAGGTGGAGAATGCCGGTAAACAAGCAGTTTGTAGCTATCAGAAAGAAAGCACAGAAAATAGCAACATTCTTTGTGAATCGGTGTGGGCAGAGGTCTCTACCACCACCAGGGCTGGCAGAGTAACAGTCCATGTGAAGCAAGAAGGAAATCCAGTTAACATGACTTAGATGGTGTTGATTCAAACTATGAAAGTCTGACACCAAGCCGTTTATTTTAGACACATTTAGTGCAATACAACTTTGAAATAAGTTTCCTTGTAAAGGTTATCTTAATCCTATGTGCACAGTAAAACTTAAGGCATGACTAATCAAAACTCTTTTGCAAAGCACATGTGACCCCTTCTATAAAGATGGACTCATCATTTAAGGGCTTAGGATCTGGTGTGGCCTTGGTCATGCAGATAACGTAGAGGTTATCAGGCTATAAAGTACACATGACATCGTGAGGACGGATTCTATTGACTGAGAAACAAAGTTAAAGATAAAGGTCTAAGGAGGAAGAGTCTGGAATAAACAATCTGGGAGATTCGAGTGAGGCCTGGCCCTACAGATAGCAAAGGTCACTGGGTTATTAACTGTATGTCCACTCCTGGCCTTCTGGTATACTGAACAGGTATACATCCCTTCCACGGAAGAGGCAAGCCTGTGTGTTTGACATTGTTGGTTTCCTCAGTGCCCGTCTGTGAGCACAGGGACCTTTGAGTGCCAATACTGGTTCTTTCCCTTCATGGGCCCTACGTCTTGAAAACCCACAGTATCCCTGTTTTCTACTTGATATGGCTTTCTTCTGGAAAAACTGACTCTGTGACCTTTCACATATGGTACATGGAATCCAGGCTTCCGGATTCCAGATTTTCTAATTCTAGATAAAATTTATAAATAAATAAAGTTAAAACCAAGTTACTTTTGGTCTCCTTATAACATGTCCACCCACGTCTATTTTGTCAGAGCCAACAGAAAGTACTTGATAGAACCAATGCAGGGGTTTTTGTTGTTGTTGTTTGTTTTGTTTGTTTTGTTTTGTTTTGTTTTGTATCTTTGGTGACTTGAGGATTTGGGTGGCTCTTGGCTGTTAGGGTCAAACACAGGCCATTGATCACAAGAAGCCACAGGAACAAAGTGTGGATGGATCAGTGACAGGCTATGAACTCATATCCCATTAGATGGGTCATTGGTATGATCTACAAAGGAAAACGTGTTGCCCTGGTTACTAATCAGTCGGCAACAGATTCGAATGCCTTCGAGTCTTGTTTAAACAACGATGAGCAATTAATAAAAATATGACCGGACTACCAATCCAGACAAGATAATATACATTTAATTTCTCAGTAAAAACATGTTGTTAAATGTATGACCTAATACCTAGGATTATCATACCTAGGATATAGAAAACAGTCTTAATCTGATGACCTTATCTCGCCTGAGCAGATAGTGAGCTTAGTGATTCATTCGCTCTTTCCTGTGGTCTTAGTTCATGACAACACAGTGAAGCCATATGAAGATAAGGCTTTTTGATGATATGGGTAGCAAAACAATCCTTTCAAGTTAGTCTAGAAATACCTTCTTATGGTGCTTCTCAGCGGGAGAGCACGTAGGGCCATTTTAGGCCAACCATACTCCTGAGACACCAACTCAAATACAGCAGGTATCGTTTGTGTGCCTTGGTTTGTGTTTTGTCCTCAGTCTGCAAACAGAGACCACTCTACCAAGGGATCAAACTTATGGAGTGAGGATTATGTTTTATCCTGCCCCAGGGCTCCTGAATATAAGGCTTAGTCGGGATCACCGGCTGGCAGGGGGTCAGGCCAAGCTGAGCAGCCTAGGAGTTAAATTGTATTGTCCAGAGGAAGCCACTCACCCCCACACCGGCTGATTATTTTCTTCACACCCTGGAAACTTTGTAAAATTATATAACTAAGAAAGAAATCTTATCAAGGTACAAGGCAAGTTCAGACTCTTGTTTGTAAATTCTTCTTCCGTGTTTGTAAAACCTTCTTACGACACTGTGATGTGCTTTCTTTTGAACTAATCCAGGGCTTTTTTCCACTTGGCTTTTGTTTGTACCTTCCCTGCACTGCTTCAACCCTGCTCTAGTCATTTTGCAATATTTTCTTGTAACTGAAGACATGAATGAATGAAAGTGGTCTCTACTAGGTTTTACTCTTATCCTTGGCCTTTAAAATCATCCAGAAATATGTGTGAGCTCACCAAGCGCATGGCATAGAGGTTCCAGGAAGAAGAAGGCATAGTTCGGATCTCGAGCACCTTCCAGTCCAGGATGGAAGATTTTGTGTATGCACATGTATGTACTCAGGAACATGAGGAGGGAGTCCAGAGAAAGGGATGCTGAAGCCACCACAGGGCAGTGTCTGTGTAACTCCTGCATTGATGGCTAAAACAGTGACCACTGTGAATCTAAAGAAAGGTGAAGTCATCAGGGGCATCCTGAGAAGACACTAGGAGGGGCTGGTGGGACCCGAGTAGGTCCAACCAGTGGTTCCCATTGCAGCTCCAGTGTGAGAGCTTATAAAATACCAATGCCAGAGCTCCACACTGGCTAGCAAAGACTCTGCCTGGGGAGGGGGAACAGAGAGCACACAGAAGCATTGGCATCCATTGCATATGTAAGGCCCACTCAGGTGATTCTAATGAGCTAGCAAACTTGAATAACAGCTAACCAAGGATAGGCAGAAAGATGTTAGAATGGTGCCCAGCCCACTGGAAGGTTGTCATGTGATGGCACAGGCTGGATTCTGCCTTGTAACCAAGCAGAGGGTTCCTCCCAGCATTTGTTTGACAAATCTTTATGGAATCACCCTCTGTCTACTCATTATGGTGGAAGACGCTAGAATCAAAGAATTACTTGGAAAGACAACCATGAAGATGGTATGTTTTCTAAGAACATGAATAATTAGTAAATGCAGAGGTGATAGAAGGCTCTACCACTGGTAAAACTTCTGGGAGGATTAAAGAGGCAGCAAAGTGGGCTGGAGAGATAGCTCAACAGTTAAGAGCACTGACTACCACACCTCCCAGAGGTCCTGAGTTCAATTCCCAGCAACTACATAGTAGCTTACAATCATCTGTAATGGGATCTGAACCTCTCTTCTGGTGTGTCTGAAGATGGCTACTGTGTACTCATATACATAAAATAAACGAATAAGTCTTGAGAGAGAGAGAGAATTGGCCAAGACTAGCATTTGGGAAGCTTTTGAAGCACCAGGTTCCCAGTGATGACTCAAAAGTTGGAGCGTAGGTGGCTGTGCTTGAAAGTGAAGCAAAACCTGATGAAATAGTCAGAGTATTTTCCATCAAATCCTCATCAAGTCTGTTCCTACAAACCACATATGGCATTATAGAAATTTTGAAGTGCCCAAGAAGGAGTAATGAAATAAATTAATCCTGGCTAAGCCTCACACCCTCTTGATGAAATAAATATTAGGACTCTTTTATTTCAACAGATTGGAAGGAAGTGGCCATTTCATATAGGCAGTTTATTTGAATAGACTTTATAAATATATTCCATCTTCTACTCAGGAGGCGCCCTAAAGTTGTTGGACACTTGAGGGATGAGCCAATATGTTGTGGATAAGACCAATACTGTAAACTCAAGTCCTAATCCTGATTTGGATCTAAGGCTTTCCCCAATGCCATAGGTTGTTGGGGGGTCTTGGAGATGAAAAGGAAAGAGGTGGACCATCATAAAACAAATAATGAGAAAGAAGCATTCCTTTATTAATACATGAGCCCAGCCTTGAATTACTCTTCCCCATATTGAATGTTGTAGCTTCATAGTTCCTTAAAGCATTAATAGTCAGCTAAAAAGTTTCACGGCAGACCACAAGTGCAAGCAGATGTCTGTATAGCAGTGTAATAGGAATCCTAACCATGAAGACAGTTCAGAAGCAACCTGCTGGGAGCTACGGAAGAACAGGAGTTGGTCTACTAGAATCCTCATAGGCATTCCTTTAAATAACCAAGCCAGAGCCCTAAACATGGCCCATGTCCCATGAGGGAGGGATCCTACAGCTACCTTCAGGGGCAGCGGGTTTGAGTACTTGAGAGTACACAGAAGTCCTAAGGTAGACTTGGCCACAGTGTGAGCCTGCAATCACTCAAACATTAAATGACGTTAGGTGGTGTAAGCCACAGTTTTGAGTCTCTTTGCTTTCAGATTTCTCTGAAGATATCTGCTCTAGAGAGATCATACTTAGTTAAGCCCTAACGCAAACAGAAACCCTTCCCACAGACAGCTTCTAGGTAACCATACTAGCTTGCTTGCTTTTCACCCCAGCACAACTGCTTGCCTGCTCTTTGTAGATAGGGAGAGAGAGCAAGAGGGGAAGAAGTGGGGAGAGAGAGAGCACATGTGAGAGAGTGCTCACAGATCACATATGCAAAAGAGAACTTCTGAAGCAAAAATACCTGTAGAAATGGCCAAGGGAACATGGAACTCCAGCCAAGGGCATTGCCTTAAGTATGAATGTTGCCTACCTTCCATCTGCTCAAGTGTGAAATCTGAACGTTTGCCCACACTCTTCCATCAGAAATGCTCTTTAACAGTTATTGTACAGATCAAGAAAACGGTGACTTTTAAACAACTGGGTTTTTGTTTATGTTGTTTCTTTTTTCAGGCCACCAAGTAAGTAGGAAGATAAGTAGGTAGGTAGGTAGGCAGACTGATAGGTAAAGAAAAATGTGAGGAAATTCTACTTGAAAGGATGCCATGACCATAAACAGTCATGTTGAGTTGGTGTCACAGAGCCACAACACAGAGTTGGTGTCAAGGAGGAAAAGGACAACACAGTTACCAAGTCAACAACCCTTATGACTATCTCCCGCTCAAGATACACATATCCATATCCTTCTTACCACCTAAAACACACAGAGGCACACGCATACGCACATGCACATGCACACTTGATAACAGCTCCTTGGAAAAAAGTCAGTGATAGGGACTGGAGAGGTGGTCAGTAGTTAAGAGGCTGCTCTTCCTGAGGACCCAAGTTCTAGCAGCAAGTTCCAGGTGTTCCCTGAATGGCCGCTTACAACAATCTGTAAATCCAATTCCAGGGATCCAGCACCCTTTCCTGGTCTCCCAGGCACTGCATGCTTGTGGTGCACAAACACACATTCAAGCAAAACACCCATACACATTAAAATAACAACAACAACAACATTTTAAAAAGAAGAAACTCAGTATACTTGCTGTCACCATTTCCTAATGGATCCCAGGAAGGGAGGCTGTCTCTTAAGGCCTTGCGCATACTCAGTTAAAAACCCCGGTGAGTTGGCCCCTGGCCCTTCTGTCAAAGGCCCTTTATTCTAGCCTTCAGCTACGACAGATCATGGACGTCACTCAAGAGTAGATCCTTCCTAGGAGATTCTGAGTGCCTTAGAGACATTGAACATCTAAATAAAAGTGAAAGCATTTTTTTTCAAAGTAGAGTTATAAAATTGTTACCACCATTTCAAAAAAAGAAAAAGCCCTGAAACACCAAAAACAAAGTACAGAAAACATATATGTGGATAAAGAGTATGTTAGTGTATTAAACCATATCACTTATTTTTGTAGCAGGCCTATTATTCCTGCTTAACTTGTCCTTCTTTCTCTCTTTGAGGATCCTGGTCCCCGGCCACCAGGAGCCTATGCTGGGTCTACTCAGAGCTCTGAAGGCTGAGTCTCCAGGAAAAAGCCTCTCTCTCTCCATCATTCCCCAGCTCTGAGAAGTTTTATTTTTACATGCTATTGTCTAGTTCCAAATCCCCTGGTGCAGTGACCCTCCCAGCTCTAACTTGCAAAGGAAAGAAGGCCAAACAGCCGGGTGAGATTTTTTTTTTTTTCCAGAGAAATCTAAGCAGTTACAGGAAGTAAAAGAGACACGGAGCTTTGGAACCAAACTGAAGACACTGTTTGTCTAGCTTTTAAAAAAAAAAACGCTTTCAGTTGGGAAGCAACGTAGGAAAATAGCTATTGATCTCTTGGACAAAGCCTGTGGCCTGCGAGTCAAGGATGCTGAAATGTGTTTGGCTCATTTGAAAATGAAGGTTGGGGAGGATGCTACATTTTACCCTTGGTTCTTTAGTTACGGGCAAAGAAACCATGAAAACGACCTTTGATTGGGGAAAGCAAAGGAAAAAGAAGGCTTTCATATATTCGTCAACTATGAATTGGTTGGCTTTGAATCTTCACATCCACTAGAAAATGACAGTGTCTTATTTGAAATACCTCCTAGTTCATCCAGTGTACTACAGTGAGTCACTGGATAAGCTAAGGTGTCTGTGACCCAGGAGGCCCTGGGCCCTCTCCCCACTGATGGAGTCAGTTAAGGCATACCAGAGTCTGAAGCCTTTAGGAAGATGTTGCTGACTCTTGTAACAGCGGTTTTCTGGCTTATGCTCGCCTCTAACCTCCTAACTAGCCTACATGGGCAAGTCTCTGGGTTTCAGTTATGGATACACGGCCCTGACGCTGGCAGGTAAAAGAAATGGGCGTGGAATTAGAATTCACTTCTTCTCGCTCCTGACCTGTCATTTTCACTATCTCTGGATGAATCTTTAAGATAGACTCTGATTTTCATAAAAGTCCCCAAACACAGCCAAATTCTTAGGTTAATAGGTGCTGGGCTATTTACATCTCCTATGATTTTCAGTAGTGCATAAAAAAATTCTACAGAACCCTTCAAAAAGTATATTCTTACAGTCACCTCCCCACTCCACATTGCAATGAATTATAAAAATCAATCTTTGCACCTTGGGCTCAGATAGGAGACTTGGAATCTTTTTCCTAGTTAAACGGCACAGTGAGCAAGGAATTCCCAAGGGAGGATCTGTGCTTACAGACGATCTCCTGTAAACGTCATTTGTGCTCTTGGAAGGACATTCTTCAGCCCCAAGCTTCCTGTCCCCGCCTTCACAGGTTAAAGGCATTCAATCCTTTTCCTGGCCCTTTTCTTGGTTTTTCCAGTGTGGAAGATGCTTTGTACTTACCTCATTTTTGAGTCTTACATGTTCACTGTGAAAAGGCATTGCAGGGCAAGAGGCAGCAGAAAGCAGGAGGCGTTCTGCACGGGGGCCCAATTTCTGCCATGTCAGGGCCTCATGCTTGGCCCCAGAGTTCCAGGCAGAACTAAAAACTTCCTCTAGGAGGGGAAGAGTTAGCCTGTGGCAGTACCTGTAACATTGCAGCCTTCAAGTTTGACTCATTCAAATGCATGGTTTCCATCCATCACCACAATAGTCAACACAGATATTAACATTCCCAGTCCTACAAAGCCAAGCTGGGCTGGTAAGATAAATATTGATATTCAATGGTAGCTTCGAAATGTAGACTGGCTTGTGCCGCTCCAGAGCCCAGGTAACATGTCGTCTGAGGTATAAGGGTTTTGTTGATATTACTATTGCTTACATTTTCACATGCAGGAATTAGATGAGGGGCTGGAAAGTGACACCTGTCTCACAGTTAATGGCTCTCATTCTCTCTCTCTCTCTGTCTGTCCCCCAAACTGCCCCCTCAGCACCTCACTCCTTCACACTTAGTTTTCCTGAAAGACAGCTGGATCTAGAATGTCATTTAACTTGCCTTCAAAGGGTTACCTTTGAGAACAGCACCCCTGACTCAGGAACAAGGACACGAAGGGACGGTGGTCTGTTTGATGTTTTCTTTCCTTGTTCTTAGTGTTGTTTTGGCTCAAAACTACTCCTGACACTGGCTGGTGAAGAAGTGCTCTGTTCGGTCTGGCTGTGTGACTCCAAACACCTTGTGGCACATGACCCTGAAGCAGGCCCAGGTCATAGTCCTACAGTCTGGCTGCTGTCGCCAGGGAGAATCCATACGGTGCACTTGCAGGCTACCTGAGCCTATGGTCTCTGAGGCTTCCCTGGAGGGGCTGTGGCTGGGAGTACACAGTCAGGTACAGTGCTGACTTGCATTTCTCATCCTTCCTGAGGTCCCTGATTGGAGCAATGGATAGAGTGAGGCTCTTCCAGCATCTAAACAGCTTACAAAGTTAGGGGCAGGGACTGGATGCAGACAAGGGAGTTACATAATGGATGTGTGGGGGTAAATGGATATGTCTCTGGCATTCCGTTCGAATTTATGAAGTCTTACGTTACTGTAACGTTTTTGTGATACATTACACATTATCAAATGCATGATTGGTTGTCAGAAGCAATATAAGTCATTGGGCTTTCGTGATTTCTGCTGCTTTATCTAATTTGGAGTTTCCAGTTGACATACTCCTTTCTTCCCTCAGCCTTCTTCCCCTTTTGCCCCTCTCCCTGTCCCTAGCCTTCTCTAGAACAGGCAATGGCTTCTGACAACTTTGTCTTGGTTGAAATGCTTGAGACAGGGGCTTTTCATCTTAGGGTCTCCTGGAAGTTTCCCTTCTGGGCTTGGCAGAGTTTTAGAGTCTTGGCATTTTTGGACAAAGACTGTGTGTTTTTGACTCTTGGACTCCTGCTTTATTGTTACCAAAGGGACTGTGATTTTGAGAACACCTTTGGGAAGCCAAGCTGTGGCGCTTGTATCCCCCTGCCTACCATCTAAAGCTTCTTTTCAGAACTGGCAGTAAGACCTTGGGCTGGAATGATGGTGCCTCACTGCCCGTTAGAACCCCAGATGAGACACATCTTCACAAAGTTCACAAAACAGATCTGAGGACCTGGGTATATTTGGGAGGGACCAGGAGCTGCCCACCCAAGGCCTCACAGTCCTGGCTTTGAGGTTTTGCTTTGTTATCTCAGCTATTTATTGCGTTTCTTTTGGGCCAGTTACTCTTCTAAGTTCTTTGTGGGCATTCCCTTGTTCCAGCCTCATAATAACTCTATGAGGTAGGCATCCCTAGGTGTGATTTATAGGTGAGTACACTGAGGTTTATAGAGCTCTAAAGTTTGGCTCTAAATCACATAGCTTCTGGCCCAGAATTTTCCTTCTCCTTTTCGCCAGCTCCAATTGTACATATGTACTCCCTCATCCGCACCTCTGGGTTTTAAACCTTCATCCTATACTGTATCCCATGCTAATGTAAGGCTGCTCATGCATGCACTTGGAATTAATTCCTCTCTTCAACCCCTGGAGTTAGCCACCTGGAGTGGTTATATTAGATAGAATGTGTCCTTCAAAGACTGGAATGATCTTTACCCTGAAAAGGCTGTTTTGATCTCTATCTAGCAACCCATAGCTATTTCCTATGACTCCGTGTGCTACCAGAACAGAACTGAGAGAAGGAGCCCTTGGGCATTGCACTGAATCTTACCATCCAGTCAGAGAAGTCAGTCCCTGCCCTTTCCTCTCAGCTTCCAAGCTGTGGCCTTGCCAGCAGCATCGTTCCATGGACTGGCTTCTGCATTTGCCTTGTGTCCTTTGTTGTTGATGAAGATGGAGAGGGCACCTCTGTGGACATTCACCACGGGGTGTTCTCCAGTGAAAATGGGCAGGGCCCATAGCAGACTCCATAAACGCGTCTCCTCCTCCATGGGTGACACAATTTAAATTACACTGACCTCTTACTTTTCCCTTAAAAAGTCTTTTTCCAATAGGTAAACTTCACGGTTTGCCTTTAAGTCCTGAGTTGTCTGTTCACTGAAAGTATTGATCCTGTACTCTACTAAAGATCCGATCAGGGTTGTGTGGAATGAGATAACTGACCATCCTGTGGTCTTTCACTGGCATTCCCTCGGAAGAAAAAGGTTTAAGAGATTCAACATGGCCTCCAACCCTTCAGCAGCTGTTCTTATACCATGTGCTTCCCTTTTATCAGTAGCCACTTAAACCTGTTCTCTCTAGATATACTGCCCTACACTGGGCACTTATGTGAGCTGTTAGTCTCTTCCTTGAAACTGATCTCGATTTCCTACTCTGACTCCATGCTGGAACTGCTCTCGCCTTTGTCTGCCATCCTCTGCCCCGCTCTGAAATCCTTGGGACTGGCTCAGCCAACAGCCATGGGCATTTCATCCCACTGATTTGAGAAAGCCAGTCCTCTAAGGCACCATTCATAACCTTAGTCTCAGTGGAGCAGCAGTCTCTGGGTCTCCTCGGCAAGGCTCTTGATACATGGTATAATTGTCCAGAGGCCAAGTGGTTCCTAGGTAAATTCATAGAGATGAGTTGAACGAGTGTCTGCAAGGCAAGGCCTTGTTCCTTTTTTATATATATTAAAATGTGATTTTTTTTTACCTCCTCAGTTAAAAACAAAAGTATATGCTACAGTTTGAATGTGCCCCTCCCCAAGCATATCTTGGAAAGATGATGGTTGTTATAAATAACTGTATTAAGAGATGGACAGAGACATGGTAGGGACATAGCTCGGTAGGTGAGAGCACCTCAACGTGAAAGCCCGATAACCCAGGTTGTCCCTGGAACTCACATAACAATCCAGATGCTGGTGTTTGCACCAACAATCCCAGCATCCCAATAGCAAGATGGAAACAGAATTTCCCCCAAAGCTGGAAGGCTAGCCTGCCTGGAGTGTTCAGTACAATAGCAATACCAGAGATTTTGCCTCCATAGAGTGGAAGATGAGAACCAAGCCAGGACAGTTGTCCTCACAGCATGTACACACCAACACACATGCCCACTTGCACACACATGTAATTAATTAACTTGTTTTAAAGATAAGCTGTTGAAGAGACGGCTATGCCATAAGGTTTTGTGAAGAGGTTAATGTCATTATGGTGGGAATGTGAATTGGTCCCCTTTCATTTCTTTCTCGCCTTCTCTTTGTCCTTCCCTTATGTGATTATGCAAGAAAGGTTCTCACTAGATCCAGACACTTCATCTCAAATGTCTGAGGCCCTAGACCTGCAATACATTTCTGTACATTACTAATTACCCAGTCTGTGGTATTCAGATATAGCCGCATAGAACAGTCTAAGATGGTGTCTAATACATGTAAAGCCTTTAGCTACAGAATTCATTAAAATGTTAGTATTTGTTAGGATAGTCCTTTGTGTGTATCTAGTTATAAACACAGGTCCCCTCCTAATTCTTCTGCCTTTAGTTAGACAAAGCCTTTAACTGTTAGAACCCCGTTATTTTCCCTGTTAGAACCCTGGCTTCTGGATAGGCAGCCATCAGAATGAAATGCTTGTCAATGCCTACTCGGGGGCGAGGGAAAAGAACAGACTTTGCAGTAGACCCCTGCTTTCTTGAGGGAGGGGATCTCCTATGGGTAGCCCTGCCTCCTTCCCCAGCTAATTCTGGCAAATTTATGGTCAACGGGTATGATAAGCAGTGAGATTGGAGAACTTTCAGCTTCAAGGGTTTTGTAAAACACCCCCTACAACTTGGCAGTCAGGAGCCTGCCTTGTGCATCCCTCCAGTAGGTAGCTTATCTCCTCTCAGATGAGTTCTCTGCCCTTCCAGGCTCAGCTTAGGTCACAGAGAACTGACCCTACAGTTCATATCCCCAAGGCTCCCTTTCTATTCATTCTGGGTAAGTATAAAGAAGCTGTGTATTCTTCCCCACACCCTGACACCCCCACCCCCCACCCCGATTCTCTGCCTCCAGCCACATCTCAGGCAGTTGTGTTGGTTCCATGTCTCTGGTCCCTTTGTTGTCCAAGGTCCAACTGGACGAACTTCTTCAGCCTCTGGACTCCAGCAGCAATGGGAGTTCTTTCTCGAGTCCTCCAGCCCTGCGATGGAGACAGCTTCTTTTCATTGCTATTCCATTTTCCTTTCGGCCCTTCCTCAGCGCGTGTTAACTAGTTCCAAAAATTAAATCTGTCTTGAATCTCCTGGGGTAAGCCCTGTTTCTCTGACATAGACTGATACGGGTCTAAAGTGTTCTCTCTTGATAAATGGTTTGTGTAAGACTCGAGATATGTTCTTTATTACCCAGTTCCCCAAAGTACTCCTCTCATCTCCAGGGGCTCTCTAGCCAGACGAGTTAGGCTCCTGAGCTGGCCGTCTTAGAGGGCAGAGAGTCTGTGCAGCGCTTCCTGCATAGCATGGGAAAAGAAGCTCTTTTTGGCCTCGTCTCCTTCCTGTAGGATTTTCCAAAACTTTCCAGATGTATCTAAGTTCAGGAAACATTTTAATGACTGGAAATAGTGTCTTGTGGGGGTGATGGGCTTAAAACTAACAGGGCCTCCTCTGAAAAGAGTCCACTGAAGCACTTGAGGGGTTGCATGCATGGGTCCCAGCTCTGCCCTCCCCTTGGTAAAGCACAGCAGCTCCATCCTTTAGTGCAGTCACGGTTGAGGAGGGATCCACATTCTCCATGTGCCCTGATGATAGGAAGAACAACTCCACAGCGTTCTCTGTTGGAAGAAAAGATTGGTAAGCCGTTAGTCATGGCTTTTGACTCTAACTCAGGGGCAATCTCCTAGTCTATGAGGAAACCTCTACATTAAACTGAGGGGTGCACTATTTGCCCCATGTTAATGACCGTAAGATTGGCCTAAATCATAAGTACTTTCTAAAGCCACAGTTACTAACCCAGTGAATTCGAGTGCTCCGGTTCTGAGGACCTGTACAGTCACCCACAGTCATGTAGAGCTCCAGTTCCAGAGCATCCAACGCCCTCTTCCAACCTCCACAAGCACTGCATACATGTGGTGCACAAACATGCATGAAGACAAAACACCCATACCCATACAAATAAATAATTTATTTAACATTTCTCCAAATTATAAACAAGAAAATCACCATTCTGCTGATAGCAAAAATCTTGTAAATTCCCATATTTCTGTTACTACAAGTAATAGTTGAAACCCCACATCTTTAAAAATGGCTTGAATCTACTTCCTTATTGATTTATTTGGAAAGTTCACATAGTCTTTAATACCATAACCACTGAATAGGATACTCAACATGGTTATTAAAAAGCAGGCTGCTAAGGAAAGGGAAGCAGATGCTATGCACAGATGGACCTATGATTCCTGGTCTCTGAGATATCCAGTGTGCTTGTGTGTGTGTGTGTGTGTGTGTGTGTGTGTGTGTGTGTGTGTGTGTGTGTGTTATTGTAACTGTGTACAACTCCCGTTCCAGAGCATCCAACGCCCTCCTCTACTCTCCACAGGCACTGCATACATGTGGTGCACAGACATGCATGAAGATAAAACACCCATACACATAAAAAGAAATAATTTATTTAATATTTTTGCAAATTACAAACAAGGAAATCACCATGCATTTGAGCACATTGCCATGTGAAGGACAGAATTTGGACCTGTGCATGCAGATCTCTGAAATCATTCAATGCACCTTTTTCAGAGTAGGCCCTGTTAGTTTCAAGCCCACCGCCCCCACAAGTATATTTACGGTTATATGGCTTCCTTCATTAGCCTACAAAGAATTCTACCACACGAGTCAGCCGTGTATGTACTGTGGGAGCACAACTACATTTGAGTACACTGAAAGTTAGTGTAGCCTTTCACATTTTTTTCAAAAATTAAGATTGATTCATTGATTCTAAAATAAAATATGGAAACAAAAGACACTGTCTTCATCTTGATAGGTACAACGGGAGAAAAAAGATTTTCCATCGCCAAAAAGATAATGATACTTTTAAATTAATTTCAGACTTCCTCTCAAATGAGATATCTGATCATGGACAGATGGCTCTAACCATAGCAGAGAGCCACTGATTCTTCTAAATTTCTGAAAGAGGTTTTATATATTATGTGTACATGGATATCTGCATGTGGGTTTATGTATGTGTGCAGTGCCCACAGATTCCAGAAGAGGGCACTGTATCCCCTGGAGCAGGAGTTGCAGACAGTTGAGGGCTGTGGGCGTGGTGCTGTGAGCTGAACACAGGCCCTCCGTATAAGCAGTGCGCACTCCACCCTTCCAGTCCTGGATTTCTCTTCCGCCCTTTCTGCTTCTGTGAAGAAGATGAGACATTGCACTCTGCCTCTGCTTTATGCAATAGGAGCGTCGTTCATTATCTTCAGGAATTGCCGCATGGCTCATTTGTGCAAAGCCATATTGTATAATTCTATGGTTCCATGGTTTACTCGGCCAGTAACTTCCTTGAGTAATGTTTCTGGACAGGCAATCAAAGGAGAACTGCTTAGACTCTGCCTGCAGAGCATAGGACAGTTCAGATTCCTGAGCCTTTCTATGCTGAATCCAGAAACGATGCCCTCTCCTAAAAAATCTGGATTTCTATGTTCCTGGGTGGTTCTTAGGCACACAAAGCCTGAGATCCATGTATGTATATTCTGTGATGGAAGTGACTCTAGTTCTCTTTCCTGTTTCCTTCCTGTCTGCAAGCCTTCTCCTACCTGCCTTCATTAGCCCTTTTCATCTCTCCAGTGCCTCCTATTATGTAGTACAGAGCTGGAGTGTTCATCTCTAAGGGATATTTGGGTTCTAGTGGTCTGTGAAATTCGGTCTCTAGTGACCTGTAAGAGCTACCGAACCTATCTTAATAAATCATACATAAGTGCCTCCCGTGTATGTACTGGGTATTGGGTGACTGTGGGGTTGTGTGTGTGTGTGTGTGTGTGTGTGTGTGTGTGTGTGTGTGTGTGTGTATACATATGGTGCATATGTACCTGTGGGGGTCAGAGGTCAGTTCCATATGTCATTCTCAGTCACTTTCCACCTTACTTTTTCAAACAAGGTCTCAAACTGAATGTGGACCTCACTGACTGGCTGGTAGCCCCCATGGACTTCCATCTCTGTTTCCTAAACACTGTAATCTTAGGTACACAATACTGTATGTGTCAGCTTTTTACGTCTCAGCTGCAGATATGAACTCGGGTCCTCATGCTCCCATGGTGAGGTCTTTTACCCACTGAACCATGTCCTGAGACCCCATAACTTTTATGTGTATCATCCTTACTCTGTCATCACCATATCATCATCATCATCATCATTACCACCACCACCCCCTCCTCCCCCCTCCTCCCCTCCTCCCCTCCTCCTCCCCTCCTCCACTCAAGATCAAACTCAGGGATTTATGTGCACAGTCACCATCACGGAGCTATACCCTCTGCTCTCCATCTTTAGTAACACATGCTGTTATTAGTAGCAGTCACACTTGCTATCAGACTGAGGCTCAGAGAAGTAAAGCGACGTGTCTAACTTTACTTAGTAAGTTGAGCGGCAGCGAGGTGGGATCAGAGCAGGGCTACAAGCAGGTAGAGAGCTGCCTGGGTTGTTGTTGACCCAGAGCTGCCCAAGGCCTGGGGCTCACCCAGTGAACTGCTCACTCTCGCCTGTTCCACTCTCCAGCAGGGGAACCTGGTTTTGGTTTTCTCAGATGTTTACTTGGCCTCTCGTTTGAGCATTTGCCTTTCGTACTCAATAGTAATGAAAGGACAAAAAAAAAAAAAAAGCCTAAGGCTGGAAACATTTTGTTTCCTACAAAAAGAATATGTTTTGAAGCCAGCTCTGTGGTTGAAAGCATTTTTTTCCTGTGGTCTAGGGATGGGTTGGATCCCATCACTCCTTGGCTAGTGACTGAGAACTCAGCCTGTGGCTTCCCAGCAAGTCTGTGCAAAGCACGCTGTTTTCCAAAGGAGTGTTTAATGGTGTTGGATATGTGCACGAGTGGACAGATTAGTCTGTTTGGGTGTCTAAGAGCGTGTTCATGAGCCTCTGAATGTTTCAGGGCAGAGAGAACCAGGGAGTGGTTTTCCACATGCTGGACACATCAGCGTCACCTTTAAGTTTTCACCACGTCCGTGACAGGCAGACACTCAGATGCTGACAGAATGAGAGGAGAGAGATACATAAGCCTTGTATGGATTTGCAAGTAATCAAAAAGCTAGGGAATATGAAATTTTGACCTGTCACATTTCTGTCTGTTTTCAAATGCCCAGATCCAACACACGGCATAGGTTTTATTAGATGGCAGGGTGGTCTGATGGTAACACACAAAGTGGGTATTCTGAAGTACCGGTCTCCAGTGTGGTCAACTTTAGGATTCAGTACAGTAATCTCTGCCAAGATTTTAGATAAGTCACTTTATAAAGATTACATTTCCATGTCAAAAAAATTTTTTTACTTAAAATTAATTTTTAAGTTCTGTTCTTCTAAAAATGAATGTGCTTTTTAATAGGATGGATTTTGAACATTCTAGCAATTCACAGGTATTAATAATTTGCTCTTCATAATTTTATGGGCTGATTGAGACTTTGTAGTCTGTGGTCTTTCCTAGAACTTTCAGTACTGACCCTATGGCCTAGCCTTAGATTCTGTCCCCCTACATTTTTATCAACCACCATCAAAAAAGTAGAATTCTCTGGCTCTCGTTGCCTCTGGCTTTTAAGCAGAATCCCAGTTCAGTGCCTGACACAGAGTAGACGTTGCCCCATAAACATTGGTTGACTTAGATGAAATAAACTTCTTCAGAATTGACAAGCTGCTCTCTGTAACTTCAGAATTCCAAGCAGAGTTTGGAGTACAAAACATCATGCTTTTCAGAAGAGACAGCTGTAGCCACTGGATTCGGGGCAACCATTTGAAGAAACGAGTATCACTGATAGAAAGAACTGTGAACTCCTTTGCTATACTGTCAGGTAGAAAACACACTTGAACCATAGGATGGTTTCCCTTTAGAGACAAATTGAGATAGACCCATGCCTGGCATGGGATCCAAGTATGTGCACTTGGATATAGAAACTGGTCGAGCCAAGTCAGGCTCATAGGAAAGGCTGACCACAAAGAAATCAGACCACAAGTAACCAGTGGAGAAAACTAGCATTTTTTTTTCCATTTTATCACACAAGGCAATAGGCCTGTTCTCACAGTAAGGGGTAGGGTAGACTTGGGAGGATAGTGGTAGTGATTTTAGTATACTGGTTTACAGATGGGGTTGGTATTTCTATCTTTACCCTTGACAATGAGACAAATAATAGATCCCTTGGTATATCAGGATGCCAAGGCTAACTGAGCTGGTAGAGCTTTGTGGCTTTGGCTCTTGGCTGACAGGCGTATCCATGCATTAGGGCCATGGCTTGGCAGTAGGCAGAGCAGCTGTGTGGGTCCTGGGAGAGCTCTCTAGCTCTGTGGGTTTCTTTGATACGCAATTGAACTTTGGCTAATTTTTCTTCTCATGGCTGTTTATGAAGTCCTGAGCTGGGCAAAGAGCTCCTTCTGGAACTCAGAAGCAATAGCAAAGGCAGGCATGGTGTGTTCCCACAGTCATACTCTTACTTGTAGCCTCCAAGGATAGTACACAAGGCCTTCCACAAAAGGACAAGTAGAGGTAAGGGACTGCAGCGTTCTCTTTCAGTTACATACGGCTCTACCTAGTGGACCGGGTAGATCCCTTCAAAGTTCCCTTTCTTCAGAAGGAATGGATCTCTCATTTCAAACAGATCAGTAAGCTTACTAAATTTGTATTCTCTGGTGCCACAATGCTTAACAGTAGCAGCTGATGAGTACTGAGTATTTAGACATTTGTGAGGTACTACCATGGCGTGGATAACCCATCTTACAGCTTGTAAGGTAAGCACTGCCCCCCCATCTCATCCACGAAGAAATTCAGTGGCAGAATTGTTAGCGACCGTGGCTCTTACTACTCCCCAACTTAATTCTACAAATACGTCTAAATGTTAACTGACATTCCTGAATCCCTCCCCACTTCAGTCTGTAGCATCAGGCCACAGATAATAACATAATTGAAATTAGCCTTCTTAATTACCCACTTTAAGTTATAACGGGCTGCCTCAGTTAGGGTTAAATTGCTGTGAAGAGACACCATGACCAAGGCAACTCTTACAAAGGACAACATTTAACTGGGGCTGGCTTACAGGTTCAGAGGTTCAGTTCATTATTATAGTGGCAGGGAGCATGGCAGCATCCAGTCAGAAATGACACCAGAGGAGCTGAGGGTTCTACATCTTGTTCCAAAGGCAAACAGAAGACTGACTCACATGTAGTTAGGAGGGAGGTCTCAAAGCCCATGTCCACAGTGACACACTTCCTCCTATAAGACCACACTCCTATTCAAACCACCACACAGGCCTTGGTCATTTTCAGGCAATATCGTTCAAATAACCTGAAATTATGATTTCCCTCAATTCATACACAAGTGTAGAGAAGGTGCTTGGCTCATCTGAAGCTGGGACCATCGCTCTATCAAATGCACAGAACAGACAAAGACAGATGCAGTAAATGGTTTAGAGCTGCAAGTCTCAACCTGTGAATCGAGACCCATTCATCAAACCTCTGCCTCCTAAAATATTTACATTACGATTCCTAACAGTAGCAAGGTTACAGTTATGAAGTCGCAACAAAAATAGTTTTATGGTGGGAGGTCACCACAGCACATATGAAAGGCTTATAGCATTAGGAAGGTGAAGCACCATCGGGTTCGAGAACTGGAGAGAAGGATGCTGTCCAAGCACAGCCTCTAGAGCATCTGGGGTCAGAATCAGGGCACAGCAGTGTTCTTCCTGGTCATTTCTACTCTAGCCTTTGTGCTTTCCACTGCTATCTCCAAGAAACAGTGACATCAACAGTAATGGCTGCCAATTTTGTGCCAGGCATGGAAGATCCCCATAATATACTATGAACCGGTTTTCTCATTAACACTAGCAAGTGTGTACCATGACCCACGGCTTACAAATGGGGAAATAGGCTTGGAAACGAAGGCGTGTCCTAAGGCAGAAGCAACTAGTGAGTGGTAGAAAAGGGAGGCAGACTCCCAGAGAGACGGGCACCTGGCATCTGCCTTGCCCTTGACCGCTCACCCTTTCCTTTAATGCTCATACTGTGGTTCTCCTGTAAGCAAACACCCTTCTTTAATCTTCAACCTGTGTGTCCAGGCCCTGCTTGAAACACTGGCTCCGTGTCTGACCAGCAGAAGGATCATGTTCCTTCTGCCACCGAGATTAGTTTGCAGTAATTGGTGAGCGCAGACTAAGCCAATTAAAGTAAACCCAAGACTTAGCTGGAACGAGGGTGGCTAAGCTGGTAGATACTGAGCATGGAGGGCATCTTTGCCACAGTGTGGAAGGAAGCTACCTTAAGAGTGGCAAAGAAGTCCATCCATAAAAAAGAAGAGACACAGAGAGACTGTTTCCTGGAGAGACATGTTTGGAAGGTTGTTCCCATGCTCCCCAAGCCTGACCCCGCCCCAGATCTGAAGCCATTATTGAATTGTCGATCCTGTCCTCCCTGTA
Organism: Rattus rattus; assembly: GCF_011064425.1. Lineage (NCBI taxonomy): Eukaryota > Metazoa > Chordata > Mammalia > Rodentia > Muridae > Rattus > Rattus rattus. Next base: position 93,881,907 of record NC_046160.1, read on the forward strand.
GGCAGAGGCAGGGATCTGATTCCCCGGGTCTTATTTTTTCCCTCAACTGGGTCATTTCTTTGCCTCTCCTCCCCTTGTGCATTTCTCTTCTGCCGGCCTTCCTGTTGACCTTTTCTTTGCTCTCCAACCACAGTATGGAGGGGAAAAGCCAGAAACCTAAATCAGGCAGCCTGTTGGCTCTCAGAAAAGGCTCGGATGAAGAGTGAATTAAAAACACTGACTTACGAGGCTGAAGAGAAGGCTCATCACGTAAGAACGTGTGCTGCTCTCACTAAGGACGCAGTTCCCCTATAGGCAAAACTCGTACACATTTTTTTTTAAGTAAGTAAATAGACGATTTTTAAAAAATATACTGACTTAAAAGCAATTCAGAAGTCATCCTGGAATTTTAGTTAGCCATTCCAACCATGGCTTCTTTGTCACATATGAAACTTGATGTCATTGCTTCCACTGCTGAAATTCAGCCTCTTCTGCGTTGGTCTCACTTAATCATCAATGAATGATGGGGTGTAAAATAGTCTTTCCAGCTCAAAAGCAGCATCAAGTAAATAAGATGAAACTACTAATGCTTTGGGAGATGAGGTCATAAGCAAGTTGATACTTTGTAGCCATCTACAAGGCTAGGTTATGGAAAAGCCAAAGACGAATGCAATATCACGTTCAAAAGTCTAGCCAGACTGAGTCTCAGAACCACTCACCATAATACAGTGTGATGGGCAGGAGGACAAGGGACCACATAGGAGGGGACAGACAGCAGCAGATGCCAGGACCTGGAGAAAGAAGGACGGGTGCGGGTGTCACCCCAAACATACACACAATATTGCTGGATCGTGTAGGGCCACTCCAGGGCTGGGGTTTACAGTGAGGCATTTATAGACTTAGAGGTGGCAGCCATTCACCAGATGACATGGCAGGATTTCAGTATTATAACTAGAGCGACTGACCTCGTACAGTCAAGCAAGAGCCCAAAAATTATGCTGGAGTCGAGATCTCCTAAAATGGATGGCAGAACTCCTGTCCTGCCTGAGGAGGAGTGCAGCTTCAGAAAAGGGCTCTAGCAGACCACATTCAGAATTCAGAGAGAGCAAACTGTCCAAGTAAAGGCAGCTTCTCCGTGTTTAACCCTCAGGGCCAGATTTAGGAGTGATCAGGATGGGAGACAGGGGAGCTGGAGCAATAAGTCAGCCCACAGGGGAAGGGCCTACTGAAGATGTGAAAAATCACAGCGGGAGAGCCAGCAATGCCCATCGAAATGTTAAAAACATGATGATCATGCGGGCATGGTGCTGCACACCTTCGATCCCAGCACGTGGAAGGCAGAAGCAGGCCGGTCTCTGTGAGTTTAAGGCCAGTCAGGTCCACAGAGAGAGTTCCAGGACAGTCAGTACTACATAAGGGGAGCCTGCCTCAAATCAGACAACAGCAAAAAAACAAAAACCAAGATACTCCGCCAACTTTTGCCTTCTGCCTGTGGCTTGTGTGACCCTAGTGTTATTTAGCTATACAGTCCATACGCACTTCCAGGACATCTTTGATCTGTTGTTCACATTAATTTAAAAGGCCAGAAATACAGGCATATAAGCCACTAAATCCCTAGACTGCTGCTCGCCCTATGCAAGGCAGCAAGAAGCCAGTGTTCTTTAAAGCACAAGCCATCTCTGGATTCCCAGGGCCTTCTGGCTTACTTCAAAGCTGGGCCTTTTGGCTGCTTATGGGCAGAGGCCGCATCATATTCGTCTTTGTTTTCCCTACTGTCTAGCTCAGTACCTGGGACATAGGAGGTGCTCAATAAATATTTGCTGAATGACTATAACATGAAATAAGTCATTCAGTTCTAAGTAACCATTGCTTATACTTCTTGTAAATGTGGGTTTATATAATTGCAAAGTGTGTCTGCCCTTTTTAGGTCTTGTATTTTCATTGGGGCCTGAGAGCTGTCAGTGGTGCTCTGCTAGAGTCTGCCTGCTCCACAGGAAAGCTCTGGCAGGAGCAAATTAAATATCCCCGCGTGACAACTGACCGAATATGGCAGAGTTCTCCCTCCTTTCAACTTGGCTTTCCCTACCTGAGGAAGGAAGAGGAGTGCTTTGTTTGTGTGTTCTGAGATGAGAAACAAAATTTAATGTATATGAGGTGTATGGAAAGAATCAGTCGATATAGAGTAATATGGAGCAAGAGGAAAAATCTCCCCACAGATATGTAATACAAGCTTTCTCTGTTTGCACTAACTATACATAATAATTTATGGCCTGTTTTGAAAATAATCTGGTTATTGTAGATTCTCTCCCAGTGTGTGTGTGTGTGTGTGTGGGTGTGTGTGTGTGTGTGTTTACTAATCACTGTTCACAGAAACATGGTATTCAATAATATTTGTATAGGCATTCAGTCAAAAGCATTGTGGCATTAAAATGAAGTTCTGTGTTCTTTAAACTCATGCCAGGAAAACATGAAATATTTTGTTTTTAATTACCAAACGTCATTGCCATCATCACCAGGCTGGGGTTCTAGCTTAGGTAGTAGAGTGCTTGTCTAGTACACATGAAGCAGTAGATACAAGCCCCAGCACTGCATAGACTAGACTTGGTGGTACACACCTATAATCTCAGAAGTTCAAACCCTCATCTACGCACTAAATTTGAAGCCAGTCTGTGCTACAAGAGAGCCAGTCTCAAACAAGTAAGAAATATGTACCATCACTGACAACAAAATTTGTATTACAAGAAAAGGAGTGATACAGCTTCACTTCAGAAACAGCTCTGCTTCATCTAAGCCCTTCCACCTCAGGACATGGATAAAAGTTTACTGTGCTTTTATCAGTGACTCTATGACAGGCGTTATGAACCAATTTGAACTGAACCAATCTTTAAATATACTTACTGTTTCAAGTGTCTCTAAGTTGGGCCTACTTTAATTTGAGCCTCTTTCATTCAGTAGATCTTTTTAAAGAGAAATAAATGAGTGTGCAGCTCATTAGTAGAGTTCTCAACCAGAGTATTCATGGCACTATTACATTCACAGTACCACACATATATTCAAATTAAATGTAGAAACTACAAGCGACCAAAGAAATACAAACTCCAAACAATAAAGTGCTTAAAGCCTGTTTGCACCCCTGACTCCAGCCCCCATCTGTCCCCAGGCTCACGCTCAAGACCCCTCATCCTGTGCTGGTGGAAGACATTGCACAGTTGATCCTCAAGACTGATTGGCCAGCATGCTTTTGCTTTTGTTGACATTCCATTGTCATCTTTGGGTTCTTATCCCTCTTAGAAATACTGACTGTTCCCCAGGGACCCATCTACCTGCAGGTGCGTAGGAGTCTGAGGCATCAACAGGGCTGTCTTCACCTACTCGCCCTTTCTCCTAGTAGCGATTCTTCCTGAGCATCAAGGAGGATCCCTGCAGACTCTTGCTTTGGATAGTTTTGTCCCATAGCAATTAGGCAGATCTCTGATTCACTTCTAAAACATAATTATTGATTGGGAAAGAGAAGAAGTTGGGTTATTTAAGATAAAGGCTCTAGGGAACAGAGAGGGGCTTTTTACCCTGCTGGCCTCATCTTTTCAGCCAAGTCCTAGGTTGTTATGATGTATGCCATTCCAAGAGGTAGGGTCCTTGCCTGGAAAGATAGGACCAGAGGGATCATGGACTGAAACTGACCTCAGAAAGACATTCCCTGCCTCAAGGCCCTTTACATCCTCTGGACCATCCCTTACTCCAAGGAGCTCAAGAGGCAGTGTGTACCCATGCTATGATACGTAGTTCTTCCGTTTCAGACATGAAGTTTTCCTCAGAGATTTGCTGAGAAGGGGCTGGTTTGCTCTGTTCTCCCAACTCTTTCTATTGTTTGGCCCCCTTTTTGTGAACGTATGCTATTTATATGAATTCAAAGACCTAAAGCCATTTCAATAAAAAGGTGTGTGTGTGTGTGTGTGTGTGTGTGTGTGTGTTCCTATAGTATCATCAAGTCAACAATAGCTGTAAAAAAGCCTTTGCAATTATGATTTTGTAGAAGACCCCTAATGTGATGACACAATAGGAGGACTTTAACCCTTCCCATGCCTCCTGAGAGTGGAATCACAAACTGCAGAACCCCACAAAAGACCTTTCTACACATCCCAGCCTTGTATGTATGTATGTATGTATGTATGCATGTATGCATGTATTATGTATTTTTGGTTTTCAAGATAGAGTTTCTCTGTGTAGCTCTGTCTGTCCTGGAACTCAGTTTCTAGACCAGGCTAGCCTCAAACTCAGAGATCTGCCTTCTACTGTCTCCTGAGTGCTGGAATCAAAGGTGTACACTACCACCACCACTCAGTATATCTTAATCCTCAAGTTCAAAGCTATATGTTCCAGGCAAGGGAATCTACTAACTGACTCAAGAAAACATGCTTTGCTAGTGGTACCTGTGAATCAACAAAGTGGGAAACCCATATGCACAGCTTAAATCCAAACATAGTATTCTAATGAAATTGCTGACATCAGAGTCTGTGGGGTGGGGAAGATTTTGACTAGACACACCTAGCACCCCTCAAGTAGTCAGATCTCCAGAGTGGCTGGTGGGGTCTATAAATAAATGTCCTAGGCATGGAGAGCCAATTTTTCCCTCTTGTTGATCAGTAACCTTGTTCAACCTAAGCCGATTTCCTCATTAGTAAAATGAGGATACTACTACTTCCCTGCTAAGAGTGACATAAGGGTTGCACACCTCAGTCCTGGGTACACAGGAAGAGAGCGTAAACATTACCTGTCACCACTACAATTATCCAAAGTCTGCCAAGAGTTCCAGTGTTCAGGGTAGGCTGCCAGATGGCAGTCTGGTGGGCTCCCAGTGTGATCAACTCTGTGTCTGGTCTTGTCCTGTTGAGCTCTTCTGAGTTCTTTTCAAAGGCTTTCTCATGCAGAGCCCTGCTTTCTTGAATTGTTTCAGCATGGGCACCTAGTTCTGTGGGTAAAAGGTACTGTGAGTTTTCCATAATACTTCATGAGCAAGTCTCCCTGTACTTGTATATACTATGAGATTTGAACACAATCTTATTAAAAATATTGAAAATACAAAAATCTAAACAGATGCGTTACTGGTTACACACTGACTACGTTGGAATAAAGTTCTAGTTCTCCTTTATAGAGAAAGAGTTGGTTCTCTCTCTCTCTCTCTCTCTCTCTCTCTCTCTCTCTCTCTCTCTCTATCTCTCTCTCTCTCTCTCTCTCTATCTCTATCTCTCTCTGTGTGTGTCTCTCTCTCTATCTCTATCTCTCTCTCTCTGTGTGTCTCTCTGTGTGTGTGTGTGTGTGTGTGTGTATGTGTGTGTGTGTGTGTCTGTCTGAACTCTATTTTCCTTTGACCTTTTCTTCACTGGAGGAGGGCTTTAGGGAAATAATAAGATTACTGTGTTAATAAGAATTAATCTGAAGACGCAGCATTGGTCCTCCACCCATCACAACACAGCCAGGGATGCGGTACATTACACAAGCCAGTCTCACTTGACCAGCTGTTCTTGGATGTGTCAGGCCCAGATCTCAGCCTCTTTACACAGAAACATGTTGCCTTCCTTGAATCAATTCCTGTGAGACTAAAGAATGTCCCAAGTGGCCCAAGCATGATGTAATAGGGATATGTGCTTCAGAACTCAAGACACACCCTCTGAGTCCTGGCATCGTTTTACTATAATACTCACACAACCACAGCTTTCCTCTGTGACCCTTAACGGCCAGAGCTGCCTCGCCTTGGTTGTGTTTTCTAGCAAGCCTGGACCGGAGGACCAAATGCTGCTTCCTATAGGCCTGTGGAGGATCTGGAAGGGAAGACCTGCCTAACTGGACATCCAGAGTGCTCAGTGTGGGCAGCTGACTGGTGCTCTTGTTTTCGCAGAGTCTTGTTTATTTGGTCAGTTTTGTTCACCTGCTGTAAAGGAGAGAAATAGAGTGATTCTTGCTTACTTGAAACTGTCTGCTCCAGGAAATATTGTAACAAAGTGCGATCCCCAGATCGAGATGAGGATGAAACAGTTACTTACTTGTAAGTTGAAGTGAGTTGTACTTCCAGCCTATCTGTGTCTTTGACTCTAAAGCGTGACCCCCTAGAGACAGTCACAAGTAGGTTGAAAATTCAAAGATTAAAAGTTATATACACTTCATATACACATATACTATATACTTCAAAAATAAAAAATTTTAAAGAGAGAAAGAAAACCATGTGAAAAATCATAGAAAATAAACTTGAAGACAAACAAATTGCTATCAGGAACAAAAATGGACCTGTAGTTGTTAATGTTTGAGACAGGGTCTCACTATACAGTCCAGGCTTATCTTCTGTTTGTCAAAGGCACGAACCACCACACACACCTGGTCTAAAGGGGAAAAAAGGTACAGGGTATCCCCCTAACCAAGAAGATATTTACAATTGATACACAGCGGCAAAGAGAAAATCAGTTTTTGCCAGTGCTGTCTCCAGTTTAGCAACCAACTTCAGGACAGGCCCCATGTTCAAGGTTATTTGGCCAACACAAAACTCCATGGTTTTGGTTTTTGTATTTTTTTTTTAAGAGAAAGAATATAGAGTTGAGTGGATAGAGAGGTGGGGGAGAGCTTGGGGGAAACTGATGGAGAAGAAAATATAATCAAATATATTGTATGAAACATTTTTTAATTAAGAAAAAGTCCCTCCATCAGGAACACTTAACTATTATAAACATATGTACATCTAAAAACTGAACCCCAAAATAATAATTGAAACAAGAACAAATTCAAAGGGAGAAGACATCTATAGATAATTCAGCAGTAACATTAGGAGACTTCTATATCCCATTTTCAATTATGGATTCATCAGTGGAGCAGTGTTTCATCAAAGATGCAGATTTGAAGAGTGCTGTAAACTTCTCAACGTGCTCAGCCGCTGTCTGTAGAGCGCTTCCTGCGGGAGCACATGCCCTCTTGTCTGAGTGGGGCACCCTCATACGAGTCTCAACACATCTAAGAGAGCTGAAATCTGGACAGACTTCTCCAGTTGGGGTGGAATGGAGTTAGCAACAAATAACAGGCAGAAATTTTGAAAATTCTGAATTGGGTACTTTGAAATAAACAAAGCAAAGAATCAATCAGGATAGAAGACCGTGGCAATTGAAATAGAATATATACTATTCTATTTCCAAAGCCCGCATAACATAAAGTGGTATTCAATGGAAAAATCTCTAGATTCAATGCAATGAACAATAAGTTCATTCCATGTACAGTGTATCTGAATAAAAGTTCATATTGAAAGTTTAGTGACCAGCTTTACTGATTAAGTTTGCATATGAAACACATGTGTATTCATCATATTTTCTCCAATTCTATTATATACATATAGTACACTATATGTATATTATATACATTTAGTACACTATATGTATATTATATACGTTGATGTACATTAAATAAAAACCAGCATGACTGATAAGATACATGAGCAAACCGTAATCTTATAATAGTTATATACATGTGAACATACTTAGGCAAAAATGAGCTAACGTTTGCAATTTATTTTGCCATGTAACAAATGCAGGTGAGTTGATAGGTAACTAGGATGTAACTAGAAAAAATGCTAATTATAAAGAAAGATGATTGGTTCATAGGTATTCATTATAAATGTTCTTTTTACTGTGTATTTGAAATTTCTAATAATGAAATAATGATGAGAAAGCAGTGAGAAGAATCTCACTCTGATCCTGTCTAATAATTCACTCAGCTAGCATCCCATTGAACTGAGGAAACTCTGTTTTCTTTAAGGAATACATTCTCTTCTAGATAATACTTTCATAATCCTATGTTATAAGAAAACATTTTGGAAACGGCCACTAGAGAGGTGCTATCAAAGAAAGTAATAGTATTCTGTGGCACAATGTGATCTCACAGCCTTGGGTGCAGACCTTCTAGGCGGTTCATCCTAAAACCTAGGAAATCACTATTTTGTAGCGGTTTGGGCCAGCTTACTCTCTGTGACTAAATGTCGTGGGAGAAGCTGCCAAACGGAGATAAAGTAGTAATTCCACACTCGACGAGGTACGGTCTACTTTCCACCCTGCCATGTCCACTCTGCCTGAGCCCGAGCCCCTCTGTTTTGAAAAGACGACTTAGATGCCATTGAAGTCTTCGCTGGCTCTTTTCTCGTGGCTGTGGCATTGTTGCCTGAGCTTCTGTATTCCATGGACAGTGGTTTTCCTAGTGATGAAGCAGGTTCTAATCAGGGTCAGATCTAGATACACACAGCAGCTGCCCGGCGCCTTTCCTGTAGTTCCTTCAACACAATGACAGGGAATTCCTATGAGAACCTCTGGGTGTACTTCGGACCCCCTCAACTTACGGCCTCCTTGCAGACACAGACCTTCCTGTCTGAAGCATTTCCGGACCTCCTGTCCTTAGCTTGGAGGACTCCGCTCAACCTGGGGAAGGGGCAAGCCATGAGGTTATTCACCTCTTGGATTACTCAATGCCAAGCCAAGCAGCTTTCTTCCTGGGCTTCCAAGCATTTGAGGGAATCTTTTTCTAAGTCTTCAACAAGGAGGCAAAAGCCTGGCATGTAAGATTGTCACGGTCACTTGGCAGAGCTAGAGGGAAGATGTGTTTCATTTAGCAATGGGTTTTGTTAGCCCAGACTACAGATGAAATGAGATAATAGAATCCTCATTGAAAGACATTTCAGAGTCCACAGGTTTCTCCCGAGCTCCCTAGTAGGATCATGCATACAGATGAAAGGCTCAGACGTGTCCTGCAAGCACATCCCGGCTCTAGTCATCAACAACCACAGAATCTTGCTGATCAACGGAAAGACTGAGAAAGAATTGAAAAGCGAGGACAGGAAAACGTGGGTGGGTGTGCAAGGTGTCACTTCTGAGCTGTCTCTCAGCTGTTTCTTGGCCACCGTTTCCTCAGCTGAGAGCAGAAAGCCAACCCCACCAAGCACCTGCTCCTCAGGGAAGAAAAGGTTTTCTGCACACTTTGACTCTGCCAAGCCCTTTACCCGGCCCTCACCCTCAACCATTGTGAGCTCTAGGATGTGGGCGGGAGGAGGAAGAAGAGAGCCGAGGAAGGTGCTCATCACCAGGGTTAAAAGGAGCCTTCCGGGCATGGGCTTGTGGAAGAGAAAGTGGGAGAGCTGGTGCCAGGCTGCCTCCCCGCATGGCTGCCTATTCAAACTTGCTTTCCTAGGCCACAAAGACAAAACTCACTGTTTCCTGAGCCGGGCTGTATTGCAGGAACTAACGGAGCCTGCCAGGACCAAATCTTTCCAAAAGCACCCTCCAGAATAGCCTTTACTCAACACCCCAAGATCCCCCTCCCCATTGTCTGCCCTGGCCAACCATGGAGGAGGACCAGGCTGGGCTGCTCCAGACAATAGAATGATAGAATGCCTGTATCATAACAGCAGGGCACAGGCACTATTCCTGGAAGGCGTCCTCATCCTGGAGAAGGACTCCTGTGCCCAGCACTTTCTGTTCTATGACTCCTTTTCCACTTTTAAGCCTCATAGAAGTAGGATCAGGGCAGGAAAAACACATGATGCTATAGCAAGCTGGAACCAATGACTTGACTTTGGGTCCTGACCAAGCTAAGTCTCTTGTCAGAGCTTGGGGAGGTAGCCTGCTCTTTTCTATGGCATTTTCTAAGTCCCCTAACTGGGAGAGAAACTACAGATAAATTTTAAAAATAGATACAAATCAGTAGAGCTCTCACCACTTTATACATTTATTCATTCCACCTTTTGCTCCAGAGAGGAACTTGTTTTCTATCAAGAGCATTCTAGAAGGCGTAAGCATCGCCAAAAGCAGCTGTTGCGATGATGGCTGCCACCAAATACAGTAGATTCCTTGCCTATAATCGTGCTATCGTACAGCAATGAGGACTGGAGAGATGGCAATAGCTGTTCTTCCAGAGGAACCACGTTTAGTTCCCATCACCCACACAGAAGCTTATAACTCCAGTACCAAGGAACCCAACACCCTCTTCTGGGCTGGGCAAGTGCCAAGCACATCACAGGACACAGACATACAAGCAGGCAAGACACCCATACACATAAAATAAAATGTGTGTGTGTGTGTGTGTGTGTGTGTGTTAAAGAACAGTAATAAAACCGATTTCACTCCCAGAGAGCTGCAGAGACAGTGTGATGGTTAGGGAGAGATGGCCCTAGGCTGGGGAGAGAATACTGGTTTCTGGGAGAGGCAGCATTTGCACCCGGGCTGAAAGGCTTGGGCATTCAGAGATGAAAGGCAACGCCAGTGTGGAAGCCACAAACCATGAGGTCACTGCACAGATGCCCTAGCCAGCCCCCCACCCTTTACCCCCGCCTTGAGTCATGCAATAACCTTACTGTGAGGTGTATTTGCTATCTTGTCTTTTCCTTGGCTGGTATTTTCACCCCCAAGAGAAGTGGACTGATCTACATCTGTCCAATTGGGGGCTTACCATTCGGTGTTACAAATGGAGACTTTGGAACCCTCAGAGGCAGAGCCCACTTCTTTTTTCCCCACAAAGGACTCAGGGTTTTCCTAGTCCCCAGGCCTCCTTGCAGGCCTACGTGCTGGAAAAGATAGAGGGACTCTGGATGACCGCCCACATGTACACACTAGAACACTCCAGCCATGAGAGGGCCCTGAACATCTGAAGCAGAAGAGCCCAAGTTACCGGCTGTGAAGCCGTTTGCTTCCGAGGGTGGTTTACCCTGGGGAGCGGCTCAGTGGGTAAAGTACTTGCTAGGGAAACGTGGCTACCTGAGTTCAGGTCCCAAGTAGCCATGTAGAAAACCAGGCATGGCAGTATGTGCCTGTAACTCTAGTTCTGAGGCAGGGTGCAGAGATAGGAGGATGCTGGGGGCCTGATGACCAGCCAGTAGAGCCATAGTAGTGAGCACCAGGTTTAATTGGAAAACCTGTCTCGAAAAATATGGTTGAGAGCAATACTGAAACACATTCAAAGTCTATATCGGCCCCCACACTCCCCTCTATGCTACACATACACACACGTATATGCAGGAGCTAGCTTTTAGTTTGAATGGCAAAGGGGTGCAAAGGTATAGGCTACTGGGTCATGTTTCAAGAGAGAAGATTCTTTGCGTATTTACAAAGACATGCAGCATTTGTCACTCTTTTCATTGACAACTATGGGGCTTTTATATTCCCCCAACTAGTTTTGTGAAACACACCTATGAAAACTCAGAAGCAGTGTGGGCTTCCCCTCAACGTCCAGCCTTTGTGACTGCATCCAAGTGTTTGTGATCTGAAGTGCTTTGGACTTTCAACCACCTCTGTTTGCTCTCCTTTAGGTGTCCTCCTGTTTGTCAGTTTGGAGTTTGGATTTTGTCCCCTATCCAAACATGCTGCATTCATTAAGTGCGGTTTGCTGACACAAGCCCCGCTCCCTGCAGAGGCTGAACTTACAACCTGAGCCCGCACTAGGTTTTTGAGCCACATCTCACAGCTGATTCATTTGACTAACATTCCTAGTCTATTTTCTGAATGCCAGATCTCATCTCTCCTAACGTCACCAATAACGGGTACTCTGTTCCCAAGGAGAAGGCCTTACATTTATTTCAATGAAATTGTACTCTGCAAGATATGTGATTTCCTGGTTACCTCTTAATATATAAACCTTTGACCTTCTGCTAAAATAAACATAAGATTTGTCTCAACATTTTAGCCAAATTGAGATTCATTTGATTATCACAGTTGCCTGGTTAATATATAAACTCCCCTTTGTCATCTTCTTCTTTTTCTTCTTATTATTCTTCTGTTTTAAAGCCTTATTTATTTATTGTATATGTATATATATGAGTACACTGTAGCTGTCTTCGAACACACCAAAAGAGGGCATCAGATCCCATCATAGATGGTTGTGAGCCACCATGTGGTTGCTGGGAACTGGACTCAGGACCTCTGGAAGAGCAGTCAGTGCTCTTAACCACTGAGCCATCTCTCCAGCCCCTATGTTTGTCTTCTGTTACCTCCTCAAATCAGCTTCCCTTGGGTGTGTTAGTCACATAATCCTCAGCCCTTTTAAGTGACCTCCACCCCTCTATTTAAAACCAAGCACTTCCCTAATCAACCACAATACCTGTTCTATGCTCTTTTCTGCTCCCCTTCATAGACACACAACTGTCTAGCACGCCACAACCATTCAGCATTACCTTTTGCCTCCTTTAGAATGTAAGGTGTGTTGGGACAGAGGGGCTTTTGGTCACTTCTCTATTGGGCTCCATGTTTGTTATAGGGTATGGGTACAGCAACATCCTCACGCCTCCATAAAAATGCTGAATGTGACAAGGCCAAGGTTAGATTCGGGGGCACCTGCTCAAGGTTGTTGCCCCTCATAGGTTGCTAAGGACCGTTTGATCACTCACAAACCCACTTAATGCTACCAGCATCCAGCCTTACTTGTCCTCACTTTATCCAGTAGGATACCAAGAAGGTTGATCACATTTTTTGCTACAATTAAATACCTCATGTTGGAGATACCCCTCTCACCTATCAGTCTGAAAGGAAATGGGCTCCACCTGACATGGTTATCTCACTGCCTCTCACTAACTGCACACATCTTAATCCGTGGCCTCTCCAAACCCTGTGACTATTTTCAAGAAGTCCTTCTGGATACAACGTCCCTTAGCTGAGGCTCAGAACCTTATTGTGGGGTGCATCCGGCATCAGGAGACAGCTTAGATTCAAAGGCACTGCTCCATCAAGTATTAGAATATTATATTTTATCTAGTTCCCAACTTCTGTAGTCTATAAAAATAATAATATAACATTCAGAATGTGATACCTATGCATTGATATTTGATCATATTCTTTGGCCTTTGCTTCTTGTTGCTACACACAGACAAAGATCCTAGATTTGCCGGGTGTGATAGCAAACATCTTTAACCCCAACACCCGGGAGGCAGAGGCAGGCAGATCTCTGAGTTTGAGATCAGCCTGGTCTCCAGAACGAGTTCTAGGATAACCAGGACTACACTGAGAAATCCTGCCTCAAAAAACCAAGCCACACAAACAAATAAAAGATGATCCTAGATTTGGGGTTTTATTTATTTTCTTTTCTTTGGATATAGGTCCATTTTGGTGTCATCCCAGATTTACCCCAGCAGCTCCTGACTGGCCCCAGGCCTCTCATCTCCTGCCTTCCCATTCCAGACTCTTCAGAGTCGGGCCTCTCATGCACGATTAGTGGAAGCCTGTGAGAAGCACATCTAGACTTGTCAGGCTCCTCTCAAAATCTACCAAACAGGGATCTACGTGTCCCCGGGCCTGCAAGTGATTAGATTACAGTTTGGAACACACAGCCCACTGAAAGAACATCCTTAAAATTCACATGAGCCATCCCCAAACTATGCCCATCAGGAAATGAACCGCCTCAACTTTCAGATGAGATGCCTTTGACGTTGGCTCTTAGCGAGATGAGCTAGTGCATCAAGTAACTTTAGAGCAGCTATAAAAATGATCAAGATTCAGTTAGAGACTAAAGCGAAGTGTATTGTTTCTTGGTGGAAAACGGGTGTTTGGGAAGCATGTGTGATGGGCTGAGTCCCCCTTACTTATTTTCCACTTGAAACACAGAGTAGTTCTGTCCTAAGAGGTCAGGTGACCTGGTGGGAGGCACCGATGCTCTCCCAGACCACCTTTCTCGTGCATGGCTTCAGCGGCAGCGGCAGCAGCGTCTGTGTGGTTGGAACATGTTCCTGCTCTCGGGAAGAAGGACAGGAAGAGACCTGGGCATTCAGCTTCTTATGAAAACATGAGTCGAGCTTTACCTGTCATTTCTATTTGTGTTCAGTGCATCAAAGCTTGCACACATGGCCACATTTAGTTGCAAAAAAAAAAAAAGGGCAAAGAAATGTAGACAACTGCAAGTTGTTTACTAGAAAGAAAAAGGGGAATAACCAAATGAGAGAAGCCAGTGGGACCTGCCCAGGTGCCTAACTAAAGGTTGAGATCCAAACCCTGTCACCAAAACTTGTGATCTTTTTATGTAATTGATTCTCAATTCATCTGTAGATGCTAAATTGAGATATATGTGTGTAAGCTTCTTTATGGTTTGGGATCTTTTAATTCCTTTGACTACCAAGGTGATTCTGCAACAAACTGTCACTTATTGCAGACATTTTTACTTATAAAACAGGACATGTTTCATATCAGTTTAATAGAAATATTATAATAAAATAATCCACCAATTATTTTCTAGGCTTTTTAATGAAACTTTATTTTTTTACATTTGCGTGTGTGTGTGTCTGTGTCTGTGTGTCTGTGTGTCTGTGTCTGTATGCACGTACATGCTGGAACATTCATGTAGAGGGTAGAGGTAACTTATAAAAGTTTCTTTCCTTTCCACTTACAATCTGGGTCTTGAGGATCAAACTCAGGTCATCAAAGTCTAGAATTTTTATTTTATTCCAAATAGATACAGGCTTATTATTTTGTGTTTCAGATTAGCTATTCACATACCCATTGATAAGCACTTGATATATACCCTTCTAGATACATACGCTCTCTTTCTCACACACACATATGTATATATGCATGCATACATACTCTGAAAAATTATCCTACATAAATCATTTTTACTGAACACACCTTCTTTAGAGGAGACATTTGTCTTAGGAGAATGGCGTTGTTCCAAACCCTTCATACATTTCGTTTTTGCTGGCACGTGGGTCACCTGTGTGTAAGAATGCGTCACGACGACACCATCCAACACTCAGAGGCACACAGCAATATTGGCCTCTCACGCATGTGGGTCTCCTGCAGCTGGACCTGAGTGGCTAGCTCTGTCCCAGGCACCTCTGACTCCCCTGACTAGCTTGAATCTGTTCTCCTCTGGCTGTGACAGGAGTGTAAGAGAACAGATGGAAATACTCGAGGCCTAGGCTGGGAACTGGCCTAAGCCAAAAGAAACCACGTAGGCAAACCCATAGTCAAAAGCCAACAAAAGTGACCATGCCTTCAGCTAGAGAAAATCCCGTCACTCACGTGATAAAAGGCAGAAATACACTCGGTAAGGAGTGGGGCCAGGGAAAAAGCTTACCGTTGTTTCCCCCAGAGATTTATTTTGAGTATTTCTCAAATAGTAATTATTTTAAGGGTAGCTTTGATTTTTTTTTTTTTTTGATAGCTAAGTTATGGGTAAAATTAGAGAATCAGGGTAGGTTTATCATTGAACACATCACATAAGATAATCCTATTTCTGGAAGAATTTGTTTAAGAACATAGCATTTAATAACATAATCTTTGAAATAAATGGCTTTCTAGGTGACCACTTTGAGGTGATTAAGACTCATTTGAACATTTGGTTCCAAAAAAAATTTTTTTTGTTTGTTTGTTTTGAGACAGAATCTCTCTACATAGCCCTGATGTCCCAGAACGCACTCTGTAAACCAGGCTGGCCTTGAACTCATAGAGCTCTGCCTGTCTCTGCCTCCCCAGAGCTGGGATTAAAGGTGGGCGGCACCACTGCCTGGTTTTCTAAAACATTTTTAATAATAAATTCGATGCATTATGGTCTTGTGCTGTCAAAGTAGAAGGGGAGTGAACAGAAGCTCATGAGCTTTTGTCTAACTCTGGAAAATATGCTCTCTCTGCAGATCCTCATCGCCAAGTCCCCTGTGGCTCCCCTCACCTCCTTTGTCTACACCATCAAGGGGGAAGGCCTGGTTCTTCAAGGTAAGGTCCTTCAGTTAAACCTTTTCTGTAAGCATCTTCTTGTCAGCGCTGCTCACCACCAGTGGCAAATGCTGCCTGGGTCCTTTTAGATGCTAGTTCAGGGCAACTCAAAGCCCAGGGCCAGTTAGCAGATGATATTTATTTTACCCCGCTAAGATCAAGAGATCTGGCAGTTGTAACAAGAATGTGACAGGGGGGAGGAGGAGCTACAGGACTTAGTGACAGGAAGGGCTGGGGCTCCTGCTCAGTGGTAAAGCACATTAGAACAAGCAGAACAAGCAAAAGTCTTCCAAATGGGACAATGATGAAGAGAAAGAGAGAGAGAGAGAGAGAGAGAGAGAGAGAGAGAGAGAGAGAGAGAAAGGAAGAGAAAGAAAGGAAGAGAAAGAAAGATCATTAAAGAGATTCTGCAGACCAATATGAAGTTGACCATAAAATTAATAAAAAAAAAATTGCTTGTGTGTGTGTGTGTGTGTGTGTGTGTGTGTGTGTGTGTGTGTGTGCCTGTGCGTATTGAAACCTGAGGTTAACAGGTAGGTGTCTTCCTCTCTTACCCTATGCCTTCTGTTTGAGGCTGGATCCCTTGCTGAACTAGAACTTGTCCCTTTTGGCTAGCGTGGCTAGCTAGTTTGCCTCAGGAAATCTCCTGTCTCCTGTATTGAGATCACTGGAGGGCTGTCACACCACCAGCTTTCCACAGGGGGTCTGGGGTTTTCTTTCCATGGGGGTGGGGTGTCTCTAGAGACTCTGAACGTTTTGTCTCCACACTTTTCCCAGCAAGCGCTCTACTTGCTGAGTAGGCTCCTCGGTCTCGAAATGGGGTTTAAGTTACTTCAGTTGGGTTTCAAGCGACCATCTCCTTTAAAGTAGGCATTTGTCTTAGGAGTGTGCCTGAACACTTCTGATTGTGAGACTTGTCTCACCGTCTCCTTTGCAGCTCCTACGGTGTGAACTGTGCAAAGTTATCAATGCCAGTGTGGCAAAGATCTCCCTTCTAAGCCCACAACCTGCAGGGCTGTGTGGGGGAATCCCTGGACCGCCACTTCCCTGTGCTGAAATCCCAAAGATACTTCTAGCTTGTACTCTATGATATCATGGTCTCTGGATTTGAAAGTAGCCAGGTTCCTGCTGAAAGCAGAGCTCCACTGGACAAAACCTGGCCTCACTGATGAGCAGATCTTCGATCCTAGATGCTTTGTACCCTGGTTAGGAGAGGCTCTCGATGTTGCCACGTCTTACCAAAACATCATTTACTTACAAAAGTAAATTCAAGGCTTAGTCCATTCGCCTCTCCAGTGAACTGTCTAAAACTCTTCCATGGATTAAGAAGTGTTTGGGAGTCACATTTGTCCCCCACTGTCAGGGCAGAGTCCCTACCCACAGGGATGCATAGATGACCATCTGCCCTGAACCATAAAGGGCCTTTTGCCTTTGCTGTGCATGAGAGGAATGTCGGCCCTGCTGGCTTTTATGAACTGGAGTCCCCCCCACCCCACCCCACCCCACAAGGTTTGTAAAACAGGGCAGTCAGTTGCTCTGTGTCCCCAAGGAGGTGCAGCAGGAGTGGGATGGAGGGCTCATGCTTCTGGATGAGGGATAGGCTATAGCCCACCCTTTCCTTCCCCCTCCAAAACGCCTGCTTCTTAATGGACTCTCAAGCAGTGTATTTGTGTGGTGCCGCTGAGCCCCACCGCGGGAGACTCTCAGGTCGACAAAAATTTGGGGTAAGAACCGCTGACCTTTGGCTCTTAGCCTCTGACTTATGCTATCCAAGTTCCTTGGTAAATATTTTTTTTTTACAATTGCAAATATTGTTTTCTGACAAAGAGGTAGAGATTTTAAGACCAGATTAAGCAAAGCAAACAGCAGGCCCCTTTGTTACATACCCTGTAAGGGTGTATGACTAATACGCAGACAGAGAGCTGGGCTCATATTTACCCAGTACACTGGGTGGGTTTTGAGTGCCTCATTTTTTGAAGCTGTCTTAAAAGATTAGTAGCCTAGTAAACAGAAAATTTAGATGAAGATTTCAGAAAGTCGAAGGGAAGACTGCAAGCGAAATTCAGGAAGAAAAGACTCTGTTCTGCCCAGAGAGCTTGGGCTGGAAGCCTCCCTGCGAAGCATTTCCAAGCTTGTCTAAAGTGGGTAACATCAGTTAGGGGTGTCGGCAGGGACCAGATTCACTGGTTACCTCCCTCCTGTTCATTCCTAAGGCCATGATTTAGATGAGAAGGGGGAATTATTTACAGAAGAATAGAAACTGGATATACAGTTGGTGAGTGGAGGTCAAAAGCCAAAAGGGCCTCACAAGCCCCACAAACTCTGCGGGAATTTAATTCCCAGAACCCACATTAAAAAGAAAAGGAAAAACAAAAGAAAACCCAACCAGATGTGGTGCAAACATCCTATGAAAAGATGAGAGGCAAACACAGGAGGGTAACCCTGAAGCTGGGCTAGCCTGGACTATATATGCATGGCAGAAATAGCAAGAGATTAATTCTCCTAACCTGACCAAAAAAATTGCCCCACTATCTATCTCATTCCAAATTTATCAATTGCCTGCTTCTCAGAAACAAGGGAGAGAGGCTAGCCGGTTAGAAGTGACAGCTGCTCGAGCAGAGGACCTAGGTGTGATGTCCAACACTCGGCAGCTCAAAACCATCTGTGACTCCAATTCCAGGGGATTTGTTGCCTCTTCTGGCCTCTCCAGATACCAGGCATACATGTGGTGTGCATACATATATGCAGGCAATATATTCTCATACATGAAATAGAATCTAAAAAAGGAAAAGGAAAAAACAAGAGGTGGAAGAAAAGGACAAGTCTCCAGAGTTGTCCTCTGACTTCCAGAAGCCTGCTATGTCGTGTTTGTTCCTGGGCATATACATACATACACACTAATAATAATAATTAATAGGAACAATAAATACAGCTACAGAAGAAACTAAGAACTGGCTAAGAAAGTATGTTACTGAAGGGGATGGACCTGAATCAATGTGTCCAGGAAAGAAAAGAATTCAAGAAAATATTAGGATGCAGAGTTCCCCCATCCCCCAACCAATAAAAACATTCTCAGGGGAGGAGCTCCAAACCTCACTGGCTGCTTTTGAGGCTGCTCCCCCAGAAGCACTCCGCGCTTTGAGGGAGCCCTGCTCTTCTTCCCCCCCCCTTCCCCTCCCCCACCCCCATCAACAATGGCTCTAAACCTCACATCCTCTGCTCTCTCGCCACTCCTGACCCTTCTGGGGATCGGAGGGCCTGGAGCTGTTCTCCCCAGAAAATCCGAGAGCCTCATTTTATTGGAAAGAGGGCTTGGTTTTCAGTTCCAGCTGTAACGTTGAGAAAAGTCTCTGGGGCCCCAGCTTTTAGGAACCGTACATCTGTTATCAAGCAGTAATGAAACTGGCGCATAAGAACCAGCGCCGAGCAAGAAAGGGAGGTGGAGGGATATGCGAGGAAGGAGAACCAGAAATTATCAGGTTATATCACATGTCCTGGGTCTTTACATACAATATCCAGTCCGTGTGTGTATATATGTGCATGGTGACTTGTGTTATGTAGACCACAGTGACCTGTGGCTTGGACTGCAATGGGCAGCCTGAGCCACCTCTAAAAACCTCTAGACTTCCATGTACCCGCTTCTCCTGGGAGACCACATACTTCTGTCTCTCCTCTCAGTACAGTTGTTCCCTTGAGATCACCACAGGCTGAACCACACGAGCGTACTCTCACCCCAATCTTAGCAGACAAGCCTGCCGAAAGACCTGCATAGTCCCCAGGTTTAAAGCAGAGAATCCTTGCTCCCTGTCTAATAACCTGGAGGTGCCTGCAGTTAAGCTTTCCTGGTGGGGAGGGGCTGCTCTGGCTAGACAGCCAAAGGGAGCGAGCAGCTCCTGAACCTGCAGTTCATGCCTGCCGGGCCCAGAGGAGGGTGGTGGGAAGGTTCGCTAGGAGGCTGGGGCAGGTCCTAGGCCATCACTAAGAGAATGGCAGGTGCCATTGTAGCTTCGTGTCAGTCTGTAGGAGAGAGCCAGGCTGGAGTGGTGGGAAAGCGCAGTTAGCTCACGCTGGCTGCTCTGGGGGTGGGGCTGTGAGTGACCGTGGGAATGGTGCCTCGGTGCCTTTTATCCCTCTGCAAACCCCAAAGATTCCTAATACCTGAAGCTCTCTGTGCACAGCGGAGGGAGAGAATGAAAGGTGAAGGCAAGAAGTGATTGACCAGCTCCACAGGGCGTTCCCCTCACGAGTTCTCAAGGATTAGGATGCGGAGCGCGGGCGGCAGGCAACTGGGGGCCTGACACCGGCCTCCTCTTTGTTCGCTGGCATGGGAGAGACAATGAAAGGGCAGGCTGGAGAGACCAAGAGGCTGGTTAGAGAGTTCTCAAGCTGCTTTTTGAAACACTTGAAGGAGCCAGTCCGTGCTATTGTTGTCGTAAAATAGAAAGCGGAACTATTCTCCTATGGCCAAAAAGAAAGAAAGAAAAGAAAAAGTAAAAGAAAGAAAACCACCCTCCCAGGCATCTTCAGGAGGCTGCTGGACTGAAGCCATTAACATGGTAATACCATCCTGTTTGCATCTTCTTTGTCTGCCCTGCATTTGTCTGCGATTCTGCCTCCTCGCTCTAGGCCTAGGCCCTGGAAATACTTAGGCCCCAAAGGAGAGGGAGCAAAGCTCCCAGTGCCCACCAGCTTCCAACCCTGGCCTCTAGCAGGGGGCCAGGTGGAGTCAAAGGGAGAGCTCAGTCCTTTGTACAACCAAGAGAAGGATGTTGGGAATGGAAAGGAACTGTGAATCTGATTTTCCTTTCCCCCCTCTACGGAAGCCCCTCTGTGGAAGCCTCAGTACTACCAAGTGGAAATATTTGCACGGGGCTGAGCGAGGCAGAGAGGTGCCTGGACTGATGCAGGGAGACAGGGGTGGGAGGGAAGCCTTGATTTGGGGGATAGGTTTTAATGGGGTGGGTGTCAGAGCACCAGGCTACACAGGGGAAGAGAGTATTTACAGGCAACTCCAATTTGACCTACATGCCCATGGTCTCAGTGAGCTCCAAATGCGCCACCAGGAACAGAGCTGGGATGAGAGCGGAGATGGGAAGCAGCCTCGTGTGCTGCTGATGCTGGGGGTAGAGGGGCTGGTGCAGGCTGGAGAGGCCAGCTGGCCTCCTAGAGCCAGCCCTATGTTCTTGGGGCCTATGAGTGGATGAAGGACCTTCCAAGGAGGAAGCTGGCCCAGGGAGTGGAGGGGACAGACGACTAGGCCTGCTGTTTACTGCTTCGCCTTGCACTCTCCTTTCCTCAGGAATCCAGGAAGTGGTTGGGAAAGCAGAAAGCCAAGTTGTTTTAAGCAGGACAGAAGATAGCTTCATTGCCCAGTGAGACAGAGTTTTGTATGTCTTCCATTGTTTTTACAGCACCAGGCTCTAGCGTGACATTTGGCTCTGGCTCTGTGCTGTCCTGTGCTAGTCTGGGTTTGAAGGAGCTGAGGTAAACTGAGGCACATGAAAGGAGACCGGACCACCGGGACACGGCTCCTGGGAAGGTAGACACAGGCATCAACAGCTGTTTCTTCTGAGAGCCGGACACTCGAGCGTCTCTGCTTTCTTGCTCAGTTTTTACCGTCAAAGATACTTTGAGCACCTTTGGAAGCTTATGGGGAAAGATATTAATCTGCTCTGAAGGCTTGTCGCGTGCTTGGGTTAACGTCTCCAACCCCATTTCCTTAGTCCTAAGTCACCTGGGAGACAATACGGAAGAATTCATTCCCCTAGATACTGCTTTGTGGGTTCATTAGCCTTCATTTGCAATCAGTAGTCTATCTAAATGTTTCTTTTTTGGCCTCCTGGACCCAAAAGGACACTAAAACTTCTCAACGTCTTTCCATCCGGGTACAGAAGTGCATAGCAAACACATCCCATATACCTGGCACAACCCAACATTCATGACTGGGCCAAGAGCCCTGGGGTTTGGTAGAGCAGCAGTGCTAATCTCCTCCCAGAGGTCATGGAGAAGAAGGCAGAGCTGGCCCTGTGTCCCTGCCCTGCCAAGTACTGATGAAGCTCTACTGACCCAGCCTGAAAACAGTTTTTAATACAGAACAATACAGAAGTCATAAAACATGAGTTTTACATATATTTAGTACCTAGAATTTAAATTCCCCTTGGTTTCATTTTATTTTACATATGAGACTAAGACTTAGCAAAGCTCAATTCTCTAAGGCTAGCCCCCAGGCCAACCCCACACCCCCATACACCTACCTCAGTTCAGAGTCATCTCTCCGGCGCCGCACCTCCTTCCCTGCTGCTCTTGAACGTTTTCCTGTCTAGATGTGACGCCACATGGAATGACTTCTTCTGGAGCACATTCTAGAAGTTGCATAAATGGTTTACCTCACACATTTTAAAACTTTTCTTTTGCCCCTTAACATGTTTCCATGACATATCTACGCTGACATATGTGACTCAGAGTTCTTTCACCTCAGGCAGCCATGCCCACTGCACGAAATCCCACTCTCCTGGTCATGAACATTTTTATAAAGATTTACTTATTTTTATTCTATGTGCATGTGTGCCTCTGCACAACAAGCATACCCCGTGCCTGAGGAAGCCAGAACTGGAGTTTCATCTGGTTGTGAGCGACCATGTGGGTGCTGAGTCGAACCTGGGTCCTCTGCAAAAGCAGTGACTCTGAATGAACCATTGAGCCATTTCTTCAGTCTCCCCTCCCCCGATCCTTTTTTGAAATTTTGATTATTTAGGGCAATGGGTCCCCTTACCAATCTCTTGGTAGACAGGCATGAGGCTTCTCTAGGAATTGCTGAGAAGTGCAGAGGCTTCCAGAGGCTCTGAAGGTTTCTTCTCCACCGTTCCACGTGAACTCCCCTCTGAAGAGAAGGTAGTGAACCGGTTTCTGTGCAGTGCATGCCATCGTGAGGCTTTTGCTGATTTTCCTAGCCCATTTGTTCTTCTGTCAATTCCGCCTTTGGAATGGAAGCTTTCGTGTCCTCTAGCAAGATCTACACAGCATGTGGGTGCTTCTGCCGTTTACTTAGGTGGTTTCTGCTGAGAGTTACTTCCCTGCTTAAAGTTAGCTACACACATTTCCTTTAAGAACCTTGGAGTCTCACCCACCCCTTTCTTCTTCGGGTAAGGAAGGGGATCCAACAGGTGAAGTACAACCACCGCCCCCAGAGTGGGTTTGGAGCCCTTTCCAAGCATCCAGCCTGGGCCCGAGGCTTAGGAAACTCATGCCTTTGGGCCCTCCCCTGCCACAACAAGCCCTGTAGCCACTTAGCTCTCAGGGTGCTGGGCCTCGCTGATAAACTTCAGGCCAGCATAAATCTTACATCTTCATATCCTAAGATAAAGATACATCAGTCATACTGATCTAATGATCCCTTGAGAAATTCTCAAGGGCAGTTGGACAGTAACTTCACTGGGTATAACCCCTACATTAAACAGTGCTGCACAGCTCAAAGGACTCCTGCTTTCTCACACAGCACTGTGGAGGAATGCAGCTTGAGGCCGGCATGTTTGTTCAGGGACCTAGTCTATTGGCTGATTGTTGTCTTGGCCCAGCTCAGCATCACGTCCTCCACCAACAGCAGGATTTGAGTTTGATGAATAATTGGTGAGAAGAGAGGGAACACATTCCTCTTCCTTCAAAGACAATTACCCAGAAGCTGCACACTTTATTTCTGCATATATATGATGTGGGCCACGCCATCGATGAAATGCTCGACAAGAACTTCTGAACATGTTAATAATCTGAGTAGTCGTGTGCCCAAGCAAATGAGGGGGGCTCTACTACTAGGATAGAAAGGTGTTTCAAGGACACCCCCCCTTCAGAGGCCAGTTACAGAGACTGAGGGTACAACAGTACAGATCCTAGGGCTCTCACGGCCTGGAAGTGCAACATATAGACTGAATTACCAAACTTCCGTCTCTCGTTGGTTTCAGAGACTACAGCAGGCTAAGACACAACAGTCTGCTACTCTACCAAGAATCCCATCCCAGCCCCGCCCCAGTCTTTTAAGCAGGAAATTCAGTATGTGTTTTAACTAGTATGGAAGGAAGAAACTAGAGAATGAACTTGGGTCCAAAGTCACAGACTAAACACTGGTTTTCTTTAAACATCGAACAAAACATTAGTTGAAAGACGGCTAGAGAAGAAAAGCCTTTCGTCTAAGACCTGGACTATACTTAGGCTGGCTGTGTGCTCCTCGGATAGAATCTGGAAGTCATTCACTGAGTTCATCATTTGCATTTGTTAAGATGCCCAGGTAATAATACCCAAAGATGTTAAATCAATTCACATTGTTGATTTTCTTCAAAAATCCCTTCCAAAAGGACTCGGCGTTCTTCCTCGAGTATGATTTAAGTTCTGCAGTGGTTAGTTCGGTTCAGAGCATGCTAGCTGAACACCTATTGTGTACAAAGCTAGGTGTTCCCGATGCAGAGGAGGACGTGGGGGAGGGGAGAAAAGTCCCCTCTTTTTAGCTCAAGAGAAGATGTAGTTAGATAAATTTAATCAAAAACAAACTGACACCTGTTGCACAGGTTTGACCGGTGGGGCTTGAAAGGGGGAAAGAGAGAGAGTCTTTCCAGCTTCAGATGACTAGGCAAGGCGCCCGAGAGCCTGTGGGACTTGAACTGGATTCAGCTGGTGAATCCCATTGTCTCTCGACAGGGGCCAGTTTCTTTTGCTGTTTGAGAATAGATTTGGAGACACTGAGGAATGCTGGTTCATTCTAGCACTCACGCTGATTAGTGACAAATGTTGAATCATGCTGACTAATGTGTTCTAAATGGATTGATTCAACAATAAAGGGACATTGAGAGTCAAGAGTTCAGGTCCTGACTCTCACCCATGTGATGAAATGCAAATCGCTTCACGCTTCCTCCTCCTCTTTCTTTCTGTTTTTTCATTGAATTCATCAATTAAAGCGTCTTCGCCTTGAGAATCCAGTAAGTCACCTTGCTTTACAAACCTCAAGGGTGACAGAAATGCTGAGCCGCTACCCGGACAGGCTTACACAACCTTGCTTTCTTTCACAATTCATACCGAATCAGCCCGTCCCTCACCCACTTCTCACTGACCATTCGAAACTCCCATTTCCTCCCAAGCGCCCTGGAACCCGCAGAGAGTGAACAGCGCTCACTGACAAATAGGGGAGCAGCTATTGAAAAATTTTCCGTCGACCTCCTGAGGCCTCTGTGCCTCTGGACAACAACTGTCAGCAAAGAACTAAGTGCTCTGGCCTTGCGCACAGGGCTCTTTCTCTCTCCTGACACCTCCCCAGCTAGAGTGCTTGAGAACCTGGCCTTCCACTCCAGATGTTTACTGAATTCTGAAGACCCCCCCCTCAAAGGGCCTAAATTCTTTTGTTGCTCTTCAAATCATTTCCCACAGAGACTGACCAATGTCCTGAAGGAGCCCTTCAATAGGGAGGATAAATGGAGGCAGATGAAGACACGACCCCCTGAGGCTTGCCCGCAACCACTCTAACAAAGGGCCTGAGGCACAACCTTGTAAGGAGTGTTTTGGTCAGCAGCGTCCCTATGAGAGGCCAAGTCTCCCCTACGGGGCTGCTTTCAATGGTTATCATCATAGTGGAAGTCCTGAGCATTTGTTAAGGGCTGTGGTGGGCTAGGTGTAGCATAAAACGTCTAAATCACGCTCAGGCCTTTGTGAGGGTTTCCTGGGGCCACAGAAGGCAGCTGACTTTCTCAGGAGAAACTTGGGGGTACCAAAGCCAAAGAGGGCCTCCTGTGTCTTTGGATGATCCTGTCCCACCTAGTGCAGATAGACTTCCCCTTTTGTATGTGGTTCTTGGCAGTCAAAGCCAGAGTTGCTGGACCTTAACCCTGACTGGGCCATTTCTGGATATCTCTGGGGCGTGCAATGGTTGGCTCTGTGGGAAGGGAGGGCCGAAGCAGGGACAGCTTTGTTTAGGTTACGAGTGGGAAGCTAGTGCATTTCATGACAACATTTTCTTTTAACTTTCTCTTTCTTTTTCTTCTCCCCCCCACCCCTTTCTTTCTCCTTTTAGGCCAAGAAAGGCCATAGGGATACTGTGACCTTTGTCTAGTGCTGATGGGATGTGATTTGTGAAATGAAACAGGACTGTGCTGCTTGGAAAAAAGGAAACGGAAGCCAACATAATGAGGATTAATTGGCTGATTGCTGTTGAGATGGTAACAGTGATTTCAGACCCGGAAGGGAAGGTGAAGATGAAGAAGCCTTTGTCCGGTCTCTAGATGTGGAGGCTCGGGGCTCCACCACCGTGGGATGTCAGCAGCCATAATAATAATTTGCACTTACACAGCACCTTTCAACCATGCACCTCAAAGCGGTTTAGCCACATTAATTAATTAAAACCCACAATCCCCCCTAGGGAGAGGAGGAGGGGGACTAACAAGATTTGTAATTACAGAAGGGAACATTTCCGAATAAAGTATTGTCCAGCAAATAAAAAGAATAGGTGTACAAAGAACGGGGGTAACTGATTCACAAGTGAAATATTGAAACCACGAAGGCAGCCATGGATGTGGGGGTCTGCCCTCGTGTCAGAGGGCGGTCGATGGCCTCAGAACTCACTGACAGGCTCAGACCCCACTTGGAAGCAGGGAGTGCATGGTATTAGTGTTGTTTGGAAGGTCATTAGTGGCGTGACTATTGTAAGTATAAATCCGCGTTCCACTGCTATATTGTACATAGCCTTGCAGAACAAAGAGTGAGAGTCTTGCAGTATTTAATAAAGGATGAAGAGATTTCTTTAGAGCTGAAATCCAAAGCTGGACCACTCAATTAGCAAATAAATCAATTGGTGGCCCATGGGGTAATTCAGTCCCTTCTCTCGGACGTCCAGCCCACCAGTTCCCACTGCCCTGAGGCTCCTAGCTGAAGTATCAGATTGAGCTGGTTCAGTGCAATGTTTGGGGGTTTAAGCCCCTTCAAAGTCAAAGTTTGAATCTCCCCAGGGCTGGCAAGGTGGCTCAGCTGGTAAGGACACTAAGCCCGATGACCTGAATTTGATACCCAGAACCCACACGTCAGAAGGAAAGAGCCAATTCCCCAAGGTTGTCCTCTGACCTCTTTCTACACATACACATTGCACATACCCCCCCCCCAAAAAAAAGAGAGAAAGAAAAAAAGGATAATGATAAAATTATTTTATTAAGACATGGTCTCACTACACTCACTGTAGCGCCCTGGCCTGAAACTCACTGTATAGATCAAGCAGTCTGAACCCCTTCTTCCTGAGTACTGGGGTTAAAGGGATACACCACTGTATCCAACTATAAAAAAATGTTAACAACAAACTTTCCAGTCTCTGGCAACCTGTCATCTAAGTTGTTAGTGACCCCAAAGTGTAGACTCACTTTGTGCCTGCTCCCCCTTGGGGGATTTTAAATGTCACAGGGGCTAGTGTATGGAGTATATCTCATTCCCTGCCTCCTGTTGCTGCCCAAAAGAGTGCTATGCAAAAACTGAGGGGAGAGTGGTGAAAGACTGCCTCTGCCAATACGGTAGGAATTGCTGAGTCTATAACAGTATAAAGAAGGGCTGGAGAGATGGCTCAGTGCTTAAGAACACTGACTGCTCTTCCAGAGGTCCTGAGTTCAATTCTCAGCAGCCACATGGTGGCTCACAATAGTCTATAATGGGATCTGTTGCCCTCTTCTGGTGTGTCAGAAGAGAGGGACAGTGTGCTCACCTCCATAAAATAAACAAATCTTAAAAAAAACCAACAACAACAAAATAAAATAACAGAACATATGCTCCCCTCAGTAAATGAATCACAAGAACACTCATTCTAATAACCTTACAACAAAATAGGACGGAGTCTCATGGTGGATGATGTCGAGGTGTCTTGCTGTGCTGGAACTGAGTTCCTGAGGAGCCAGCAGGCTTGCTGGACAGGAGGGGGCCAGGAGGCATGGTAGAGCCTGCTGAGGTAGATGCTCCAGCTGAAGCCATGTACTTCCTCCGACTGAGGAACATTTTTGGGAACTTGTGTTTTTTTCAATAGTTCCATGTGCAAACCGAGCTCAGTTTTAAAATTTCTGGTGCATTCTTATGACTGGAACTGGCTAACTTAAGACAGCAGAGAAGCATTGGAGAAAATGGTGAGGAGATTTCACAGGCACTAGCCCCGTGTGTACTGAAACAACAGGAGGAAGATCGATGGCTGCCCCTTTCTCTCCCTTTCCCCTGAGCAGCTCATAAAACCTGACCAGCTTCCCCCCTGAAGTAGGTCATAAAGACTTCAGCCTAGAACTACCCTCCCTGGGCCCTGAGGAAAGGAATGTTCTTATCTCTCAAAGGCCCACGATGAAGAGAGGAATAGAGAGCAGCAAGTTTACTGCCCTTAGCTCATGCCTGCATATCCTTCCATCATGTTTCTGCCCACTCTCCTTCAAAAGAAAAAGAAGAAGAAAAAAAAAACCAAAAAAACAAAGACTCTTCCCTGCTTCTTTGGGTCTCCATTTTATATGACTCTACGTCACATAAAACATGAGAAAGATGTGCACGCTTTTCTCTCACTAATCTGTCCTTTGCCGTAGAGGTCCTTTTGGGGGAGAGGAAAAAGTACCAATGCTTCTTGCCTACAGTTTCTAGCATCCCGCATTAGGAGGCTGAGACAGTCCTCTTGAGCTCGTAGATGAGATCCTTGGACACACTGACAAAGAGCAGTACATAAGGACTCTTACCAGGTTGACTCTTCCCGGAGTCTGCAATGCCAGGTTGAGAGGAAGGTAGAGATCTCTTTCCTTCTCGTGCTTCCCAAATTGCTCTGGCGGGCCAACAAATGTGTTTCCACTGAGTGTGAGCAAAGCTAGTTGGGTCCTTTCTACACAGCCTCTCCACAGCGCTCTCTCTCTCTCTCTCTCTCTCTCTCTCTCTCTCTTCTCTCTCTCTCTCTCTCTCCTCTCTCTCTCTCTCTCTCTCCTTACTCATCTTTTCATGCCCCTGGTACGTGGCTTCACTTTCCCCTTATCAGAGCACCCAACTACTTCAGTTTTGCATATGCAGACAGCCATTTTCAGGCTAGAAAAGCCACAAGGATGTTACCCAGGGACAGTAGCTCTTAGGAGGGTCTGTCTGTCCTTCCTTCCTTCCTTCCTTTGGGGGTGGTTTTGGATCTGGCAAGAGCTGCATCTTTTTAGTCTCTTTTGATGACACATTTCCTCCAGTATTTACACACACACACCACGTGGACACATACACATTCATATATATGTTTTGGGTTCGGCGTCAACCGATACCTTTGGCTTGAAAGAAAAAAAAGAGTAGATAAGCATAAACCTTTCTCATGTCAAGCTGTGCTTTGTTACGAGAACATCACCCGTGAACCTCACGGTAAGTGAGCAAACTATAAGATTGTCTCCACCTTCAGGAAGATGTTTATTCTCCACCACTCTTACTTGGGTCCCTCTTCATTTTGACTAAACTGAAAGAGAAAAGTGGAGCACTCCTTATCTTAAAATGGATCCCTCCCTTGAAAGTGAGAAGTGTCAGGGCAGAGAGAGCCGTCTCCTAACCCACAGTGGCTTGGTGGCTTCACTTCTATTGGTTTCTCGTTTGGTTTGATTTTGGTTTTGAGCCCAGGAATCTCTGAGAACTGTATACCCAGGGGTTGACAGAGCCAGCCAGTCCTCTCCTGCTCTGAGGGTCCCCATATGCTGTACTGCTGGCACAGGCCTGGACACTATGACAGCTCACACCTAGCACTGTGCACACTCAGTCCCAGTCCTTTCTGCAGTCTGGTGAGGTTGGTTGTCCCAGTGTTCCTTCTATACTAACAGGCCAAGGCAAGAGAGGTCAATCCCGTGACAGAAAAGACAGAGTGGGGATTTGAACCTGAGCCCTTTGCCTTTGTAATATTTCTGTTCAAAGCTACTGCAGCCTCTCTTATTCCTGCCCTGTTCACTGATGTACTCAGCACGATGCTAAACACCCAGTTCTATAGACACTAGTAATTACAGAAAAGACACTGCTGGTTAGATCCCGTGCCCTGAGTAGTGGCTGCACAAGGCTTGGGCCTGGGCATGAGGAAGAGAACAGAAGTATTGTCACCTTCTTCATTCCCATCACTACTAAAATACTGGGAGGCACATGCAAGAAAGCTGCACAGGAGAGAGGGCACAGCTGAGAACCTGGCGTGCCCAGGATGTGCTAGTGAGGTATCTTGTATTTCTGTTCCTTTGATTGATGATGTCATTTTTGTTATGTATATAAACCTCTCTGGGGGGAGTGGTACTTCCGTTCTGGGGAAGATTCAGAAGAAGGTCTGGATTGATGCAGAAGTGGCAAACACTATGCGTGTTATCTTTTACACAGTGTGCTATGAGTAAAACAAAGTTGCCTAGTCAGGATTGCAAAAGAATGACTGTCAACACCTCAAAACTGCCCAAGGAGAAGTCTAGAGACAGAGGGTAAGGGTGTAGATAATGGGAAGAAGTCCAAAGTGTCTGATTCCAAAGACTGATCCCGGGTCTCAGCACTCCCCAGGACCGTCAAGCATTGTGCTTTCAGTCTCATGGGCATCACTTGGTTCCATAGCTGCGGAAGGACCACCCTTACTCCACTAAAGAGTTCACACTTCAACACCAGAGGGTCTCTTCTCAGATAGAAGGAAGGACCCATCAGAATTCTCAGCTGAATATGCCAGAGTGAAAGAAAACACACCATCGTCTCTGAATTCTGCTGAAGACAGAAATCAGATGAAGCGCGTCTTTTCTAGCACCCCATAGAGACCTGAGAGGAAAGAAAATCAACAAATCGCCAAGTATAAATCAAGACAGAGTTGATTTTACTGCCCCAAAACCAGGGACTTAAAGTCGTGAGTGTGAGCGTGAGAGACTCTGGACATGCTCCCCTCCAGGTGGTGACTTGAGTGTCAGCATGCCTTTCACGGGGCCACTTTGGGATGGGGATTTAAAAAGGCATCAAGAGGCTGAGCAGACGCCTTACTGACCAAATGCACTGGCCGCTCTTCCAGGGGATGCAAGTTCAGATCTCAGGGCCCACAGTAGGCAGCTCACACCACCTGTGACTCCAGCTCCAGGACATCGCGTGTGTGTGTGTGTGTGTGTGTGTGTGTGTGTGTGTGTGTGTGTGTGTGTACGCATGTGCATGCACACATGTGTTTAAAAGGAAAAATAAAAATCACTGGTAGTTGAGGTCTCCTCCCAAGAAATGACACAGGCCTCTTCTCCTGGACTTCGCACTCATGCAGCCTCACCTGAAGGGAGCAGGAGAGGTCAAACTCCCCTGAAGAGAAGAACTCGATATACTAGTGACCACACAAGCATCTGCCTCAGTGTACTGACATGGGTTTCCTCTCACAGCCACTCCTTGCATATACCCCCCCCATTGGATCCCTTGGCATATATCAGCGATCTCTGTGGAGCAGTGCTGAGGGAGGGAGACCTCTTTGAAAGCGAGGCATAACGGGGAGGACCAATTAACTCCACACATTTCTCTAGCATACATGTTAGCAGCTAGTGGCTCTGAGAGAGAAGATCAAGTTAAAAGGAATGGCCTGCTCAGCCTGATACTCTGAAGATAAAACAGCTAACTGTGGCTGCCCCAGACGGTCTTACTTTTTTGTGGAGAGGCTTCTGGAGATGTGCCTCCGTTCCTCCCCTTACCAGACATGATTCAGATTCCCCCTAAGCCCTGTGACTTCCAGAAAGCTGCTCTCCCTGCAGCGGAAGGGGGATAAAAACTTTCCCTTATTACTCCCCATAATGAATCCCTGCTCTGAGTGGACTCCGTCCATGTGTTTTGAGTCAAGTGCTGATGGCAGTCTTGCCTGGGGACACTTCCAAGAGGCTGTGGACATAATAGATGAGGTCTGTATTGACAAGAGCTGTCCTTCCTTCATTTTCTATCCAGTTCAGCCTTCCTGAGCCCTGAAATCAGAGACAAGAAACGATGAGCCAACGCGCAGCCACACCCCTTCGCTTCCTTTGGGTAAAGAGATGTCATGGTTTTTGTTTTTTAGGACTCCCTGCTCCCCCAACCCCACCCCCCAAAGCTCATCATAGATCTGGAACCTAGTAATCTGAGAAGAACTTCTTGGGACAGAACCATTTCTTGTAGATGCTAAGACTGCTTCAGGACCTAAGCATGGTCTTAGCTTACCCTGACATCTCAATAGCAAAGGAGACATGAGTCTGCAATGTTTCCTACAAGAGCTTCATGCAAAGCCTCAGTTCAAGTACACAAACCACAAACAGTTTCCAAATAAGCCGTGTTGTTGGCCACGCCTGTAAGAGAGCAAGCCTATGCTCTTCCCAAAGCAAACTGCCTACACAGAACGCATACCCTCACTGGGATAAGTTAGCTTCTTTTCATTTGGAAAACAATTCCCTCCGGTAAAAGTTGACATGTAGATACAGATAGGAGGCACCCTGGGACCTCCCTGCCATGCCTGAATGTCCGGCAGTCTACAGTTCTAATCCCTGGAGCTTCAGTTACATGTGGTTCCTATACTTCAGCCTTTCCGCTACATCCCTCTCCTCCATCCTCTCTCCCTCAGCCCATCCACCCTCCAGGTTAACATTCCTAAGAAAGCACGTCATTGACCCTGTCTCCTCTTATTGGATCTCAGCACTGCTGGTCACTACCTAACCCCAGTCAAGAGGCCAAGCCATGTTGAGCTCTAGTCCACTCCTTTAATGGGATTCTGCAGGGCTGCCCACTCTCTCCTATACTTCCTTCTCCCCAGCCTGTCCCTGTAGGCCTGTCCCTTATACCTGTCACACCAGGAAATTTTTATTCTTTCTCCATCGCCCAACCGTGGGGTCCGTGTTAACAAACGTGCCCCAGTCACAGAGATCTCAAACTGGTAGTGAGGCTCTTGAGAGTTATATGAGAATATGAGGAAATAGAAACAAATATAAAATCCTTTCTGCTAAAGAAAATCCTGTTTCCCTCCTGAGGCCAGTCCTTTTCCTTCCAGTCCTTAGAGTAATTTCCCAGAATCACAAGCAAAGGAGGCTCTTATACTGAGGAGCCCTGACGGAGCAGGTAGGGAGGTCCTCCATCTCCATTCATCTCCCTGGTGCCAGGTTCTTAACTAAAAAGACCCAAGCAATTTGCTTTCAAACTGAAGTTTGGAACACAACTCCCCAAATGCCCAAAACTCTTAGAAGTTATTCCCAAATCTCCATGACTTTGGAAGACTGGTATTGTGTGTGCACTAAAGCTTTCAAATACTACGTGAATGCAGATACCCAAGGACTAGAGGCAAAGTTGAACTGTAACTCCAGGTTTCCCTTTGGTCACTAGACAGTACTAGCTTTTGTGCCTCATCAGATAGCTGAAAGTCCGCCACGGTCTGCCTTCAAATTCTAGTATTTCCATATTCTTCTGAGTAGCCATGCCAGTTATGAGTGAAGTAGACAGAAACCTAACCAAGCCGGGTGCTCTGCCTGGCCCTGAGCTCTGGGTTTGTCAGCGCTGATCAGATCACCAGTCAGACTCTTTATGTGACTGACACTTTTATCTACTGACTAAAACCATAGCATTCTCTTTGCTGAGTAAGATGGCCGCAATGGTAACTGGCTGCGGTTCTAAACCTGCTGTCTGGGATCGGAGAGTCAGTCTTTCTGGATCACTTCCAGATCCCTGCTCATTCCACTTAGAATCTGAGGTTGATGCCTATTGCCATTGGCTGTCCTCTGGGACAGAAGAGCCCGCCTGGGCTTTGTCCAGCCTCTCCTGCTGCACCATCATCCAAACTCCACAGTCATTTCCAATCCAACAGCTGGAAGGTTGATGCAGAGACAAAGCAGAAGCCAGTTTGGCTTTCTCCCAGTTCTCTAGGCCCCCTCGGGGGTTAATCAGCAACCACCTATCTTTGTATCAATAGCGTAAGCCTGCATAGAACACCTGCTAAGACCCACAGGAAGCCGATGAAGAAATGATGTCACAGCAGTTATTCTGACCATGGCTGTTTAAGCTAGACTCTGAATCTCTGGATAAAAACAACTCGTTCAAACCAAATCGACCAGCTCACAGGAGGTGTGTAGCTCTGATACCCTGGGTTTCGTCTGTCCCATGTTCCATAGGCTCCTTGTGCTGTGAACACACAGGGTTGGCACAGAGGGGATCTGAGTTCACATTCCTTTAGTGGCATCTCAGCCCCTTTCCTATCCCCACAGCCCAAACTGGCACAATGACCAACTTCTCTTGGTAGCTAATCCATATGACTTTGGGCACTGGGGAATAGCTTATGCTGGTGAGAGAAGAAGTAAAGGTTGATGGAGGAAGTTGAGGTGGGCAGAGGAAGTAAAGGTGGACGGAGGAAATAGAGGTGGACGGAAGGCACAAACACAGCATCTGGCTGCTGTCGTGTGTTCAGGCTACTGTGGAAGACTGCCACACACAGTGTGGTTTAAACACCAGAGATGAACTTTCTCAGAGCTCTGAGGACTGGAATTCCAAGATGGCAGGGGTCTCCTGAAGCCTCTGACCAGGGTTCACAGACAGATGGAGGCACCTTCTGAGGCCTTTGACCTTAGTTTGTGTCTTCACTATCCATGAGTTCCTCCATTTCAAAAGGCACCACTTGTATTGCATTAGAAGCCTCCCTTCCGACCCCACTTAACCTTATTTATCTCCTTAAAAAGGCATCCTTTTATTTTAGGTTGTTTTGTTTTCTTATTTGAGACATGATCTTACTGTTTGTCCCTGGCTAGCCTCACACCCGTGTGACCCACCCAGGTCTTCTAGCTTATTTATCTCCTCTTCAAGATATAACTCCAAATAAAGTCACATATGACACTAGCGAGTCAACATCTGAATTCCGAGGTGACGTATTTTGATCTCTAACACCCTTAGCTGCTCTCGTCAGCAGATCCTCTCCCATCCTTTGATACTGCCCTTACCTGTAGGGATGTGCAATTTGGAAGGTGCTAAGGGAGGGAGGGGTGATAAGCAAGAAGTGGTTGATGACGAGATAGGTCGAGTGACAGGTGACTTTGGATTCATTGGTGGCAACAGGGTACAAGTTACATGATGCTACTTTGGCTTTGTGGCTGTCAGTCGTCCAAGCATAGTGGCTGAGATTCTATGCTGGGCAGGTCACAAGAGCTCTTGCAAACAGAATGGTGGGGGGCTGATGGACTGGAGAGAGCGTGCCTTGTCAAAGTCAGCATCAGTTACAGGCAAAGAGTGCCTGACCAAAACCAAGTCAGGCTCATCCGAGCCTCTTGCTAACTAGGCCCCCATGTTAGGCTCTGTGTGTCCTTGGTTTGATTAGCTCAGTTTTACTAAGAAGACTGCAGAGTCTGTTAGACAGACTGGAAATCCCAGCTTTTCAGAGACTGAGACAGGAGCATTGGTGTGAGTTTGAGGTCAGACCGGGCTGTATTGTAAGGATCTGGACAGCCTGGAGGACAGAATAGGGCCTTACCTTTTTTTTTTTTTTTTTTTTTTAAGTTTCAGGTGTACTCTTCACTACCCCTTATAGTTCTCACTTTATAAACCTATTTTTCATAAAAGAAATAAATAAAGCTCTACTATTGCTATTCTGTTTATCTAATCAAAGTCCTCTCTTCCCAGCTCAATAAGAATAATATGTCTCTTGACTTCAGTTTCTTCTTATTAACTGACCCCACTCTAGGCTATAAATTCCCACGCTTTTTTTTTTTTTTTTTTTTTTTTTTCCTCGGAGCTGGGGACCGAACCCAGGGCCTTGTGCTTGCTAGGCAAGTGCTCTACCACTGAGCTAAATCCCTAACTCAATAAGATTTATTTATTTATTTTATGTACAGCATTCTGCCTGCAAATGTGACTGCAGGCCAGAAGAGGGTGCCAGATCCCATTACAGATGGTTGTGAGCCACCATGTGGTTGCTGGGAATTGAACTCAGGACCTCTGGAAGAGCAGTCAGTGCTCTTAACCGCTGAGCCATCTCTCCAGCCCTTCACGCTTCCTTCTTATGTTTAGTCTCTCTTTCGTCTCTCCTGTAAAACCTCACTATGTTGGCCTTTCCTGAATAAGAACTTCCTTAAAGTTTTTAGCAAGTGTGACTAGAGAAGCTTGTCACAGAACTCGGCTGCACACACCTCATGGCATGCTAGCCTCAGGTTGCCCAAACATCTGATTTTATGAGAAAACCCAGGGACCTGAATGTTAGGTAAAATATTTCTTAAGTCTTAAGTAAATCTTTAAATGCAAACACTATAAGATACCGTGCAAGACAAATAGACCGGTTGGAGGTCTGAATGCACCTGGAGGGAGCCAGGTCCCCTCTCTTAGAAGATGTGTCACGTTGTCACGTGGCTGTGATAACACGTGCCTAAGAATTCAGTCCTGGGTGGACCTCCTGAGTTCATAATCTAGTCTATCCCTTGTGACTTTTGTAACCATGGCCATTATCTGTGTCGCTCAGAGTTGTTGGGAGGGTATACTTATTTAATACATTCTGGGATCTAGAATAAGCACCTCCCTGCCTAGTGACATAGTCAGAACTGTGAGTTAGTATTGGTAGCTAGCCTCATAGACCTCACAGTCCTATAAGACGTCCAACCTGTAAAATGAGAACGTTTGTCTTTCCCACAATTGTTGTGAAGGCAATAGAAGAATGCGTTTGCTTTTCTTAGGCAGTAAAGGAGATGGGACCCACTGTCCCACATAGCCTAAGAAAATGCTCTACCACTGGACTACACATCCACTCTCCCACTCCCTCTACCCATCACCCCACCCTACCCCATTCCACTGCACCTTACCCTGTCGCTAGCTTCCTTACTGTTTCTGTAGGTGGAGAACCCCCTTCCCGAGTTAGGACAAGACAAGGGTTAAGTGATAACGGAGACTCTTCTGTCTTCCCAGGACTGTATTCCTAGGATGTCTTCCTAAAAGTTCACGAGGGCCTTGAGCACACACTTATAATCTCAGAACTTGGGAGGCAGACACAGGTGATCTGAGAATGTTCCAATACAGCCACAGCTACATAGAGGCCTCGGCTGGGGTCGGGGGTGGGGAGTGGGGAGTTTTTCTTTCCTTGACAAATGTAAACAGAAAGAGAGAGAATAGTGTAAGGAACACCCCAATAGCCTTACCTGGATTTAATCATTGTTAATCTTCGCCATCATGTTTCGTTTGGTAAATTTTTCTGGACAGAATACAGCAGTAAGGAAGTGGGGTGCAGAGGGTTCAGAGTTATTGAGCCTCTGTGAGTGAGCGAGAGCGGGCAGCACTCACTCCCTCAGCTTCTGTGGACTTTTTAAACAGAAACCAAGGATGGACAGGTCAGGAGGGAACCAAGAAAGGATTTTGTTTTTAAAGAATAGTCTGTTAGAGTAATACATTGTTACTGCTTTCAATAAAAGTGATACAAACAAGATAACAGAACTGGTTCTATTATTTTTAAGATTTTAGGCTGGACATAGCAGTGCATACCTATAATTCTAGCACTTGGCAGGCAGAAGCAGGTCGGTCAGGGGTTCTAGGCCAACCTTAGCTACATGGGTTAAGGCTAGAGTGTACTATATGAACCCTGTCTCAAAAAAGTACCCCCCTCCCCACTATTTTAATTGATTTGTTTTTAAGGTTTTATTTTTCACTCATGGAATTTCTGGAGACTTCAGATGAAAAAAAAAAATTTCTCTATTAAGATCTTAAGATCTCAGACTCATACTAGTGGACCGTGAGGAGTTTGGTAAACTCAATGATAGAAATTAAAAAAAAAAAGAATGGCTTTATTTGAAATACAAATAGTGTGATTCAAAGAAAGTATGTGCTCGCTGTCAATGATTGCTTCCTGGTGAAGCTCTTAAAGGGGTCTCCATTCTAAACCTGTCCCCCATTTCTTAACATCAGCTATCACTGGATGCAAATGCTCACACTTCTCCCAGGAACCGAGGGTGAGAGCAACTAGACCCAGCTTCCTAATGCTTTTATTCAGACTCCTCATTAATTTCAGCTGACGTTCCTTCTCAACTGGGGCAGAGCATCAAAGCTCTATTGTGCTGTGAACCTCGAATTCAGCACAAAGAATGTGGGGTATGGGGGGAAACTGTGGCACAGAGGGAGGGCGGAGTGCTCCCAGGGCTGGGAAGAGGTTGGGGAGGGGTGGAATACCCTCCGGACAGCAGAGAGAAGCACTAAGGTGTGTGGGGTGAGAAGAAGACAGAGCCAGCAATCTAGCAAGCCTTCCACTGAAGGGAAGGGGAGGGGCGGCCTAGGAGCCTCCTCTGTAAAACTGTTGCTTAAGCTTAATCCGATGTACATTGTAGAAACAAAGTGGCGATGTTTTCTCCAGAGGATTTTTGGTTTTTTTTTTTTTTAATTTTTGGGTTTTTTATTTTGTTTTGTTTTGTTTTTTAATGCTAGTGACTAGGGAAAGGCAAAGCTTCCCCTCTCTTCCTTCCTGGAGCTGCGTTGGGAATCTCCTTTCCAGTAGCTCTGGACCTACCAGGAAGCCCATCCCCAAAGGCCCTCTGACCTGAGCCTGACCTGGCTGAGGGTCTGTCTGTGTCTGGCCAAGTTGCAACTCTAGCCCA
Organism: Rattus rattus; assembly: GCF_011064425.1. Lineage (NCBI taxonomy): Eukaryota > Metazoa > Chordata > Mammalia > Rodentia > Muridae > Rattus > Rattus rattus. Next base: position 93,920,116 of record NC_046160.1, read on the forward strand.
GACCTTTTTCAGGTGCCTCTTCTCTCGTTGGGCGTCTAGGTGTGGACTCTACGGTGTGGGCGTTGGTCATCAGTGACCACATGCTTTCACTGCCCAGCCTTGATTTATAACGGGCACACAATAAGATTTAGAAAGGTGGTTTGAGCCTAAGGAAAACTTGTTTTACTCCTCAGTGTGTAACTTTAATAAATAAAATATTCATTTCCCAAGCCAAAGTCTCCAGATGACCTGTTTTTCCCCTGCACGAGAATAATTCTCAAGTACCCAGGACCGATGCACAGCTCTTAGCGTCTGGTCGCATATCGGTGACCAAGTGCAGGTGCTGTAATGACGGAGCGCCCAGCCCCTTGGCTTCTAGCTCTGGGCCCTTAGATAAGGTTGTAACCTCTCCCAAGGAACGGTTCTCAGTGACTCGGCAGAAATCACCTTCCTCATCCTCATTGCAAAGAGACCTGAGAAGACCACAGAGTGGAAAAGTAAGGCTTCTCCAACTTGCCCTGGAGGTCAGAGCCTGGGTTCTGGCTTTGTGACAGGAATCCAAAGGCCTCTCTCCTTGGCACCACACGCCGAAGCGGCTGCCTTTTTACTGAGTGACTCCCACAGGGCACCCACCAGCACCCGCTTCCCTGTTTTTTCTTCTCCTGCCCAGACACAGCACGCTGCAGCCAAATGGCGGCTTGCCTATTCCCTCCCACAGGTTCCCTATGAACTCCCTTCTCCTTCCCCAGACACTGCGTGACTCTCACATCTGTTTACCAAAACGTTATCTTCTCCATGCAACCCACCCAGCTTAAAATCACAGCCCTCCCTGCTCTGCGTTTATGTTCCTGAAACACCTATTGCACAGAAGGTAATAAATAAATAGCTTGCTATGTTTATCAACCCCTGGGTATCTCCCATGCTATTATATAGGCTCTGGATGGAAGCCATCTTTGATCCGTTTGCTGATGTGCCCCAGGGCCCTGGCATGTCAGGGGCATTCAGCAAATAGGCTGCATCTGGCTTAGATGCAGGCTATAAAACCAATATAAGAAAGGTCGTTGCAGATGGACAGCAATGTGAACTCCAGATTCCTCACACCGTCCGTGCATGCTCTCCACAGAAGGCCTGTGGTTCTAATGAGCAAGTGTGAAACGCTCTAGACATTTTCCTTGGATGTGAAGCTATTTCTGAGGCTATGAAGTGCTGTATAATATCGGGGTCTGACGGCCTGAAAATGCACACAGTAGGCTCTCAGTTGGCACAGATAATGAAGGGAAAGGCGACAGATATGTGTTGAGCAGCATCTAGGCAGACCTACCGCCAGTGTGCCATGTAAGTGACCTCTGCAGAGTTGTGTCTTCCCAGGCTCTTATACCAGTTCTGACAAATATCAGGGGCTGCCAGTGTGCACTGATCACACAAGCAAACTTCTCTGAGGCAGGAATTAGCTTTGTCTCAGCAGCCTCCAGGTTCAAGTTTAGGCGGCTTGTTTAGTTTCGTACACATCTGTCTGGTAACTCCGGATCCGGAGAAACAAGCGTCAGACCGTCCCTCAGAGGTTCCTCCAAGCAGCCCTGTCTCCTGGCCTCACAGGACACCAGCAGAACATGCTTCCTCCACCTGGGCCTACTGCCTCTCTCTGTGCAGTTACTGACCTGGAGTGCATCTCCAGTCACCTTTTGATTAATGGCTCTTCCTTTCCCACCCCAACCTGGGCAGGGTAACCCTGCAGTTCTCAGCATCTTGAGTCATAAATCAAGTTCTTGCAGCTTTGTGTTCAAATCTCCCAGAGAGGCTGGAAAGATGACTCAGTTTGGGACAGAGTTCAATCTCCAGAACCTGTACTTTAAACACACACACACACACACACACACACACACACACACACACACGCACGCACACGCACGCACACGCACACACACACACACACACTAAGACTCTAAGTTTAAAGACTCTAAGTTAAATGTTTGTATCTGAAATGACCATGTTCTATCCAGATTGCTTTCTCAGTAAAAGGCTGGGGTTGTTCTTCAGTTGGATGGGATTGTCCTGTGTGGGGGAAGACAGTCGCCCTCCCAGAAATGTTAGGTGCACACTTGTCACTGTAATACCCAGAAATGTCGGTAGACAGTATTCCAAGTCCCCTTCATTGATAGATGGTGAACTGGGGGCATATACCCCTTAGTTCTGAGGTCAGCCACTCCTCCCTTGTGAGCTACTTCCTGCCCCCGGGGCCCTCAGTGACCTGTGCTTGCTGTCTGCTCTTGTCCTAGTGAACCTTTATTTCCATCACTGATTTCCATCCTCTCACATACAATGGACAGTGGGAAAGAGAAGGAGTAATAGAAATAGTCCCTGAGCACATGCACTCCTAAGAAGGGTTCTCTGAATGAATGAACTCTCTTCACAGCTCAGCACTTAGGAGGGTTAACTACGAAGATTCCAAAGCTCAGTGATCCAGATTTGGGGTAAGAGATAGAAAAGAGTAAAAATAGCAAGGCATGGTGGCACACCTTTTTATTCTCACTACTCAGGAAGCTTGGACAGGAAGATCTCCGTAAGTCCAAGGCCAGCCTCATGTTCATAACAAGTCCCATGCCAGCCAGGCCTATGTGGTAAGACCTGTCTCGAAAAGGCAAAAGGGACAAAGCAGGGAAATAAACGTACTCCCCAGACCCATCCATAGGCTGCGACCAGCAAGTCCTTCCTAGCTCCACACCAGACGTGGGGCAACCCTTTGGATCTCCTAGTGCTGCTCCTCTGTCCTGCAAGGCATACAGGGTCCTCTGTGCTGTCTACAAATGTCATTGTCCCTGAATGGTGAATGGTCAGATCTTCTAACCCAAAAATGAGTGGGAACCTTCCAGGTAGGCCGTTGGCTGAATCTCTGTGCCTGTCTTCTGGTCCTGTGTCTTGTTTCTTTTGGGCACGACTGATACACACGCCAACACCCAGACTCCCAGGCCCTCTATCCAGCCCTGCATCCTGCCTGCTTCTCTTGCTGGGGAGTGCTCTCGGTGGTTCTTACATCCTGTTTGTTCAAACCCTTTGTCTTCTACTGGAGCAATGGGAAAGAGGATTCCACTGAGTCCTTTACTTTTGGCTTTGAAATCAGATCCTGGCCCACCTGATTACACTCAATAGCTGGAAATGGTAAGGATGTCCGATGGCAGAGGGCTCTTGTTTTAAGCTCTGGGGGCCAGGAAGGCAAGGGGTTGGGTCTCCTCCTCCAGGCTGCACCGAGGGGACAGGATGCTCTAGCCAAAAAAGCAAACTGTGAAACTGAAGGGAAGTTCACTTGAAAAGGAACCAGAACTGGATGTCAAAGGGCGTATAAACCATCCCCGGGGACATAATGTCTGGTCGCACTCCCTCTCCCTCTTGCACATCCACCGATGGAAAACCTTGTCTAGGGTTTGTAGGGCCTAGCACTGTGCCCTTCATTTTGATGGGTGACTCGACTGTTTGGAACCTCATTGTCTTCATGGGCACAAAGGTGGCTACTGAAAGGATCTCAAGAATCCATGCGTGATAAATACACAGCTGTTGTTCCTCTGAGAAGGAAAAGGTCAGCACAAAGAACGAGGCTGAGTGTGTGCGAAGCCCTTCCCAGCAGGGCCCTGACTTGCCCGGCAGTGTCCTCCCCTCAGAGCATCATGTCTCCATGCCTCTGGGCTGGTCGAGGTGTTGAGCTCATCCCCTGTATTTGCTGGCCCCTAAATCCATCCGCTTTCAACACTGGTCACAAACATCCCCATCTGGGAAGGGCCTCTCCCATGCTTCAAAGCTCCCACAGCTGGGATACCTTTGTTTAAGAATTGCGGTGTGGCTACAATGGCCCTGCCCTGTCTGTTGGCTTTGTACTGAGCTGTCTGAATAGCAAGATGGGGGTCAGGGCTCTTCTCTAGCTATGGTCAGGGAGTGAATGAATGAGTGTATGGATGGATTCAGTCACCAGACTCCAACCATTAGCCCCAGACACCAGGGTAGTCTCCATACCCTGGTTCTCATGCTGGGCGTTTGCATGTTGAAGTCCCAAGTCTTCTAACTAAAAGGTCTCCAAATTCCTCAAACGAAGCAGAAATGGGAGCAGAGAGATCCCGGATGTAAACTTTCCCCCCAAAACTTCCTGCAACAATAATTTTGAAGAAAACCGCCAACCCCAGGTGTCCTGCCTAGTAGAACTCAGCTTCTTCTTGACGCCTATATAAATTCTTAAAGACCTGTGCTTCTTGCCCAGAAACCCACCCCTGCCAGAGAAGCCAACTGCTGAGAAAAGCAGCTGGCGCAAGCGTTCTCATCCACGTCCACTGTCCTCCGCTGTGCCTGAGTGAGAGCATGCATGTGCGCATGCGCACACATAGATAATCAGAAATAAATACGGCTTTCTTTTTGTTAAAGAGGACATAAAAATGGGAGAGAGGTGGGGGATTTGGAAAGAGATGGAGAGGAAATGTGGGGTAAATATCATCAAAGTATACTATGTGCATGTATGAAATTCTCAATGAATAAATTAAAATATTTTTAAAAGACTCATCTACAACATCGCATAGATTCATGCGTCGTTCCTTTTACAAATTAATACCATTCCACTAGGACATTTATGGCAGCACTTACCATTCAACTATGTCCGATATTGTGGGGCTGTTTCTTGCTTTGGGCTCTTGGGGATAAAGCTCTTATGAGCTGATAGAGGCATATTTATTTGAGCCCATTTTTCTGTTCTCTGGGGTATATATCTAGGAGTTGACTTACTAGGTCACGCGGTGATTCAGTAGTTCCCGATTCTGAGAACCCAGTCAGTATACCAGCTTGCCCAGTGATGGGACCATTTCACATTCCCACCATCAAGGCACGAACACAAGTCAGGCCCTCTCCTTCCAGGAGCCACGTTTAAAAGTCCTCGCAAGGACGGCCTTCCGTGCATGCAGAATACACAACATGCTTGTAAAGACACAGATATGTGAACAGAAAGAGAAAAGAAAGACGAGTGCAGCCTTCAGCAGGAAGTGTCACAATGGTTCAGAGATATAAGGCCTTTTCCCATCTCCATACTGTGCCAATCAGTATGACAGCCCTGAAATGCCATTGTCAATGTGTGTGTTATATGCGGCTATCATGAGCTTCCAGTTAGTCACCAGGGCCACCTGTTCTCAGGGTCACGGCCACCTCTTACCCTTAACCAGGCCCCAGTAAACATGGGGAGGTGGGGTGGGGGTCAGAGACAACTGTGCGGGTAAATGATCCAGAGAGACCAAATGTGTGAAGGCTGAATTCTACACAGGACTTGTAGACATCTGCAAGCCAGAAATAGGAATGAAAAAGAAGGAGCGGGGAGGTATTGTCTTAGGGTTACTGTTGCGTGATAAAACACCATGACCAAAGAAACTTGGGAAGGAAAGGGTTTGTTCAGCGTACCCTGCCACGTCACAGGGCACCATCAAAGAAAGTCGGGATAGAAGCTCAAGCAGGGCAGGAACTTAGAGGCCAGAGCTGGTGTAGAAGCCACAGAGGGTTGCTGCTTACTGGCTTTCTCCTCACAGCGTGCTCAGCCTGCTTATAGACCTCAGGACCCCCAGCCCAGGGATGCGGCCTGGGCCCTTCCCCCATCAGTCACTAATTAAGAAAACGTCCTACAGGCTTGCCTACAGCCTTATACAGAGGCGTTTTCTCACTTGAGGCTCCGTCCTCTCTGGTGACTATAGCTTGTGTCAAGTTGACATGAATCTAGCCAGCACGGCTATTAATAGGAGCTGACGAGGGAAAAAAGAGGTCACCATCAGAGCACATTGGATTGGACGCATCAGAGGGAGGAGCATGACACTAGATTGTCCTTTGAGTCCCTTTCAAAGGCATGGATGGCTTCCGTGCACACAGAACACTTTCTTGAAACCACCTGCAAGGAACTTGTTAAATTTCTATAGAATAGTGTTTGACTGGAAGAATACGATTGTATTATAAGTCTTCTTTACATCTCGCATGGTAGCTTCAGAATCAACATGGGGAGTGGTGGCTCGTTTAGGTCGACTTGACACAAACGAAAGTCATTTGGGAAGAGGCAATCTCAACTTTAAAAAAAAATGCCGTCATAAGATTGGCCTGAAGATCCACCTGTAGAACATTTTCTTAATTAGCGATTGATGGGGGAGGGCCCAGCCCGTTGTGGGTGGTGCCACGCCGGGGCTGGTGGTCCTGGCTGCTATAAGAAAGCAGGCTGAGCAAGCCATGAGGAGCAATTCAGTAAGCAGCACTCCTCCATGGCCTCAGCACCAGCTCCTGCCTCCAGGTTCCTGCCTTGCTCCTGCTCTGACTTCCCTCGGCAATGAAGAGTGACTTGAAAGCTGTTAAGTAGGAATAAACCCTGCAGTCACCAAGTTGTTTATGGTTGTGGTGTTTTATCTCCGCAATAGAAACTCCAGAAAGACGGAGGCCTGGTAACAGGAGCCCAGAGGAACCTCTATGAGAAAGTCGTTTGTTCTGATAGACATGGATTCCTGAGATTGAGCAGGAGGCTGAAGGAGGAATCAAATGAAAGATCAGGCCAGCAAGGCCAGAAGAGGCATCAGCAAAAAGAGAGGCCCCCTGGGTGTGTGGACCTTTTCTGAGGAGGATGGCGGACAGGGGAGAAGGTAAGGAAGGGTGTGAGCATCAGGAAACCAATACAGCAAGAAGATACAGACCTGCCAAGTCCTCACATCAGCCTCACGGGCAGCGCAGGATTCAAACCTCAGTGTGTCTCGCTGAGAACAGGAGGCTCCAGGAGGCAGCACAGCTCGAGATCCCTCCCTGGTGCAAGGATCCCTGACTCTCTTCTCCCCTCCCTGGCAACTAACAGTGGGTGAAAAGCCACCTTTCGCCATGAGGATGATAGTAACCCTCCCCCTCCTCTTAGGGGTGTTGCCATGGGGTGAAGAACACTTCCTGTGATGTTTTAGTCTTAATCATCCTGGACATTTTGCAGGGTTGGCCATGTGTTCCTTTGAAGAATGATCCTCCCGAAAGATGTGTTTTTATCTTGACCCTATAACTTGTAAATGTGACCCTATTTGGATCAAGGATCCTTGTCATCGAAGTCAAGTTAAGAGTCTTGCAATTCGATTGCAGATCTTGAGGCCACACGTCTCTGATGAACTATAATTGTAAGAGACACACAGAGAGGAGGAGAAAGCTCAGCCACCGAGGCTGACAGTTATCAGTGCCCAGTCTGGGGACAAGTCTGGGGACACTCATACCTCTAGAGGAAACACAACCCTGCAGACCCTCAAGTTTAGCCTCTGGCTTCCACAACTGTGGAAGAGTCTGTGTCTACTGAGTTAAACACCATCTTGCTTGTGCCCATCTGTCACTGAAGCCCTTGGAAACCAGTCCACTGTGACTGTCCTGAGAGGTGACAGGGCTGGTTATATTCAGATCTGTCCCTGGATTTTCTACTGGGGTCCCAGGTAGACTTTCTTAACCTTTGTGCTGTGGAATCAGCCCCCTCCTCCCTGTATCCCCCATCCCTGCCCTGTGTTTATTCCTTCTGTCAGAGTAGGGCTTACTGTTCCCTGCGGTGGCTACTTAGGAGGAAGGAGGTAGGCCAGCCAGACCTGCATAGCTGTTTGAAAGGATGGTAGTGATAATGGCCACATTATAGAATCCTTAGAGTGTGGTAGGTACAGCACAGACTTTGTCTCGTGCTGAGTGAGAACAGTGCTCTGAGGTTGACGGTCTTGCCAATGTGAGGTGTCAGGTCACCTAGTCAAGATCACTTGGTGAATGCTGGCAGAGCCAGATCTTCAACCCAGGTCTTCCTGTGTTCAATTTGTAGCCTTATAAAAGGCTCAAACACCGAAGAACGGTGTTCCAACTTCCCACAGCGCCTAGCTGCTGGATAGGAACAGCTTTCCTTAGTTTCTGAATCGGGGCAGCAATGGCACTGGGGTTTCTCCTCGGCAGGGAGACTTCTGTGTATGGACTAAATGACCTTAAGAATGCTGAGATGGGAGGCTGGAGTGACGGGCAGCAGCACTTGCTCTGTAAGCATGAGGACCTGAGTTTAGATCTCCAACAGCCATGGCAAGACGCATATGCCTCTAACTCCAGGGCTAGGAATGGTCAGAGATGGGAAGATCATTGGTTTGCTAGCCATTAGCCTAGCCAAAACGCTGCAAACTCCAGGGTCAGTGAGAGACTCACAGTAATAAGGCAGAGAGTGCCACAGTAGAACTGACTTCCTCCTGTGCCCACTACAGTCACGAAGTCACCACACATACCTGTACACACACATGTACGTACTCACATATACTACCCCACCCCTCCCCCCATACAAATAAATCAATGCTGACGAGATGGCCTGGTGAGACGCTGCTAGCAACACGCTGTCGTAGCAAACATCTGCTTTCACAGGGAAGTAGTCACAACTGGAACCAGCCAAGTTCCTCACGGCCGCAAGGCTCTGAGGTCCCTTCTCCTTTCCCAGGCATCTGGGGAAAAGGATGAACTCTCTAGGCAAGTGACCTCCCTGTGTGAGAAATTGAGCATTCACTGCTGTGTCTGCCCCCTGCTCTTCCACCAACAGAGGACAGGGCTCTGCATAGCTGTCAAGCAGTGACAGGAGCAGAGAGCAGGGCCTGGCTGGGGAGAAAAGCTCAGGCAGGTCCTGGTCTGGGCACACTGGCTCTCTCGGGAGTCTTCATTGCAGGTTTGCACCCTGATGGGCACATCTTCAGAGTGTCTCCTTCATGCTACGGCTGAGGCTGGGATGAGGCCAACATGGCAGCTTCTCTCCACTCCAGGGAGACAAGTGTGGCCGGCCAGATTTCCTCCCACACAGACCTCTGTAGGAGATAAAGGCCGAGAGGGAACTGCGGCAGGACAGCCACATGATAAATTCCCCTGGGTCTCCTCCTGTGTGCATTGTTCTGCCCTGGTTGTTTTGAGTACAGTCAAAAGGAAGAGCCCTGCGCTATCAGACTGAGGAAGGAGGACGCTCTCCTGTTGCCCTTGGCCACCCTCATTTTAAATGTGAGGAAACCGAAGGACAATGTGCAGCCTAACCCCATCTGCCCCGGAGGAGCAGTCAGCCAGCCTTCCAGGGAGGCTGCAACCTCTCTCCAGACCCACAGCAGCACTGGCGGCCCAGCCCTTGGAGCTAGAAATAGGTTTTGGAGGGGCCACATTAGTTGTCGTTCATGCCCTGGGCTAAGAACTGAACCTGTAAGGCCACAACTGTTAGAAATAGCAGGCCCGAAAGGGACATCCTGCATAACACTGGCCCGCTGCCCACTTCTCAAGTCAGAGAGCAGCTCAAGTCCCTGGGAACTGTAGTCAACTTTAGGAGTCTGGGCTATGTCCCAGGTTCAAGTGAGAGCAGGGGATGAACAGGGTGCTGCTTCGGCCACCATGGCTGAATCTCTTCAAGGAAGAAGAGCAGAAAGCCTTGGCTTTCCTTAAGCTGTGTGCTCCGAGGTTACAAGTGCCAAACTGAGTGTTCTTGAATTGCAGACCCAAGCAGATGTCTGCCCTGTTCAAGGCCAGGACTCTGACTGGACAGAGTCACCATGGCCTGGGTCACCTTTGTCTAAGCTAGAGGGCCATGGCTGAGCCATCAAAGGAGCCTCAATGGGAGAAGACAGACGTCAATGTGCTTCCTCAACCAGAAAGGTGATTTCAATTTGGCCGGAGCAGCCCAACCAAACAAGCAGAATCCTGTCGACCGAAAGATAGGGCTGCTGGGAGATCACACAGAAGCAAAATGGGAGCCATTATCAGACTTGTCCCAGCCCGAAGGGGCAGGGCCTTTGAAGCCACAGACAGGCTGAACAGAACTTTCCACCTGGGGGATGTTGGAGATGGGAGGTCAGGCTGCACTCAGCCCCCACCATAAAGAAAAAAAACCTGATCAAAGCCTGCTACAGAAGGGAGGAGGCGTACAGCTGCAACAAGCTCCCCCCACGGGGCCGCCCAGGCCCTCTGAAGGCAACTGGACTGCTTGTATGGGGGCCTGTGGGAAAACCCAACACAGATACAGTGTACAGCCAAGCCCCGGAGCACTGCTGGGAGAGGGAAAATAAACCCCTCAGTGGTTCTGAAAAGAAAAGCCGGGAATCAAAGCACAAAAACTGCAAAGACCACCCACCTGATGTGCGCCTACCTTTCGGAAACAAATAACTCCTGGCTTCCAGGGCCTGTTTCTAAAAGAACAAACAGACTGAACACTTGGCCTCAAAGCTTTGTGCACCGGGGGATTTGTGGGACGCGAGGCCCCTCCTCAGCATCCGAAGCTTGAATTAAAGTGGTGCCTATTCAAGGGCTTCCTTGCATGGGCTCTGCACTCCTCCCTGGGAACCTGAAAGACAAGAACTCTCAGGAAGGGAAGGGGTCCTATGTGGCTACTGCTAACTCAGTTCCTCGGACTAAATGGTTGCCCATCTATCTGCTGGGGGACGGTCTGGGCGCCCACTGTCCAGGCTGGTTCCGGGTAATGAGCCCATCGGTGAGCGGGCCATATACTGGCTAGTTGTAAGGCTCTTGTCCCTCCAGCTCTGTGAGAGCCTCTGTAGCCCCTGTTTGGGCTCTCCCCTCCCCCTCCTGCCTGAAGCCTCCCTTCGAACGAACGGCCCTTCTCTTCCTGGAGCCTACAGTTTGATCTTTTTCTGAAGTGGGCACAACAAAGCAAAGCCACTTTCAATGGACTTTCTCCTGCTCAAAAGAATACAAGAGCTCTTTGCTTTCTCCCGCTTGGGACTGGGCTTGAAGGGAGGGTGGAATGGGGATGTGGCCTGGGGCCCCTGGAATTGCCGCGTGGAGGTGGGAGAAGACGCAGGGAGGGATCGGTTGAGTATTTGGGAGAAACTGAGATGGAGAGCAGCCTAGACTCAACCAAGTGGTGGTATTGTTATGGAAATAGGTTCGAGGCTAGACAGAGGGCTTTCGGAAGGACGAGGAGGAGAGGAAGAGGGGGTGAGGACCCCCTTTCCTCTGGAACCAGATGGTAAAGAGACCGCAATCAGAAACCACCCACTAAGGCTCTCTATGTCACTTGACCTTGTGAGGTGAGTGAGGGCATCTTCCTCTTACAGGTGACAGAACTCTCTCCAGCAACACACCTGGCGCTATAGACTCCAAGGCTCACAATCTTTTCTCATTCCAGTCCTGGTTGTCCTGCTTCTTAGGGTTAATGAGATATTAGAATCCACAAACAGAATCCAGGGCAACCAATGGGAGTGGCTGAACACACATACACACACCGGCCTCTTTTTCCACCGGGTGGGGGAGGTGGGTGGGATGGGGGGGTCGTCCTTTCAGGTCTATCTAGGTTCTAGAAGGAAATTCTCTGAGACAGCAAATGAAATTCTGCCCTGAAGTGGAAAGAGATCTATTTTGAAATCAATACCCAGTAACATTTATGCAACCCCCCCCCCCCCCAAGGAAAGCCAGAGGAGGTGGAGCAACATGAAAGGCAGGGTAGGTAGATAGGAAGCTGCCGCAGCCTTGCCTTCCATCCAGGAAGTGGAAAACCTTCACAAGCTCTAATTACATCTTCATCCCGGCTCTTCTGAAGTCCCCGGGCCACGTTAACAATACCCCTTATTTTAGGCATGGACACATTCCAGTACCAAAAGCTTTGGCAATTCTCCTCCAGGCAAGCAGAATCCAGAGCTGGACCTGGAAGCACAGCCTCGTTCTGCAAATCCAGTTGAACGTTATCTCCAGCACAGGAAGCCAAGGTCTTCATTGAGACATTCTGGGGAGAGGGGCGCCAGAAGACCTAGAAATGAATGTGGGCCAAAGTGAGCGACCATCTCTGCACTTTGCATGCAACCTAAGTGCCATGTGTGTTCTTCAACCTGGGCACGTCCCTCTGTGTGCTTCTGCGGGTTTGCTTTGTCACACCAGTGCTGAGGCCCAGGCTGGGTCCCTTGTTTTACATAGTGCTACACTGGACAACAAGATCCTCTCCTGACAGAAGCCAGAGGAACCTGGCCGATGTCCATCATGAAGGTTAAGAGGACTGTGATCCTGGGATATGGAGGCTAAGGCTGCTAGAGATAGAAAGGGGAACCAAAACAGTGTTTTGCTAGTTTCTGGTTTGATTTCAATTATGTCATTTCCTGCTGGGAGCTGGGGAGAAGAGGAGGGGAGAATAAGAGAGGAAAAGGGGAGGCAGGGAGGGAGAAAGACACACACACACACACACACACACAGAGAGAGAGAGAGAGAGAGAGAGAGAGAGAGAGAGAGAGAGAGAGAGAGAGAGAATATATATTAGTGGTTCCACATTGCCAGATAGCACTGGATTCCAAAAGTGATGGTGTCATTCCCTAATGGGCATCCAGCTTTGTTTCTCAGCCCTCTCGAGATTTCTATAGTTATTCCCCATTGGTGAACTACAGATCCCCTATGGAAGCTCAGGGGGTGGAGTCCCACATCTATGACATGACTTTGTGCTATATCCAACATGAGCAGAGCCTGAACCAAGAGAATGTAAAATGCAGTCTGATGTGAAAGTCTCGAACAACCTTTGTCACTGAAGTTCAGTACCCAAGAAAGTACCTCTCTGTAGTCCTGGTTTTCAGACTAGGTCCAAGGAACGTCAGAGACTCCTTAATACATAAAGGAAGGATCAGCAGAACTCCCGTACACACACACGCACGCACGCACGCACACTTCCTGACTCTGCTCTTACCAATCTTGCACACTACAATTTTTTTTTTGCAAGATTTTCTTTGCCCTTTGCTGGGGTGGGAAGTAGGGAGAAATTTACAAGCAAAGGCAGAATCCACAGACTTCCAGTCAGCCCTTGCCACAGCTCAGCAGTATGTGCGGAAGGGTCTGTCAGCAGCCTGCCCCTGCCCTGTGAGCAAGCGGCACTGCGTTTGGTACAACACAGCTGCTACCTCTTGTCCACATCCACACGGCCAGGACTTGGACACGTTAGGTTCATCAGGACCAGGGAGTTAAATCTCCTGTGACTGGAAACAGCCTGGGGCTATTGGGGGTGGGGCTGGGAGCTCTCTGTGTATCGGTTTTTCTGGTGGGTCCAATTTCTCAGGGTTGCAGTTGTCACTCAGAGCCTATTGTTAACTCTTCAGTTTCCACCCAAACCCATCCTTGTTTGTTTTTCTGGTGCCCACACACACCCACGCTTTCAGAAGATAGTTTCCTCCAAGAAGTCTGGACCTACAAAAACTAGAACAAAAAAGACGTCATAAAGCATCTGAGTCCAGAGCTCCTTTAGCTGAACCTCTCTGTCCTTCCCGTTTACTCTCAGACAGGCACAATAAAGAAATCCTCCAGAGAGCCAGAGTGCTCAGTAGCCTAGGGAGATGGGGCTGGGTGCCCCCTGGCTGCCTGTAATCCTGAGTCCATCCACAGCCCCCCCCCCATCTTCAAAATCCTTCAAAAAACCTAAGGAAAGATTCAAGGGTCGTGCTACAAACCATGTTCACAAACCTTTCCTGCCTTTCTCTGCAAGTGGACACCTGGTAAAGGCCAGTGCAAGCACAAACAACCCAAGGCCGGGCCCGGCTGTGTGGGAGCCAGCTGGAATGTAGACCTTGTGTGCATGTGTGTGTGCACACATGGGAATAGAAACATCTCTGACTCCTGCGGGAGTTCCTTTGCATTAGGTGGGGGTTAGGGGTTGGAGGGTGAGCTCAATGGCGGGGGGAGGGGATTTCCATGTGTCTGAGGAGGAGAAGAATGTGTGCACACTCACTCGTGCACGTGCACACACATAAATAACAGACATAGGAAACCAAGGGAAGGAAGTTCTGGGGAAAGGATGTGTTTCCTGGTTAAGGGCAGTTGTCTCTGGGATGGGAGGTGGGAACTAGGGAAATTGTGTGTTTTGTGTGTGTGTACAACATGCATGGCAGTGCCCCTCCTCAAGTGGGCAGGGGAGACACTGGGAAAAAAATGGCTTGAGAGCTGGTGAATATTTTCAGGTAGAGGAGCTGGCAGCTCCCTCCCCGTACCGCAGGCTGGTACGCACCAAGTGCAGCTCATTTCCTGTGCTAATCACCAGCCCTTTGTTTATACAGGTCACAACGCAGCTGATAGCAGAAACTCAGGCCTCGGCTAGAGTACAGAGCTGCTCGGCAGGGCAGGAGAGTGTGAAGGGAGGTCCCTGCCTGGTTTCTTTTGAAGGACACATGAAATCAATTTTCAACATGAATCTACAATTCCCACCCATCTGTGCCCTGGTGGGGAAGCTTGTTTTCTGTGGAGACCCTTCCCCAGCCCCCCCCCCTTTAACAATCATGTCTTCTTCACTACTCTAGAGCCAACCCAGTGCCAAGTCTGCTCTCCGTGACAGCTTGTGCCATTCCTGGATGCATTTATGTGTTTTTGAATGGGTGCATTTTATAGGTCTGGCTTGCTCTGTTTAGAGTTGAAGTTTGTCCGCCCAACCCCAGAAAGCGTTTATGGGCTTTTTTCTCGGTTTCATCCTGGTTTTGCTTTGTTTGGTAGCACAGAAGGGAAGAGCTTAGCTTACATGCCTAGTTTTGTGAGTGTGTGTGTGTGTGTGTGTGTGTGTGTGTGTGTGTGTGTGTGTGGCCAAGGGAGGTTCCACAGTGAATAAGTAGGGAAGTTTGGCCAAATGCAACAGGGACATAGGATAAGAGTTTCTGACCACCTCAACAGGGTAAGAAACTACATTCTGTGAACAAACTCATTGGCATGGGACTTTAGGTCTGTCTGTCTTGTTGCTGTGTTCATTCAAGCAGTGCCCAGTTCATAGTGCACACATGGTGACCCCTATTTAACCATGGTGCACTGCATTCTGTGCAGGGGCCACGGCAGCATTACAGTTGTGCACAATGCCCCATTGTTTTAGCATAGCTCTGGACCTTGTTAAATCAGGTGTCCCAGATGCCTACTTAGGTCTCCAGTTCCGCCTCTGTTCTCCGTCTGGACTAGAGAAAGCAGGGGCAACCATCTTCTGGACACTGGGTTTGGTGAAACAGCCCGGAACCAAGTCTAGACAGAATAACCTTGAAGATTTCACCATGACTCTTGGTCCTGTCAGAAGTGCGGGTACTAGGGAAGGCCCAGAGGCTCACAAGGAGGCAGAAGATAGAGCTGGTATTGCATATTCTCCTCATGCTAAAGGCTAAAACCTACATAAGGTGGTGTCTAAGCACAGAGTCCCAAAATGGGGGTAGTCAGATACGCTAATAGGGTCATTTCCCTGGGTGTGCCCTGACCTGCCAGGAAGTATCAGTTGTTTATGTTGTTGAAGGCTTCCTCAGTCCTTGCTTGGACAAGTCCCTCTGTCACTCTCAGGGGGAACTCTAAAGCCTCTAAAGCCTCTAAAGCTGGAACTCTTCTGAGCTGATGACTAAAACACAAGAAGTTTGCAAGGAACCTGGGGACACTGATGGAAACGGACAGACAGTCAGGCCTAGAATAATGTCCTTTGTAGGAACATTCAGCTCCTGCGAGCCCAGACCCCAGTAGAGTCAACATTCCATGCAATGCAGTGAGGCACCGTACTGATCTATGATTCCAGGCCCAGGCATGAGTAGAGTACTGTGACGACAGCCATGTGTTCCGGGCTGGGCTCTGCCCTGCAGAAAATGGGCTCCCTGTTCTTGCCAGTGTCACATGTCAACATACCCGACTAGTCCTAGGAGGATGCCAACTGATTCCTACTCCCTTGCTTTCCTCAGAGTGATTCCATGAGTCTTTGATTCCCAAAGCCTTGGAAGACCTTCATCGCCATCTGAACTGGAGTCTTCCCCCCTAAAGGCTTTGCTTTCAGGGAAGGGTACCCCAGCACCCCAAATTTGTCTTTATCTTCATGTCCATCACAGAAGCTCCCTGTTTCTTGTGCTCCTCCAGCTACCTTACAGGGGTTCAAGAGACATCTTAGCTATCTGGGATCCTGATTGTAGGATGATCAGCATCGGACCCACAATTCCAAGAGGGGGATGCCCAACACTCCTTCAGCAATGGGCCATGGGAGAGACAGTTTTCACAAGTGAAATCTGGCCAATCTCATTCTTATCCTTATCCCGACACCCAGAGCTACTTTTCTTTGCCTTTGAAATGGCTGTGTCAGCCCAAGCCCAGCACAGCACCAGGTCTTAGTCTAGCCAGTGCTAAGAGTGCTCTGTGAGCTGGCTAGTGTGATACATCAGGGCTGGGGTACCCCGGTCCCTGCATTACCATCATCTAACAAACAGAAATGGTGTGTGGTTCAGAGACTAAGTCCTCTCAAGTGCTCTTTCCCACATGAGCACTGCTCAGAGGTTGAATGGCTGACTACAACGTCTCAGAAACTCCTCTTCAGTCTGTGAACAGGAGAGGAAGGCTGTGAGGCCCAGGGTTCGGCAGCCTTACCTTGGTGGCACTGTCTTTTATTGCCATTGGTTAAATGAGCACAGAGATTCTTTCCTACAGGGTAATGTCTGGAAGGAATCTAGACTCTTGTATGATGTGGGAACTGAAGGAATTCTAAATCTGTCCTTTGTTGTCTTACAAGCCGAGTGCCTGGTCTCTCAAGACTTAGCCTAGTTCTGTAACTCAGCAGACTTTGGACTGCAGCAGGGCGGATGGTAAATATTTTCAGCTTTCTGCCACAACCGTTAAAGCAGCCAGAGACAATGCCTTAGGAAATTGGCACCGCTGTGGCCTAACAAAACTTTATTTATAAAGTCAGGTTGGGGGCCTGATTAGACCAGCTGGCCGTGGTTTGCTGAGCTCAGCATTAACTCATGGTAGATGCCCAGCAAGCGCTTGGGGGGTTAATTTGTTGGAAGACTGTTGAATAGAAGTCCCAGCTCGTCCAGATAGTGGTCTTAACTTTGTTTACATAGGCCCACGTCCTATGTGCCTGCCACAGGGTCAGTACAGCAAGACCCTCTCTGCCTCTCAACTCCCTTCCCCCAGCTCATTCAAACTGGCTGCTTAATGGGGAGCAGAGATTTTGTGCCTTCCAGCATACATTTCCCCTCCCCCCTCTGCCTCCCCTCACCCTCCCCACCCAGGGCCTTTCCCCTCCATCCCAACTTTGTGGGACACACAATTTGTAACCTCCTTAAAACCAAAGAAGCGAGGTTTCTGATTCATGTAGATTAAAATCAGCTGCAACCTATTAATGGCCCCGAGCCCAAGACAGATTTTAGGAAACAAAAACACTGGACCAAATTAGACCGAACCAGCCCCTGTCTCCAGGGGAGGGAGGTGGAGAGCGAGGCTGGGGGGTGGAGGGAGTGGCCATGTGGTTTTAATTAATTTGGATTCTCTTAAAGCTAATTCACCCAACACAGAGCATGTGGAAGCACCGTGGCATCCTCTAGCCTCAGAGCCCTGCTCTTCCTGGTGGAAGAATCTGGTCCTGTTGGGGAGCTGGGACCAGTTGTGTGTCTGTAATTAACAGGTTTCAAAGTGGTTATTTTGGAAGAGAGAATGTCAGTGGTGCGTTAAAATCCTTTCATCAGCCATCAGCTGGTGTCCCAAGGCCCTCAGGAAGGCCCTTGCCACTTAAGGCTTCAGAGAGCTTGGCCTTCCCAGAGTCCCCTCTGAGAACATGGAGGCTTTCACGGTGGTTTTCATTATCTTGTTTGGTTACTGGGATCATAAAAATGTTTCTATCTTCTTAGAGTGTGCCTAGGATCATTAAAGAGGAAAGCCCCTGCCTCCTATACCCTTGTGGTAGACAGTGCTGACACCCCATCTGGGGAAACTGAGGCACAGAAGTCCTCATCGGAAGCTGGTCTGAAGTCTTGTGCTCAGTGCTGTTTCTCTTATTGGTGGCATCGTGCTGTCAATCATCAACAGTGGAAGAGGGCTCTGAATTCTGCTGACCTGGTGCTTTGGAATCCTTCTCTTGGTGTGTGTGTGGGGAGGGGGAGCAAATTCAAAGGAAGCTTTGAGTCAAATGCTGAAGCACCCAGAGCAGTGATCCAGGCTACCACAGGTATCCAAAGGCTCAAGCGGGGGTGTGCCCCAACCCCTGCTGCCCAGTGCTGGAGCCCTTCCTTGGTGCTATGGAGGGAAAGCAGACATACATGCCATAGAGGTGATTTCTTCTGGCTTCAAACAAAAGACTTCTGCAATCCAGTCATTCCAAAGACTCACCAGAGAATCAGCCACGGGAATTTCTATTAAGGTGGCATTATCTGATACATTGGCACTGGTCTGGACCTACCTCCTACTTTGATGGTGACTGTCCTCCGGAACCTTCTTTAGTGGAGAATGTGGGCAATACACTGGGGGGAATTGCTGTTAAGTGGTGATGCTACATCCCAGAGCAGCTGGGCTCACTCTCAGTAGGACACAGGGAGGAGCTCATCCACAACAAAGCCGTGGCTGTGAAGGTATGCTCGGAGAATCGGAGCTCAGAGCCGGCCGTCCAGTGGGGCGAGCAGTTAGACTGAGGCACTGAGCCACACGGCTGGCTTGGGGGGTTCTGCCCACAGTTCCTGACTCTCCATGCAGCTTTGCTACCTACATCCTTCCTCCCCAGGCTGCTCTCCTTTGACTGGGCGTTCTCATTTATTCATTTGGTATTTCAGCGCCCCTCGGGTGTTAGATGCTTCTAGGCATTGCTAACCTTGCTACCTTGAAGTTATGAAAAGTGGAGAAGGGTAAGATTCTGAGATGCACATTAAAGAGGAAAAGAGATTTCCTCCACTCTCCAATCCAGGTTTTAGGGTAGCTTGGCATCTTGGGAAAATATCCATTTCTGGTTGCCCTTTTCAGAGGAGTATAGGGTACCATTACTGTGGAGATGGGATGTAACCTATGCTTCTCCCGTTTGCGCTGACCCCCCCCTACTCCAACCATCCATCATGGCAGCACAGCTCGAAGGATTGTAGAAGGTGGTAGAAATTCTCTGGGTGCAAGTGTGGGTGAGGTCGGATGGGGAGCGGGGCCGCTGAAGGCAAGCACAGCAGCCTCCGTCTGCCTCGCATCATCTCCTCCTACGCCCATTTGTCAAGCCGTTGCTCTTGTTTACCTCTACGTGAATAGTTCCCTGATTATAAATCAGAGGACTTGGCACTGAGTTTTTGGATTATCTGTGATCTTTAACTTTCCCAGGGCAGAAGAAGTTTAACCATCGAGTCTCTTTGTTTCTCATGGTTCAGGATCCAAATCACGGAAGTGTTGATCTGTACAGAGTAAGCCAAGTCTAACCCTACCTCTGCCTCCACCCCTGCACGCCGGCAGCTGGTCACGTGTGCCTCCATTCATTTATTTGATATAACGAGTATCCAGTGAGTAGCAAGCTGTGTGACAATAGACCACATTCTAGACGCTGAACGAACGTACAGGGTAAGGACAAAAACACGCCTTTCCTCTTTACCCAGTTTATTACAGATGACAGATGTAACCAAGCAAGCATACCTGGTAACTGGGGGCAACCGGTTCCAGGACACCTACAGATATCAAGGCCTACACACGGTATAACAGCGCTTCAGCTTAAGCTATGCACAGGCTGTCCCGCACATCGAGTCACCTCAGCGTTATTTGCAGTGCCAAACGCCATGCAAGTACACAGCTGCTACACTGTGCTCCACAGAGCAAAGACAGAAAAGGCTCTGAACTGTCCGTTAGGGATGCACCCTTTCCTGAATGTTTTCCACCCATGATTGGTCGAACCCTCAGATTTCTGACAATGCACGGTGGTAAGTGCCTTGGAGAGTGTAACATGGGCTAGGAGACCGTGGTTCACATGCACTATTATGCACGCAGTGGGACCTCAGAGACCTCTCTGAAGAGGTAACCTGTGAGTTGAGACTGAGTGAAGAGAGTAAACAGGAAGTGCAGGAAGATCCGTCCAGTCTGAAGAGAAGAGCGAGTTCAGTGTGTTTGGGGAAACAGCAAGGAATTATAACGGAGTGAAGGGCGAGATGCCTTACTGTTTAAACAGCAGTGTCAGAGCAGACGGCAGTACCTGGCCATAGAAACTTTTGGTGACTTTTGGTTTGTCCTCAGCATCACCGATCTCCTCAGAGGCCTTAGAGCAGGGCTGATGAAGCAGAGGTGAACACTGGAAAGACTGGAAGGCAAGGACCTCTCCAACTTGGCTTCTGAACATGGAACATCGTAGCTGTTCTTCATCGGCAGCATCTCAGGTGGAAGCCCCAGAAGGAGGCTGCATGTTTTGACAGGGTGAGGCTGGGCCTGGGAGCTCCCTACCTCACTACCAATTAGTGGATTAGTACTAGGCCCGGAAAAAGGAAGCCCTGCTGTTTAAACAGTAAGGGTGGGGACTGGTGAGTCACAGAACCCTCGGTCAACAGGACCATGACAGGCTCTGGTGCAGCATCTCAATCTTCGTCTGTGCTGCTTGGTCCCCACCGGGGCCTCCGGCATAAATACCGACCGACCTGTTAGGATCTGGCTTTATTTTTGGCTGATTGCATGTTGTCTCGTCAGCTTCCTTCCTAGGCCTTTTCCCTTTGCACAATGCCAGGCACTTTCCCTGAGAGGAGATGGGGGAAAAGGTGAGGTGTGCCTTTGGAGCTCAGCCAGGCCTGAGACTGGCTTGTCATGTCAGTTCACCAGCGTTTAGGTCAACTGAGCCACATAGAACTCCGCTGGGCAGCGCAGTGGCCATTAACCATCTACAACTACATTTAAGTCAAGATGAAATAACGTGTAAAAATGTACTGCCGAGGCTCGCTCACCATGTGTCAAACACCTGATGGCGTAAGGGCTGGTGGTCCCTTCATTGGACAGTGAAGGCACAGAGCATATCCTTCAAGATAAGAATTTCTATTGGACAGTTTTACTTCCTTGCAAAATGTGTTAATTACATAGAAACAGGTTAGCACAAAGTATAGAGTGTGTGCCTAGCTCGTGGAAGGTGCCAGGAAACGGTATAGCCTCTAAGGATTTTGTGACTCTCCATACGTGACCCTGTAGCTGGGTAGCTGTGTGGCAAGTCCCCCAATCTCCCTGTCCCTCTGTGTTCTGACATGTGAAATGAGAATGAGAGGTACTCTGGGTACATTCCCCACAGTATAACACAATCCTTCTTTTTCTCAGTAATCCCAGACCCTCGAGAACTGCTCTGTCAACCCTCCGTTGACTGACCTAAGCCAGAATTTAGCAGCTCTGGAAAGGTTAACACATTGTGGTTCAATAAAGGAGTCTGGAGATTCTAGTCACTGCAAAGGGCTTGACCATGGTTAGTGGTATGAAGTTCTAATGAAACAAATGGACAGTTCTAATCAAGAAAATATATATCTTTTAATGGAGGGCATGGTAGCACAGGCCTATAATCCAAGCTATCCAGGAAGCTGAGGCAGGAGGATTAAAAGTTTTAAGACCTGTTAGAGCAACTTAGTCAGATCTTGTCTCAAAATGAAAACAAAACAAACGCAAACACAAGGCCCTATGTTAGCTCAGTAGTAGAGCGGTTGCCTAGTGTGTACAAGGTTGAGACTCAGCACTGCAAAGACAATAAAATCATTTGGCTCAAGGCAGGGGTTCAACCCCTCACAACACTCTGAAAGAAGTTGGGGCTGCAGATACGTGTGGCTCAGTTGGTAAAACGATTGCTTACACACTCAGGCGGACCTGAGTTTGACTCCCAGAAACCAAGTAAGAATGCCAGGCACGGTGTTGTGTGCCAGCGCAGGGGAGAAGGGAACAAGCAGAACCTGGTTTTTGCTGGCTGCCCAGCCTATCCTACTTTGTGAATTCCAGACCGATGAGAGAGACCCTATCTCAAAACCCACGGTAGATAGCATCTGAGAAATGACGCCTGAGGATAACCTTTGGTCATAAAACTGTGCGTGCGTGCGTGCGTGCGAGCTCGCACACACACACACCAAAAGTCCCACCTCATGTGTCCCTGTGGGGAGCACCATTCTAGAAGGAGGCTCTCAAGCAGCCCTTCCAGGGTCTGCAGATCAGGCTCCTTCTTCTCATGTTGGGTTTTTTTTGTTGTTGT
Source organism: Rattus rattus (assembly GCF_011064425.1). Classification (NCBI taxonomy): domain Eukaryota; kingdom Metazoa; phylum Chordata; class Mammalia; order Rodentia; family Muridae; genus Rattus; species Rattus rattus. The sequence continues at coordinate 93,941,996 of NC_046160.1, forward strand.
TGTTAAAGCTCTATTGATGGCAGGCATTTGGAGGGTAGAAGTTGGGGTTTGCCTGGGGCTAGAAGGAAGTCATTTGCAGGGCAGGATAATGTGTGGCTTAAGAGCTGGGGCTGAAATTCTCTCCACCTGTTTCAAGGGTTTCAGGAGAGATTTGTTTTCAACTCCCAATTACCTTCCAGAATTGTTCAACGGAGATCCTATCTCCACTGCCTGTTTTCTTTCATTTCCGATAAGGACAAGGGAAAGGAGCAAGAGGCCCAAGACTAACATTCTCACACTCCCTGAAACAAAATTTCACACAGCGAATGACTTGCTTTGGTTTTCCAAGAAGCAGGCAGTCTCTGCCCCGGGGGAGGCACGGCTGGAACTGCAGAAGCAAAGGCAGCTGGGGTCTCTCTCAGAAAGCTCGGGCGAAACTGGCCCAGTCCAATGAAACTTTTGAAATCTCTCCTTTCAAACTAGGGCTTTCTCAAGTAATACAACTTCAGGCTTCTAGCTGTTCAGATCAAAACCCTGGAGCCATCCTTGAAATCTGTCTTTCCAGTCACGCCCACTTCCAAGCTGCCCTTAAGTCTGTTGGCTCCATTGTCTAAACAAAGCTGGAATCCAACTGGTCCTCACAGTCTCGCTGCCGAGTCCTGGTCTCAGCCACCTGCATCTCCTCCCTAACTGACTGCTACAAAAACTTCCTAACACCCTCCCAAAGCCTCCCAGTGGCTCTAAAAGGTACTTTCAGCTTAACAGTCAGACTACTTCCGGTGTCTATTAACCCACCCACACAGGCTCAAAAGGCTCCTGTTGCATTCAGAGTAAAAGCCGCTATCTCAGCCACTGAGACGCCAAATCATTTGCCTCCGTCAATACTCAGACCTCTCCTCCTTCTGCCTCAGTCGCTCCAGTCTTTGCCCATTAGTGACCCAACTCTTGGAGACCATGATTGTCCGGGGAGCCTGATCCAGAAGGACTAATGATGCCATCCCAGCTAGGCTATTGCCATTCAAAAAGCAAAACAAAACAATGACAAGGATGACGACCACAACGACGAGGATGATGACAATAACAACAACAACAACAACAACAACAGCAACAACAACAACAGTAAGACAAGTAGGCTAAAGAGAAGAGTTAAGACTCCCAGGGGCAGATCCAGGTAGCTCACTCTGATCACATAGTGCTTAGTTCTCTGCATGATGGCTGCAGAAACTTCAGTTTGACTCACTCACGGCATTGTGGGAACAACGGCAGAGTAAGGGAGGCTGCCTTCCTTGGGGTGGAGAGATGCCTCGGCAGTTACAAGCGCATACTGCCTATGCAAAGGATCTGGCTTCAATTACAGCATCTGGTGGCTCACAACTGTCTGGAACTCCAGTTCTGGGGCTCTGATGCCCTCTTCTGGCCTCAGTAGGTACCTGCACTCATATGGTACACATAAAATTCGCACAGGCACACACATCCACATAAATAAAAAAAAAAAAACTTTTTGAAGACTCACAATGGAGTCTTTGATGGCATGCTATTAAGCCAATGTATTAATATATACACATTTTTGTCACTCTTCTCCCCAAGTTTTGTTTCAGTAAGTGTAGGTAGTTGTTTTAATAATGAAAGGTTATTTTTAATTCAAGAGAAGCAGGGCCTAAGCTCATGCAAAATAAGTGAATGAGAAGTTTGGCCTGAACCATGGCATCATTATCAACAAAGGGAGATTAATAAAGAATTAGGTAAATAGCAAAGATTTTAAAGATACAGACTGGTTTCTTCAGACTAGCACTCTCAGCTGCATTGTGTCTTGAGTTTCATTGACGATTCCAAAGAGTCTTTGTTTACGTAGATTGTATCCATTGGTAAATCCTCGGGTGACAGTCTCTGAATTCTCATCAGCTAGAACTCATGCTTGCCTGTGCTTGCCCATGGCCAGCTAGCCCTTGTCACAAGTAAAGTGACTTCAGAGGGAGGGTCATAAAAGGGCCCTCAGGTCCCTAACTGGTCTCTTCTGTCACTCTGAGGAAGACCAGTCACTTGTGCTTTGAGTCCACTGGAAATACTCATGGAGAAAAACCAAGACCTGTGCCTGCCAAAAGCCAGCAACTGTCCCGGGCTTCAGAGAGTCAGCGATCTCAGGGCAGATCCGTTAACTCCTGTGGTGCGGCCTGCAGAGAGCTCCAACCTCAAGAGACCCTGACCCACCCAGGGCATACCTGAGTCTCAGGAACTATGGGAAACCAAGGAGTAATGCTGCTTTACTCTAACGGGCCGAGGGTGCTTCGTTATGCAACCATAATTAAGTGCTTTTTATTGTGCTGTGAATTAAAACAGAAAACAGTGTCAATGCGTTGTTGCATTGCAACAAACTATGTTTATTCATTTGAATGGATACATTTTAATACTTAGTCATTTGTTAGCCTTAATTCATTTAAAAATTTAAATAAATTTTTCATTGTAAAAACAACTGCCTACCAAAACAAAACAAAGTGTGGCGAGAAGGGTGACAGTAGTGCATGGGTTTTTTGTTTTTTGTTTTTTGTTTTTTTTCAAATCTCTTTAATGTCTGGCTTAATAGAAGACAGCTGGGTCCTCACGTATGGACCTCTGCAGTCAGTGGTCCTGATGCTGCCTGTGAAGGAGGCACAGCCTTCCTTCACTGTTGGAAAAGGGAGGAGTACTTTAATGGCCTTTTCAGATAATTATGGATCTTCTCTGACGCGACTCTGTAGTCAAGTAATAGAAGGTTACTTGCGATGTGGAATGTGAAACCCAACCAGTGAACTCTGTGTTCTTGAGTACGTTAAAATCCCTAGGTCCAGCTTGTACTTGGACTGGGTCTTTAGGGTGTGCGTGGTAACGCTGTGCATGGGTCACTTGGGAAACATTGCTTCATTAAACTGTGCAGCTCTCCCCAGTTTGATCTATTCCGTGATGAAAATGAAAACTCCATGTTTCTTAACAGCACTGTTGATTTAATCAGAAACGTCTGTCCGTGTGGGGGAGGTGTCAAGACCGCAGCGGCAGACGTTTTTTCAAAACTTCTAAGTTTTGCTCAAAGTTTCTATTTTGGCCATCGATATTGTCAGTCACCTTTGTGTGGCAATCTTGGGTGGTTGTTTTTGCTTGTTTGTTTCTTTTTGTTTTGTTTTGTTTTGTTTTCAGAAAATGCCTGCCACATGACCTTCTCTGAATACCTAAGCTTATCTAGACTTTTGCATTCTGCAAAAGTGGTTCATTCTATTCACAACACCCCCAGGTACTTCTCAAGAACGGCGGCTCACAGAGAGATGTGCTAGCAGGGCCCCATGCCCCCACATCTCAACTCATTGTACAGGACAGTAAACAAGGGAGCTGCAGGCAAGCCTTTATGGCTGCTTCATCTAGAACATTCTGAAACACAACTGGCCTCGTCCTCTCACCTACCCCCAAAGTTTGTAGCACTAAAGATTACCATGGTGGCTAGAATAGTCTGGTGACCGCGATGTTACCCCAAATGTCAACATAGTAAGAAGGAAATAGCATCTTGCTGTTTGTAGGGAAATACCTGTGGCCTTGCTGACACAATGACCCTATCTCATGGGCTGCAAAGGTTCCCCAGACTCACCATGAGAGCCTGTTTTCAGAAACATGTGACATTGCATTACGTGACCTATTTTAAGGCGACTGCTATGTGCTAAGGCACGCATGGACCAAAGCTTTGTGCATAGCCGTAAAGGCCGCCTCTCCTGTAAGCTAGGACACTGTCAATAAAGAGCAGTATATCCGGTGGCTAGGGTAGATATGAAACGGCTTCTTTATTAAGGCCAATGAGAGTAATCTTCGTGCCTTTGTTTATCCCATTCATAAGTCTCTGAGAAGTTCCTCGGGCGATCAGTGTTGAATACATAGCGGATGAGGAAGCTAACACCCACACTTCTATGTAGCTCCCCTTCATCTGATGGGCAGCGAAGCTAGCTGATGCAGAAGAGACCCGTTTCAGGTCAGTAGGGTTCCCTCCTGCTCCAGGCCAGGGCTGCCGAGGCACTCATGCCAACAGTGTGTATGCGATGTGTCTAGAGAGCAGCAGGCTGTGTGGAAGGGCTGGGGCCTTACCTCTTCTACAGTGCCTGGAGATTCCTAGCCCAGAGCACACGATGTCATTGCTTCATTCTCACTTAGTTTAGCTGGCAGAAGTGCAGAACAGACTTGAACGCTGACTGGTCTGGGCCCTATGGTTAGTGACTATGCGGCTCTCCTGTCTGAGGGCAGACCCAGGTCTACAGGCGGGGGTGGGGAGCAGCAGGCAGCTGTGTCCTGAGCCCTGGGAACTGGAAACCTTTCCACATCTGTTTGCCTGGTTGGGGGCGGGAGGAAATCACCAAAACCTTCAAACACGAGGCCAGAGCTGGGAAACAAAGGGAAGGCCTGAAGTGGCCAGTGACCTTGGGTCATATGAGCACCCTGAGGACCTCCTCCGTCGTCTTCCACCCTTTCAGATCCTCCAGCATCCAGTCTTTTCATCATCCTCCAGGTCAGCAGGGTCAGGTTGACTCAGAGGACCAGAGGGTTTATCAAATGGGCCAGAAGCAGGTGTGAGGGTGCCCTTCCCACTAAAAGCCAGGTGAACCAAATGAACAGTGTACCGAAGCCAGCATCCCACGCTCACTGAATTTTCTCCCCTTCTTCCTCGTCCTCCCTCTTTTTCTGATTTGGAACCCTGTGAGAGCACTGGGAACCAGTCACCAAAGCAAACCATTAGCAGACTGAAGGATGTAAGGAAAGATTCAGAGGGTAGGCAGCCTATACTAAGAGCCCAGTAACCAGCACACAGAGCCATCCAGAAGCTTCCGAGGAATGCCACCATCCTACAGTGTGCTGGAACCATGGGCGTGCACACACCTCGTCCCACCTTCACAATCGCAGTGACGTGGTTGACAGTAGCGAGAATATTTACACCACAGATATTGGCAGGCTGCAAATCAGACTCCCACACTCACTGATGGCCACGCGTTTACCAACATACCAGTACCTCCACCATAGCAAATATCCATCCCTCCAGATATAATTCGCCGAGGGGTTACGCTGGAATTCTAGGGAGACAAGACAGGGTGGGAGTGTTGTTATTTAACATGTAGATTTCTTGGCCATCCTGAACTAAGGAGGTCTGTTTCTCTGGAGGCAGGGCCTGTAGGAAAACTCTTTTAGCAAACCCTTAAGGCTATTAATAAATTCAATAAAATTTGAGACTTCAGGCTTAGGGAGTGGGAGAGGAGAGTGGGTGTGCATATGGCTCTTGGCATCTGGAATAAACAGCTGGCGTCTGTCCCAGTTGGCTGGAGAACCGGCAGCTGTTTTACCTCGAGATATAACTTCGTGACAGGAAAAAGAGGTGGGAATTCTGGGTTTCCAGCTACTCACTGACAACACGATTGGCTCTGCATTGGATCTCAGGATGTCTCCACTTTGCAGCCTGGAGATTTTGACCCAAGTCAGCATAAACACATGCCCAGATAGACATATGTCCCATCGAGGAGAAAGGCTTCACGGTTTGGCCCGGTAGGCAGCCGGAATAGCACAGGAACCCCTCAGCCAGCTCAACACCAGACTGCTCAGGACAGTGGTTCTTTCTGAGTGGGTATAGGCAGAATCAAGAACTGTCACAGCCAGGAATGGTTTTTAAAGCAAAGAGCTGTTGATTACCTTCCGCTGAGCCAGAAGAGAAGGTGCGTTAGGGCAGAGAAAGAAAAGGATGAAGAACGGGAGAGGAAGGGGTGGCGAGATGACTCAGTCAGTAAGAGCGCTTTTTTCCAAGCCTGAAGACCCAGATTCCTAGACCCACATGGTTGGAAGAGAGAACAGTGGCACATACATTGGAACATGCACATGTATGTGTACACACACACACACACACACACACACACACACACACACACACACACACACATCATTAAAAAAAAGTTTAAAAAGAAAAGGAGAAGAAACAAACCTTTTCCCGGTTGTGAAACAGAAAGTGTCCAGGGATCCCAGCTCTGCCTTAGACTGGTTTATGTACCCACCTGACCGGGCAGTTTAGACTCTTTATTTTTTTTTTCTCCTGAAAGCTCAACTATGTTTTGAAACAGTCTTGGGGGTTGGATAGTGATAGGAGAACAAAGACAGAGCTGGCATATGGAGGAGTTGGGGTTTGGACGGACAGCTTCTGTGACTGAAGGCTAATATACTGCCCCCCAGGCCCCCAAGCTTAATGCAGTATTTTTTCTGTATGTGCTGGGAGCCCAGGAGGGCCCTTTCTAGCCCACAGAGGCAATGGTGATAGACACAGGGGCTCAAATGAATTCTTAGACTATCAGAGTCGCCATATCCAATGCAAATTCAGAAACATAGTCCAAAACCACATGTAAAACGTTCAGGGCTGTAGGATATTAAATTGTAAACTATTAGATTACCGGCTATTAGATTATGTGCTGGAGTGGATAACAGAGAGTCAACCATGTTTGTGCATACACTGTAGACACACCCTGTTTCAGGCATTTAAGCTTGCAGCTTGTTCATGATTGTGCCTGGTGTGTTTATCCTAACAATTCAGGGCTGTTATTAAACATGAAGCTTCATCAAATACAAGGCAGACAAAGCCAAATGGCCCCACTTGAGAAAAACAAGATGTGATCTCAAGTGTTTTCTAGTCTCTGTGCCCAGAAACCCTTCCTGACTGCATAAACCATCTCTGCTTTGAAATCATGGATTCAGGGCTGAGAATATAGCTTGTGGTAGAGCATTTGCCTAATGTGATCAAGATCCTGAGTTCAATTCCCAGCACCATAACCACACAGAGAGGGAGGGGAGGGAAGGAGGGAGACAGACAGAGAAAGAAGTCATTCATTCAGCAAATACACGGACCTACCAGATCACTCAGATCTACATAAACAGAATAAGGAAAGCTCACAGGCAAACAGTCATCTGCGTTAAAGAAAAAAAGGACAGAGAAACTTGGCCTCATTCACATGAACTTTAGTTTATCTAGAAGTAGATAGGAGACAAATACACAGATAAGTGTGTGCCTGTGCATTGTCTGTGGGACTATGAAAGGAAGGTGTGCGGCCCGCAAAGGTCATCTGCTCAGAGGGAGTTTCCACGGAGTCCTTGCTGTGATGTGGGGTTTGATTGGTTTTAAGGACCTGGGGTCGAGCTGAGAGGAGATGGAGAGTTCTGAGGAGGACATTGGAAAGGGAAGGGCCAGCAGCACAGTGAGGACAGCAGCCCTCCGCCTGGATAAGATCATTCAGGATGCCGAGTGAGAGCCAGGCTGAGACTGAGGTAGCTCCCTGGATCACCCAGGGCCCTAGGATACATCTGAGTCCTGTCTCCTGTCTTCCCACAAGCCAGGCCAGCAATTTCGGAGTCTCAGAATTTGAACAGATGACCTTTTTCTTCCTTCTTCAGTCTCTAACTCAACCTAAACCCATTGCTTCTCGGCGCTTCTAAGCAGGGAGGAGCTAAGGAAGCATAGCTAGTTCACATTTCTTGAAATACCCAAGGGAACAGAGGCAGTAGGAAGTCTCCAATATGGATCTCAGGCAACTTCAGATGTTTAAGACAAATCCCTTGAGAGGAAAGACACCGGATTGGGGCTGGCACCCTCTCCCTCCCTGCTTCCTTATACTGTTTCCTAGCTGCTCTTCCTCGACCCTGTTCAGACTGACTCTGCAGCAGAAGGAGCCCTGACATTGAACGTCATCTAACACTTATTGAACATTTGGTATACACAGGTCCCAAACAGGCACTTCACGTGGGCTAACCCCATGTGGACCTCACACACTCTCTGAGGTTGGATTAGTTACTGCTCTCACTGCGTGGGTGAGGTCCTGTGAGTCAGCTGATCGATTAAACGAGGTGTTCCAGGTCCACATGTGGAGCCATCCAGAGACTCTCCACATTTGGTTTTGCTGTTTTGAATGCACAAAACGAATCCTTCTTCTGGTTCTTTGAGGCGGGTCTTAGCCTTACTGTGTTGAGTTCCGGTCTGAGGTCCGGCAGCCTAGGTGGAGCCCATGGTTACTGATTTCAAACAAGAAGAGAGTTATGTGTGGGGCCAGTTTCTGTCTCTTGAGAGAAAACAAAATAAAAAAGCAAATCCCAAACTTCCAGGGTGGAACTGAAGTCATAGTCTCTTCAGACCAAACCTCTTGGGCAGTCTCGAGGGGACTGCAGAATATAGACAATTCCTCTAGCACTTCTGAGATGTGTGGCTTCTTCTCTCTCTGAAGCAGAACCTTTGCGAAGTTCTATAATCCTCCCTGTAGCTCAGGGCCTGGCCACCCGCCGTAAAGCAACCCAGAGCCATGTGATTTGCAGCATGTACCGACTCGCACATGGAAGACAGTAATTACCTCCAATTCCAGTTAGGAAAGCTGAACCCTGCCTTTTTCGTGCCTCAAACAATTATTGAAATGCCTTTTGAAGCACTGGACAGAAGAGAAAAGCAAAACAAACCAGAGCCAATTAGAGCCTGGGATTTGAGGGTGGCTTAGAATGGTGCAGCTCGACTTGGGAGGAACTGTGGGAGAGGGTCAGAGGTCACCTCAAAGCTCCAGCTGCCAGCCAAACTTTGCTTGTGCCAAAAGAGCCATTACTTTGCCTTTAGAATCAGGGCCCTCGCCCTGCCTGGGGAATGTTTTGCAGGAACAGCCTCTGCATGGCTGTTGAAGAAGGCTCCCTGATTAGATAAGGCCTGGAATGTGTTTGATGTTGTGCAAAACAGTCTCTGACAGCTTTCCTAACTCGATGTCCAAGGCTTTTCCTCAAGCAGAGACTCTGTTGTACAAAGCGAGCTCACAGAGAGCTCTTCTGCAGGGATGCACCTTGGAGGGGTCTGCGCATGAGTGTACCACTGAGCGTCAAGGTCTCCTGCGCATGCGTGTACCACTGAGCGTCAAGGTCTCCTGCGCATGCGTGTACCACTGAGCGTCAAGGTCTCCTGCGCATGCGTGTACCACTGAGCGTCAAGGTCTTCTGGCTCTGGATCTCTTCTGGCGGCTCAGAGGCAGCTTGAGTAACCATTGCTGCCAGTGGAAACCAAGATACCCTCCATGAAGGTTACAAATGGCCTTGGGGTGGCGTGGGATCTGGGGGAAGTACTTCTTTATGGAACTCAAAGACAGTCCCATTCAAAGCTGTGACAGTGCAGGCCAGTGAGTTGGAGCATGAAAGGTTGAAACCCAGGTTAAAGAGGATCTGGCCAGGGGTTGCCTGGGAGATAATTTGAGTTAATAAATTCAGATTGCCTGTCAGGGCAAGGTGGCGCCATCCAGGAAGTTCCAGTTTGAGTTTGGGTTAGGATCTGGGTAAGCAAGCAATAGGCACCAAATAGCCAACGTTCCTAACTCGGCCTGAGCAGGCAGCTTTGATTTTGCCCTTGGCATGAGTGCCAAGTTCTCCATTTGCCTGTCATCCACCCATTTCCTATGCCTTCATGTCTGCCGTCTACTGTAAGAAATGGTCCTTGAAGGAATAATATTCCTATAGAAAGAACAAGATGACGCATTGCTTAAAAACGGTGTGAATGTGACATTCTGGTGGTATGCAAGGCTGGGTCTGCCCAACATAGTGGTAAATGCTTTTAATCACAGTGCTTCAGAGGCAGAGGCAGAGGCAGATGGATCTCTGTGAGTTCAAGGCCAGCCTAGTCTACAAAGTAGGTTCAGGGAGTGAGTCTCTGTGTAAGAACTAAATTAAAGAAAACAAACAAAAACCAAAAACAAAATAGACTGTCCTGTGGTTGGGAGAGGAGGTTCATGCTGCGCCTCCTCTTTGGATAGGAATGGCAGCTAAGATATTCACGGCTTTACTCTTCTTGGGTTGTTGCCTGGTACGCCCTCTGCTCCCTCCCTCCGGCCCTAATGGGAAGTGTCGTGATTAGTCTTGCTGCAGATGGGAAGGGGGCAGCGAAAGGTCAACAACCTGGCCAAGGACACGTGGAGTGAGGGGTCCACAGAGAGCAGCTGTCATGATCCGAAAGAGACTTAGACATACCCAAGTTCTAAAATAGGCTTTGGTTTTAAAATTAAACCCTTTAAGGCTTCCACAGAGCAACACTGAGAGATGAGCAAAGCAGAGTAGAAAGAAAAATATATGGACCCCCCCCCCATAAACCCCGTCTGAGACAAAGCAGGGGCCTTCTCGCTCCTCACTCCTCACAGGAATGTGTCAGGATGAAGGGAGAAGACTGAGAGGATCCACTGCTCTGGTTGTAGGTGAATGGCCCCACGGGCTAAAGCTGGCTTTAAGTAGAGTTCCTAGCTGATCCAAGACACACTGTTTAGGGAATGTTCTAGATTTCAGAACTGCATTAACCGTGGAGGACATTCATCTTTTCTTCTGTTTCACGTGGTCATTGTTCAGGAGGAATCCAGATTCTGTCAGCTAGGTCACACAGAAGGCCCTCCTTTACTAGGTTAGAATGAGGACCAGACACATTGCAGTTCTAGTCTTGGGGGGGTTCCAGTTTTTCAAGATACAAGTGCAAAGCCTAGGGCTGTCTTCAGCAGTGCAGTGCGGGTCTACCGAAGCCTGAGGCCCTGGTTTTGGTCATCACCACACAAAGTAAAAAGATCAAGATGACAAAGACAACAGCAATGGCGACACAGGAGGGAGAAGAGGGCATGCCTATAGCTCTTTGGAGCAAATCATGTGCCAGGTGTGGTGGCACATCCCTGTAATACCAGCACTTGGATACTGAGGCAGGAGGATTACGAGTTGCCCACAGTGAGACACTGAAACATGCTTTCCCAATGTTTTCTCGGAAGCAGGTTCCCAATATGCCTGGCAGAGGCCACCCCTTATTTAGCCTTTTCTCTACTAGACCAAGAGTACCATAAAAGTAGCTTGGCCTATGCTACTAGAAGGTGTGGCCTTATTGGAGGAGGTGTGGCCTTATTGGAGGAGGTGTGGCCTTATTGGAGGAGGTGTGGCCTTATTGGAGGAAGTGTGGCCTTATTGGAGGAGGTGTGGCCTTATTGGAGGAGGTGTGGCCTTATTGGAGGAGGTGTGGCCTTATTGGAGGAAGTGTGGCCTTATTGGAGGAGGTGTGGCCTTGTTGGAGGAAGTGTATCACTGTGGAGGTGGGGCTTTGAGGTCTCATAATCTGGCCAGTGGGATCCAGACCTCCCTCCTTGCTGCTTTCAGATCAAGATGTAGAACTCTCAGCTTCTTCTCCATCACCATGTCTGCCTGCATGATGCCATGCCTCCCACCATGATGATAATGGACTGAACCTCTGAACCTGTAAGCCAGCCCCAATTAAATGTTGTCCTTCATAAGAGTTGCCTTGGTCATGGTGTCTCTTCACAGCAATGAATCCCAAACTAAGAGAAGGGGGTCTTGGATTTTTTTCTTTTGAGGCCTATGCTAGGCAGAGTAATGACTTTCCAATGATGTCACCACCCTAATCCATGTGTCATATGATGAGAAAGAGTCAAGGTAGGAGATGACATTGACGTGCAAGCCGGTTGACTTGAGAATGCAGAGATGACCCTGGATTGCATAAGTGTTTCATTAACCACAGAAGAGAATCATGCCATATCAGAAAGACTCGATGAACCTTGAAGGCAGGAGCCATGAGTCACGGGCTGTGGATGACTTTTATATTCAGACCAAAGCAAGACAATGGATTTTGCTCCCTGAACCCCCAGAAATAAGTGAGGCTCTGACAGTGGCTTTATTATAGCCCCATATCTGACATTTGACCTCCAGGAGTATAAAATAACAAATCTACATTGCCATAAAGAAACTTACTAGAGCAACCGTGGAAACTCTTTTATGGTATCATAGATCTCTCCTCTAAGATCCTGGGACAGCCTCTGGCAGATCCCCTGACTTGGGGGCCTGCAACCATGATAATTACCACAGTGGTTTCCTGGAGGTCCTTGTGGTCTCCTTGGCCTAGTCACACCCGAATGTGAGCAGTTTGGCCCCCAGAGCCTCCCCACCTAGGGTCTCTTCTTGGTGAGTCATGTTCCCTGTCTGGACAGCATGTGGGGGCCTCTCTGAAGTGTAATCCCCTTCTCCAATGGCATCAACGAGCTGTTCACACTCACCCCAAATACCAGACAGTGCTGGACAGCACGGGAGCAGGGAGAGTTTCCTTCCCTTCCTGCAAGGCTGAAGTGTGGCATGGCAGGCGTCAGTCTTGAAGGAACCCTCTGTGTCTGACAGGTCATCGGATGGAGATTACTTGGGATTTGTGATTTCTCCCAATCCCATCCCATCTGTCACATGAATCTTTAAGCTGTTAAGAAACTAGAATGTGGGGCTAGAGAGAAGACTCAAAGATGGAAAACACTTGATTGTTCTTACAGAAGAATCAAGTTCAATTCCCAGCACCCACATGATGGTTTACAACCATACCTCCGGTTCTAGGGAATCCAATACCACCTTCTGACCTCCAAGGACACCAGCCAGCATGTGGTACACATGCATAAATGCAGGCAAAACACTCATATACATAAAATAAAATATACATATACAATAAAATACTCCAAAGTTCAATTCTTGATACTGAAAAAAGAGAGAAAAGGATCCAACCTTGGGCCTCAGTTTTCTCACCTGTATAATGGGTAGAATACATGAGTCATTATAGCCAGGTATAGAGAAGGATGTGTATAGCACTTTATGTGTTTCCTTTTATTGCTCTCATTCTTCATCCTTGATATTTGTTTGCTGGCTTATCAGTTTGTTTTGAGACAGGGTCCTGATATGTAGCCCTAGACTCAAACTCGTGGGTCTCCTGCCTCATCCTCCCAAGTGCTGAGGCCACAAGCATGGGTCACCACAGCCAGCTGCCATTGGGTGCATCAGAAAAGCCATCTTCACGCTTTGCTGTGAATCTTATCACCAGAGCGGGAGAGGAAGGAAGTGCTGGTACTTACAGCATGGAAGCCTGGGTATCTAAGTCTGCCTGGAAAACTTCTTTTTCCCACGCATGTCTTCAGGAAATAGGTCCCGCTGTGCCACCGCCAGGGGAGTGATTATCGGGAAGGCAAAGCCTGTGTTTAGAGTTATGCAATGGAGAGAGGGCATTTCGGTCGCTGACTCACCCACGGGCACAGCAGCCTGACTTATCCCTACTGCGGCAGAGTGCCTCCCTCGCTCGCTTGGCAAACATTCGCCTCGGATCAATCTCTCTGCGGGTCCAACCAAGAGCCGGTGGCAGTTAGACTACCTGACTCCTCGGGTCTTAGGGCCCCCAAGGGGGAAAAGGACAGGGGAAAAGACGCTCTTGCTTTCAGCCCAGGGTGACCCTGACTCCTGGGTCGTTTGCTGGTGTTGGACCGTTCACAACAGGCTTGTCCCTTTAGGGATGGTAACCAATGTTCCCCAACAACTTTGTGGCTTGGATCTGCCCAAGGAAGTGGCTCTTTCAATGGCTGCTCGAGAGCTGCTCAGGATGCTTCAGTCATGACTTGTACAAGAGAGAAGTTTCTGCGCCAATCAGAGTGCTCAGGAGAGAACAAAGCCATGTCTGCACAGAGTTCCAACTATAAACCACAGTATGAGCAACAACAACAAAATTTGACACCGTCTCTGGCACTGTCCAGACTGAGAACAACAGAACCGCGTTTTTGTGACCTTCTCGTAATTTGATTCCCAGGGAAAAGGAAGGTTTGGATTAAATTATTTTATCAGCGCAAAAAACCCACTGGTTTCTACAAGCTAACCTGCAGTCCAGGCAGTTAGGTTTCTTGGCGTCTTGCATGTGGAGAAGGTAGGAAAGAGAGAGGAGCTGGGGCAGAGAGTGCTCCTTCCTTCTCTGTACTGGCTGGCTGGGGCCCCTGACCGGGCTCAGCCACTATTGGACACTCCTGTTCCCAGGGGTCACAGCCGGCTGGAGGGAGCTGTCTGTGTCTCTCTGAGCATCTGCTGAAGTGAATGTGCTGTAGAGACACACCCGAATTTGTGGGTTTGCTCTTCCTTTAGTGCTGTGTGATTTAGACAAATTACATAACTCTACACACAGGGAAGGCATCCTCTCGCCTGTTGGAAAAGACACAGACTTTGAAGCTAGGCAATTACCTCACAGGGCCATCTATGGGTAGTGGCTGGCTGGTTTTATCATAAATAAAAATGACTCAAGTCAAAGATCACAAGCTTATAGAATCATCTAGATGGAAAAACACAGCAAGAAATGAGCCAATATAAGTTTACATTTAAAAATTTGGAAGTTAATTTATTAATAATTAATCACAATTATTTTCAAGTGGGATTGTCAGATAATTACCTTTTCTCCTTTATACTTTTCTAGATTTTCCTAATCCTCAATAAATAGGTGTTTCAAGTTTACTTTTCTGTGTTTATGTGTGGTTGTTTGCATATGTGTGTGTGCACACTTGTGTGCTCGAGAGTGAGAGCACATGTAGGGATAAGTACGTATGTGGGTTTACATGTATGGAGGCAGAGGATGATGCCTTCCTCTCTTGATATCTTTCTTTCTTTTTTTTTTTTTTTGTGTGTGTGTGTGGCAGTTTCTCACTGAACTTGGAGCTATTTGGCTGAACTGGGTGGCCAGACAGCTCCAGGATCTGCCTGGCTCTGCTCCATCAATGCTGGGTTTCCAGGTAGATGCCACCACACTTGGCATTTAAATGGATGCTGGAGATGTGAACTCAGGTTCTAACGCTAGCACAGTGGGCATTTTACAGACTGAGCCATTGCCCAGGCCCAAATACATATTTTTATACACGAATATTTCAAAAACTTTTTTAAGATTTTATTTTACTTTCAACCATGTTTGGGGCTGTGTGCATGTGAGTATAGGTATCTGCAGAGGCTAGCCAACAGTGAAAGGTCCTATAGAGCTGGATCACAGGAAGACATGACCTACCTGATGCGGGTACTGGGAACCAAACTTGGGTTCCTCGAGAGGACAGTGTGTGTCTTAACTGCTATACTGAGAGTCCTGGCTCTAGTCAGGTTTAAACCAAAGCTGCCCAGCCTATTGCTACAGTTGGGAAGAAGGAAGGATGGGACACACTGTAGCAACCCACACAGACTTGCCCCCACTGTACGCTCTCCAGGATGTAGTGTAACCCAAGTGCCCTGTAGCCCACTGTAGCCTGGTAACGTAAAGGCACATTGTAACCATCAAGTTACCCCTTTGTATTTCCTCTCCACACACCTCCCCCCCGCACCCCTGTTAGCTGCCAGAAAACCTTGAACAAATTTAATGCTCAATTACAATAGCAATTAACTCAGGTTTCTGGCATAATTATTTTCCTTTCGTTCTCTATGATTTAAATTTCTCTTTCTTATTCAACCAACTTATTGTACATATGTCTTTTATTGTAAACTGTCCCAAGTACACTTTGGAAATTGGACATAAATCAAAAAGAATAAACAAAATAAATGGAGTTTTACCTGGTTCCTTATGAGCACTCATGGCCAGCCTGTTAAAATGCCTGTGACTGAGAACACCTAGGCCAGTCAGTGGCAGATGGGAGGAATGATGAGCATTGGGAGAAAACCTCAGAGACAAAATGCTGTACTTAGTGTGACAAAATGTAAGTTAACCATGAATGCTTTCAGAGTCTGAGGAGTTTTGGTGGACAAAGCAAGCACACTTACTTACACTACCCAAGGAGCATTATCTCTCCCTTCAGATTTTCCCAATCTTCACTTTAAACTTCTGCTTTGTTTTTGTAGTCTGTTGATATCAGAAGTGCTTGTAATAGATTTCTGAGCCTACAATAATTTCTTAACTTCTGTACCTTGCCTTGAGACTTGTTTTTCTTCTTGTTACCTAGCTTTTAGTGATTAATTTTGTGAAGATTTCACTGTTTTTTTTTAATTTTACTTTCATTTTTTTTTCTTGTCAACAGCCTTTATTTCAGGACACCTTCATTTACTTTCATTTTTTAATTTCTAAAAATGTTTCTGCTTTTAACCTGCCCCTTTAATGATAGTTTAGCTAGGTATAACACACTAGCTTAGCAGTTTTGTTGCCTTAGATCTTTGAAAATACTTTCCCATTGTCCTCTGAAGTTTATCTTAAGTGTGTGTTGTATGCGTGTGTGTGTATGTGAGAGAGAGAGAGAGAGACAGAGAGACAGAGACAGACACAGAGATAGAAAGAGACAGACACAGAAAGACACAGATAAACAGATAGACAAACAGACAAGAATGGTCTAGGAAACCAAATGTGGAAGCCAAAGGAAGATGCCTGTGTCTTCTACCACTCTCTGCCTTTTCTTCTTTGAGATAGGAGACAGGATCTCTCACTGGACCTAATGTTGGAATGGTGGCCAGCAACCCCCAGTGGTTCTCCTGCCTCTATCCTTGCTTAGCACAGGGTTACAGATACACCTAGCTTCTGACATGGGTTTTGGCATCCAAACTCAGGGCCATGTGCTTATGCAAGAAGTTCTCTTAGTCACTTAAATATATCTCCAGGCTCTCCCCTTTTCAAAAGTTAACTTTTACTGTAGAAGAAAGGCTATCCTAAAATATCTACTAAGTGATGTTTTCTTATAGAACATTTTCCAGGGTTTTCCATCTCTACTGCTTCTTACTCATTGTAAACCACATTAATAGTGTCACCTAAGCAAGAAAACTGAATTGTTTTAGATTTCTGCACAGATGCCTTAATTAGTCCAACGGTCAATAATGGACAAGCTGGTGGGTAGATTTTAGGAAGGAGAAAGAGTTAACAGCTGATTCAAGAACAACAGGAAGTTTTTCTCTGTTTAAACCTAATTCTTAATTAGTGGCTTGGTGCAATGTGTTTTCCCCCATCATATATGTCTTAATATATATTCCATCAGGGAGGCAAAGGAGATGGCTGGCATATAAAGAACTTGCTGTGCGTGAGACTGGAATGGCCTTTTAAAGACAGAGACGCAAGGCCAACTAGGTGTCAGTACCCCGGGTGTCTGGAGCAGGGTTCTCTAGAAGCTATATATTCTGAATCAATGCCCAATTCACGGTTCTTTTTCTCCAATGATCAGGATTCCCAGGCCCAGGAATCAAGGGGCGGGATTTGAAACAGTATCACCAATCAGCACCCTCAGTGCTCCACTAGCAATCCTTTTGCTTTGTGTTTCCACAGCCTGTGTTCTGCTGGTGAGAGGGCGAATGGCCTCAGGAATGAAGGTGTGAAGCATCCCTCCAGTGACAAACTAAGATCCCCTAAGCTGCTTTCTGAAGGTGGAGGAAGGAAGAGGAGGAGGCCATGTGACCAGTTACAGATGGGAATAGGAATTGCTCTGTGTTTTCCTATCCCATTTTGTGAAGAATAGATCTGTGTATGTGTACACATACATACCCCAAGCGGGTTATCAGCTTCCTTTCTTCTACCTTATGATGCAATGTACCATCAATTAACATGTATCGGCGGCTAAGTATTATAAAGCTAAATGATCATATTTAAGTTATGGGACACTAAAATACTAAGTGCTTCTCAAAAGGCTTTGTTACCTACACTGTGGGAAGAAAAGCTTATTTTTGGTTATACATGGGATCATTATGTTGGGGGAACTAAAACCTTGTCATTGTCATTATTAGGAAATTAGGCATGACATAAGGAGATACAGTTGGGTGTCAACTTGACAAAGGGGACCTTGTGATGTTAATTCTGAAGGTTAACTTCACTGGATCCGGAATCAACTTATTTAAATGTCTCGTAGAGATTAGCAGTGAATCTATCTTTCAGTTGAGAGATAATTTCTTAAATTACTGCTTCAAGTTTGTTGCTTGTTATAAATGTTTAAATTGTTTATCTTAATTTAACTTTCAGGAACCCCATGTCTATAGACATTCAGCCATATCATGTATGCTTAAGGAATATTGCTTTCTGAATTTCATTGGTATCTGCTGTGATCTTTCTCTCTCTCTCTAAACTCACCTCTAATTTTGCTAATTTATGTCTCCTCACCCCCTTGGCTAGTTTGGCTAAAGGTCTGTGCATCTTGTTTATAATTTCAAAGAATAAACTCTTTGTTTCACCGATTCTTTACATTGTGTTTGTGTCTGTGTGTGGTCATTTATGAATATGTCTGTAGGTGTGTGCTCCTATTCGTGTGGATACAGATGCACACATAAGCACATACTATGGAAGCGAGCTGCTGATATCAGGCAGCTAAGCCAATTGTTCTCCACATCTATTTGCTTAATTAGTTATTATGTGTTTTGAGACATGGTCTCTCACTAAACATGAAACTTACCGGCTTATCTATACTGGCTCGCCCGTGGGCTCTAGGAGTCTGCCATGAATGTGCCCTGCCATGCCTGAGTCTTATGTGCATTCTGGTGATTCCAATTCAGGTTCTCCTGCGTGCACGATAGGCACTTTTCTCAACTAAACCATCTTTCCAGCCCCCTCTGATTGTTTCTTATTTTTGTTTATATTTCATTCATTATTGTCCTGAAATTATTTCCTTTGGATTTTAGTTTGTTTTTGTTTTCCCAAGGCCCCAGGGCACATCATTAAGGTATTTATTTTAGAGCCCTCTAAGTATTTTTAGTGTAGGCATTTGTAGGTATAAACTCCCCTCTTAAGACTGCTTCCATTGTACCCCATAGGTTTTGATGTGCCGTGTTTTGATTTTTGTTTGAGTCTATGAAAGTTTTGCTTCCCTTCATTACTCCTTCAGTGACACATTTATCATCCAGAAGCTTAATCTCCATGCGTTTGTATTTTTTTTTATAGCTCTCTTTGCGTCAATGTTATGCCATTGAAGGCAGAATATAAGAGGCTATTTCGTTTTTCATATTTGCTGAGGATTGTTTTGGGTCCTAAAATAAGATTTATTTTAGCGGGAAACTCCATGGTCTGTTATGGTGTCATTAAACTCAAACGTTTCTCTGTTTATTTTCTTGTTGGAATGACTTGTCCATTGCTGATGATGTGGATCTAAAGTCACCAGCTGCTGCTGAGTCAGACCTAACCTGTGACTTTATATCTAGCAGCCTTTGGCTTATGACCTTGGAGGAGCGTGTTTGGTGCGTATATGTTTATAATGGGAACGCTCCTTGATGATCTGTTCTCCAACTAGTATGAGGTAACCTTGACCGCTTCTGACTCTTTTAGTTTGAGGTTTGTCATCAATCAGAGACACCAGCGTGTTTCCTCATTCCATTTGCTTGGGATGCGTCTTCCTATCCCTCCATCCTTGAATCTGTCTTTGACAATCAAGGAGATTGCTTGGGGACAACAGACAGATCCTGCTTTTTAATCCAATCTGCTAGTCTCATGCCCATTGATTGCAGAATAGAGGCTATCATCATTCAGAATTATCATTAACATATTTTTATTACTTTCTGTCATGTTATCGGTTTCGCCGGGTTTGTTATTTTCCTCTCAGTTGTTCAACTAGCATGATTTATTCTTTCCTGGAGCCTCCTGGGTGCGTTTATTTTTCTCTTCAGTCTGAAGAATTCCTTCCACTGTCTTCTGCAGAGCTGGCTTAGTGGTCGTAAATTTTTTTTAGCCTGCTTTTATCATGGACAGTTTTTCTTTCTCCTTCAATTATGACAGTTATCTCTGTGGCATATAGTATTATATAGGTCAGCAGATGTGGTCTTTCAGAACTTGAAATATATCATGCTAAGCCCTTTTGGCTTTCGCAGTTTCTGATGCGTAATCGGCTGTTATTCTGATGATATGGGGTGGGTTGACGGTTTTCTCCTGCCGTATCAATGACCTTACTTTGTTCTGTATATCTGGTACATAAACTACAATATAGTGCGGGAGATTTCTTTCCTGGTTTAATGTACTCGGTGTTCTAAATGTCTCTAGAACCTGGATGAGCCCCTCTTTCACAGGATTTGGGGTGTTCTTTGCTATAATTTCATTGAAAAAAAGTTTTTATGCATTTGACATGACCCTTCTCCTTCTTTATGTTCATAATTCAGTTGGTTCTTTTTCATAGTGTGTCCCAAAGAACCTTCATGTTCCATTCATGTATTTGTATTAATACATTAATTTGATCTTGACTGACCCAATTTGTCTAGCTTGTCTTCAAGCCTTGGTCTTCTGTCTACCCCATGGTCCATTTTACTCACAAGGTTTTCGCTAAGTGTTTTTTTTTTCACTATGTAAATGTTTTATTTCAGGTCAGCCAGGGCTCCCTCCTGGGCTGCTTCATACATTCTCGATGGGCTGGTGGGCCACTATGGGTACTTCTTCTTGTCTAGCTTGGTTTCTGGGAAGATCTCATTCAAGTCATCAGTGGTCATCTGGTCAAAGGGAATCATGCTCTTTATTTTCTCCAGCTGCTTCTCATACTCCTGGATCCTGGCCTGAAATCCAGACACAAACTGGGCACAGTTCTTCACACCCTCCTTCTCCTCGGTGTCCACCAGGGCTGTGTATTTATCCTCAGGCACAAGGATCTTCAGAGCACTAAACTTCTTTTCAAAATCATCTGCCAAGCCAGCCTTGGCCACATTAGCCTTGTAGTAAGCCCAGTCAATCGCTGGTGGTTCCTCAGACAGACTGGCCAGCCTGGTGTGGAAGGTCTCGTTCCAGGACTTTAGGGCGTTTCCAATTGTCTTCTGGTTTTGAGATATGATCTCCACAAAAGATACCCAACCAATGGTTTTTAGGGCAAATTTGTGCCTAGTCATCTTGGGATACTTTACCGACCCCCTGTGGAACACTGTCTCCAGCAGCAAGGAATCGAAGTGTGTTATCTCACTAAGTTTTTTATTTAATTTATTTAGGTTTTCATCTCTAGGATCTCAATTTGGCTTCTTTTCCTTCCTTCCTTCCTTCCTTCCTTCCTTCCTTCCTTCCTTCCTTCCTTCCTTCCTTCCTTTTAACAAGATAGTACTGTGTGGCTCTAACAGACCTGGACTTACTATGTAGACCAAGTTGTTCTGGAAATCAGTTTCTCCTGATTCTGCCTGCGAAGTCCCAAGAATAAAAGCGTGTGCCACTATGCCCAGTTTCAGCTGGAATTTTCTTCAGGAGGACTGGCTAAGAAGGTGAGAGAGTGCAGGAGGGAGATGAAGGATATAAAACCATTCAGCCTGATAGCTGGGTTCAGTATCACCCCCAGCTCAGTGTTCTCCCCCAGTTCTCAGAGCCTGTCTCACTCCTGGGAGTTCTTTTGTGATGGGCAGTCTTGTTTTCCCCTCCAGATCTTCCTTTCAATGGTTGACTATGTGTCTAGTCCATGTGTGGTGTTTCACAGGTAGACTCTGTCCATTCCTTCAAAGTTTGGGTTGCCGATGCTGGCCCTGGCCCTGTGCTATTCTTTCTAAGGTCTGACGTGCTGCTGGAGACTATGAATCTCTGTTCCCCCTGTTAACTTTGGGTCCCACCAGGTTTTCAGCTCCCTGAATGCTGCACAGTCCAGATTCACAGTTTCTTTCCTACAGTCTGTCAGTATTCTGCTGGTCAGGCTTCAGCATACTGTCCCATGACTCTTGTTCAAGTTGCCTAACAGTTCACAGCGTCTCGGGCTACCAATGTGGTGGGTCTTTTTGAAATGCATTACTTCTGATCCAGGGGCTGTTGAGTGCTGAGCACTAGAGAAAGGTGTGTGTGTGCGTGTGTGTGTGTGTGTGTGTGTGTGTGTGTGTGTGTATGTGTGTGTCTTCACATTCATGTACAGGAGAAAGAAGAAAATCTGGGGACTGATGCCAGTTTTTTCATTTTGCTCCTTCTCTTTTTTTTTATTATGTCCCGCTCCCTATGCCCCCCACCCCCTCCGCTAATATGGCTGTCACTCTGGATGTGGATGTATTTTGTTTGGTTGGTTGTTGTTTTTATTTTTTTTTCCTTTGCTTTTTTTTTTTTTTTTTTTTTTTGGAGATAGTTTCACTGTATAGCTGGCCAGGAACTCACAGAGATCCACCTGCTTTTGCCTCCCAAGTACTGGGTTTAAAGGCGTGCACCACTATGCCTAGCTTCTGATTTACTTTGTAAAGCTCACAGTTCTATATTTTTCTAATGAAGGAGAAATATTCAGACATCACCTACTCTTTTAATACCTGGTTGTCTACTTTCCCTGGAGAAGTTCCCCAGAGACCAGCAGATCAGACCCAGTGTCATCTGCCATCTTTTACATTTATTTTCTTTCTGCCTATTTGTTTGTTTGTTTGTTTTTGTAGCCCACACTGTCCTGAAACTTAGGACAATACTTCTGCTCAGAGTTCCATATGCTGGTACTACAGGTAATTCTCTCTCTCTCTCTCTTTCTCTCTCTCTCTCTCTCAAGTTCTCTCTCAGGCACACGCACTCTCTCTCTGTCTTTCTTTGCCCACCTTGAGATCCTATAAGAGTTTGTCTGTCTGTCTGTCTGTCTGTCTGTCTGTCTATGATAGGGTTTCTGTACCTAAGACTGGCCTCAGATTCCCTTAGCGTTTTGGCTGGTTCCCATGATTATATTCTGTTCAGGTACTTTCTGGCATCAGATTTTCTTTCTCCTGTACAACACACACACACACACACACACACACACACACACACTTATACATACACACACACTTATACATACACACACAAACAAACACACTCACACATACACTTACACACTTGCACATTTGCATACACTCACACACTTACACATATACTTATACATTTACACACTTAAACACTTGCACACACACACACACACACACACACTCATTTACCCCTTTCATTATTTTCAGTTCCTAATCACCTTCCTTTGGCACCTGGAAAGCCCTCTGCCTTTCCGTTAAATTCTCTGAAGGAAATTTGGGAACATTGAAGCCCACTCATTTTCGGTTTTAGGTTATTTATTTTATATTATTTATTTTATTTGTCTGCATATATGTATGTGTACCACATATGTGCCTGGTGCCTGAGGAGGTCAGAAGGATACATTGGATCCCCTGTAACTAGAGTTACAGATGGTTGTTGACCACTGTATGAATGCTGGACATAGAACCTGGGTTCTCATAAACGCCACAAGTGCCCTTAACTCTCTCCAGGAGCATGCTTTCCAAGCATGTGATATTGATACACGTACTTAACAACAGGCCTTAGGAGCTCCAGGATGACTCACTGTATATAGATTCCAATTACAAACTCATCCTGGGAGTGCCCTTTGAAAGTTGTGATTCTCCTGGCCAGTTTTTATGAATAGCTCATAGGATGAAGTAAAGAATGAAATGAGTGTCCCAGCATTCCAGGAAAATGAAAAAAGGAAACAAATATGTGTGGCTGGGTGGGGGAAGCCTGGGATGATGTCATGTTCCTCAGTGAGATATGTTCACACTGGGGCTGGGTGCACCAACGGTCAACAGCATTTGGTATGCTGCACTGGAGGTCAGCACTTGCTGTTCTGGTGCAGTTAGGAGCCAGTTCTTAGGGTGAATGCAACAGAAATTATCCCAAAAAGAAGGTGGACAGGATGGGGGGTGGAGAACCGGTCTCAGAGATGGAGGACATGTGAACAGGGGGTGTGGATCAGTGAGAGAGCGCTTACCTAGTATCCCTGGGATCTTGGAGTCAATCCCCAGCACTATAAAGAAAGAAATGAAAAGAATAGGTGAGCAGGAGGGGAGGGGAGGGGAGAAGTAGGAGATAAGCAAACTTTCAGAAGCCAGGAAGCAAGGACGTCAATCAGGATCATACAAGTCTGTTAGGATAAGTCACTTGAGCATCACGCAATTCCTGGTAGAGCCATTCCCTTCTTCCTCCACTACAAACTCACTTTCCATCGAGGGGCATCTGGTTGGCCGGCCCAGCATGGCTCACAAACCTTCCGATAACCAGCAGCGTCCACAGTCTGATCATACAGGCTAAAAATTAACAACCACCCCCACGATACCCAGATCCTCAGTGGAGATTTAAGGAGTTGGAAAAAAATTAACTCAATTTCAGGCTAGAAGAATGGAGCAATGGCTAAGAGCACTTCCTGTTCTTCCAGAGGACCCAAGCTTAGCTTCCAGTAGACACGTCAGGCAGCTGTAACTCCCTGTAGCTCCAGGGGTTCAACACCACCTTCTAGCCTCTGCAAGCACCCACATACAGCGAACACATTCCCATACATGCATTAAACTCAGGGGGCAGCGTGAGGAGATAACTCGGCAACTAAAATCACCTCTGCTCTTTTTAGAGGACCCAGGTTTAGTTCCCCGCACCCATATGGTGGCTTACATCCATCTGTAACTCCAGTTCTAGGGCATCTGAAGTTCTCTTCTGACCTCCATGGGCATTGTATGCCTGTGATACACAGACATACATGCAGGCTACAGGATGTCTGATCAGGCTGTGAAGCCGGAGATGGTGTTTCTAGTTTCTAGTTTCAAGTTGTGGTGTGGCCCAGCCTTAGCACACATCTTTAATCTCTCTCTGGCTAGAATACACACACTCTTAGTACACACCTTTAATCCTAAACAGTGAAGGTAAAGTTAGTTTGTAGAAAGAGGCACCCATGTTTGAAAGTAATGTCTAACTGGGTGACAGACAAAGTGATGAATCAGAGTAAGATTTGGCCGAATATGAGATGCTCAACTCTCATAAGAAGAGAGAGGAAAGAGAAGCTACTTAAGGGAGCAGAACAAAGAGAGGGGAGTGAGGGGCAGTTTTACCAGGAGACGGAGACAGGTTGAAGAGAGAACAAGCTAGACTGACGTGAAGACAGAATGAGCCACAGAATGAGAAGGGACCAGAAGGTTAGAACACATTGCCAAAGTTAGTATGAGGCTAAGCAGAGCAATTCAGTAAGAAACTAAAAGGAGCTAGATTGAATCAGTCAGCTTGAAGAGGAATTTGAGCCAAATTTGAGGAATTTGAGCTGAATTGACCCAGCCGGCCAGAGATCAGAAAGAACAAGATAGGGTGAGCTTATTCAGCAGAAAGTCTCAGAGGCAGAAAACATTCCAGGCCTAGATAAGATGTTGCAGAGGCTAGAAACTTCCCGTACTAGGCATGGGTTAGCAGATGGAGTCAGTAAGTCTCAGAGATGATAATTACATCAGGAGAATAAAAGTTACTTTAACATGGGCTGGAGAGATGGCTCAGCGGTTAAGAGCACTGACTGCTCTTCCAGAGGCCCTGAGTTCAATTCCCAGCATCCACATGGTGGCTTACAACCATCTGTAATGGATTCTGGTGTGTCTGAAGACAGCTATAGTGTACTCATATAAATAAATAAATCTTTTTTTTAAAAGTTACTTTTACACAAGCATACATGTAAAAAATCAAAGTAAAAAAACCTGTGTGTATGTGTGTGTGTGTGTGTGTGTGTGTGTGTGTGTGTGTGTGTGTAAGCCACTGTGCTACTATATCCAGCTTCCTTCCATCTTTATTTTTTGAGACAGACTCTCTCATCTGACCTCACCATTTTGGTTGCCTTGGTAGACCAGTGAGCTCCCAGAATCTGCTTGAGTCTGTCTCTGCCCTCCCCAGTGTTGGGATTACAGACATGGGCCACCACAGCTGAGGTTTCTGTGGGTGCTGGGATCTGAATTTAGATTCTCATGTTTGAGCAGCAAATACTTTACCAACTGAGCTATCTCCCCAACCCTGGATCTGAGGCTTGGTTTCACCAATGCAAGAGAGGATGTAGCCTAAGAAATGAGTGGGAGACAGGCAAAACCTTCAGTGAAAGATATTGTGGGGAGTGAAGATATAGCTTAGTAATAGACTGCCCACCTACCGAATTCAAGGCCCTGGATTCAATTCCCAGCACCAGGAAAGAAGAAAAGGAGTGTATTGGTTTGGGTTTTATTGCTATGAAGAGATACCATGACCATGGCAACTCTTTTAAAAGAAAACACTTAATTGGGGTTGTCTTACAGTTTCAGAGGTTTAGTCTATTATCAATATGGTGGGAAACATGGCAGCATGCAGGCAGACATAGTGCTGGAGAAGAAGCTGAGAGGTCTGTCTTAATCCAAAAGCAGCAGGAAAAGACCGCCCTACTAGGCATAGTGTGAGCATATGAGCCCTCAAAGCCCACCCCAACAGTGTCACCAAGCCAAGGGTGGCTATTTACAGGTGTGAAGGGACAAACAGAGCTAGATCTGAGAGCAGGGGTTTCCACTGGTATGCAGGATCCCTGATAACACAGGATGAAGCTGGGATTGGGAAAAGGAGTACTGAGGGTCCAGAACTCAGCTCTCAGCACACTACCCCATCTCTGTCAGACCGGAATTGCCCTCACTCTGTTGGAAATCCCCAGTTGTCCCAAATTCTAATTCCACACCTGACTTCCAGGTTGTAGGAATGCATTTTCCCCCATGGTGGACAGACAGAACCTTCTTCATGAACTTGTTTTGGATCTGTTAAATATTTAAACACACAATATGCAGACTTCCCTGTGTCCTTTCCCCCGAGGCCCTGAAAATACTAAGGGTAGGTCTGGCTGGCACATTCTGAATTGGTCTCCAATAGGATATATAACGAGAAGAACAACTCTGTGAACCCCAATGAATCCTGCAGTTTCAGGCCTACCTATGCAAACGCAGAAAAGCTGGAGCGAGCAGCCGCAAATGCCAGGAGTGGGCTGTCTCCTAATTGGTCACAGTTCCCACCTGTCTCCCTTCACTCATCTTGGTGACCTCTGACCTCTCTGGCCACTAGGGCGTTTGAGTTTGTCACCCCTGATTTAAGGCCTCCATTTAGATATGTCCCTTCTCTCTAAAGCCACTGGGCTGCCACATTAAACACCTGGTTTCCGCCTCTCCTCTCCCACATGCCTCAAAGAAAGTTGGCGGCTGGTTTTCCCATCAGCCAAATGTAAGTTCTTAAAACTTCTGGATGGGATAAATGCCTGTAATTTTGGCAACTCGGTCTCTAACTTCTGAGTCTTGGGGACTCATTAAAACAACAACTAAGAATTTCAAGAGAGCAGCCTCTCTGCAGGGGTTCCTCTCCTTTCACAGAACCATGTGAACTGGAAACCAGGCAGCATGGATTCCTCACTCTGACCCGGGTGAGGGAGGCAGATTTTTGATAACCAACAAAGAGCTTTTGTTCAGGTTTGCGTCAGGATAGATCAGCTCTCCTCACTGCGTGGCCATTTACTTCTAGGCTCATCTTCCCTTTCTGCCCCCAAAAGAACCCTCAGCCCTTCCTCCACAGGTCCAGCCCCCAGCATCCCGCCCCCTCCTCCTCTTGGTCTGGAAAACAGCTTTGCGCGCTAACCTCCAGGGGCATTCACTGGCTTTCCAGCGGGGTCCCCAACCCCACGGGCTGCCAAAATAGGCTCTTTACACTCCGTATATGGGAGAGAAAAATATGCTTGTTCCGTTGCAACTGTCAAGCAAAGGACGTGCTGAGCTCAGATAGAAATAGCAGCAGGGTCAGGGCAGGGCAAGGCCCCAGCATTTCATTAGCTCGGCTTGGCCCAGGGTGATTAAATGCACACAGCGGCCTATGAATGGGGCCATGGAGGGCAGCGCACTGTGCAACACAGGAAAATCATTCTTTGGGTGCTGTCAGCTGGCTGAATGGGACTTAATCATCGGGATAATGAGAACCCATTTCCATTGTTTTAATTTGACGGAAGGAGTGAGAAAGAAGGACCTTTTCCCCCCTCTGGGTGAAAAGATGTTAAACTGTGGCCCATATGTTAAACGGAGCCCCACATCCTCCACGCTGCTGTTGGCTAAGCCCCCAAGGTTTGGTGCTTTTTACCACTGCAGTAAGAGTGTGACCCCCAAGTTCTTGCTGGCGCTTCCTTTAGACCCTGTGATAGACGGGATGTGTCTTTGGTCCTGGCATCTGTCCCCAGCAGCTGTACCAAAGCATCGTTGGGTAAAGCTGACTAGGTTCTGCCCCTACAAAATGCTTCCAGCCATGAGTGAATCCTCAAGTGTGCCTTTATCTTTTTTCTTTTAAAAAAAATTTAAAGATGTGTGTGTGTGTGTGAGAGAGAGAGAGAGAGAGAGAGAGAGAGAGAGAGAGAGAAAGACAGAATGAGTGTGTGTCTTTCTGCCTGTCTGTGTGTACCAGCGCATATCTGTGTATAATTTCACAACGTGTGTGTGGAGGTCAGTGAACAATCTGCAGGAGTCTTTCCTTCCATCCTGTGGGTTCCAGGGATCAAACTCAGGTCTTCCGGCTTCGTGGCAAGTGTCTTTACCCAACTGAAATATCTCTTTTAGCTTAATCTTTCTCTCTTTCTTTCTGTCTCTCTCTCTGTCTCTCTCTCTCTGTCTCTCTCTCTCTCTCTCTCTGTCTCTCTCCCTCTCAATAAAAGGTTGAGTGGATTCAAGTAACGTACTCAGATTAAACAGAATTCTGAGTTTCTTGCACCTCATTTGAGGTCCAAGAGCCCAAGACAGAACCTCAGCTCTGTCAGAACTTGAACGCTGCGCAGCGTTTGTCTACCATGCACAGAGGCCCGAGTTCAAGTCCCAGTGTCACAAAGAATGAAACAGAACAAAGCTTCCCAGAACTGGACCGGAGGCAGCTAGTTGGGATAACCCCTGGCTCCCCGGAGGCGGAAGAGCTCGGAATTGATTTCCCCTCCCTCAGCCTGGTCCTCTTGCTCTTCTCCCAAGATCACACACGTCACGTGGAAACATGAGTTATGTGTTCTCCAACCTGATCACCCATTTGTTTACAGCTATGGACATTCATGACAGCATGTCCTCCCAAAAAAGTCAGTGAGGAAGACCTGAAACGCAGAAGCATACCAGGGAGCTCTAATTAACTGTGCGAGTCTCTCCAGAGGAGGAAGTTGGAGCTGGGGGAGGAGTTGACAGCAGTGAAGGACATTTTGTAAACCCGTGAAGGCTTGTGAGGGCCAAGGCTGGGGAGAATTTCAACCAAGAGCAAAAAAAAAAAAAAAAAAAAAAAAAAAAAAAAAAATGGATTTGGGTGGCGTGTTTGAGAGCAGGAAACAGACGTGGTCGGAATGAAGACTCCATGTGGGGAATAAGATTCCATGGGAGAGTAAGGCCAGATGATGTGGGATTGTGAAAGGCAGGCATAGCGAACTTTTCTCTCCCTACTCCGTCTGTGGTCGTAAAAAGTGATTGTGGTCGCTGTCATTTGTTTTTGTTTTCATTTTCCCCCTCCCACGTTCTTCAAAGAGATAGGCAGAAAAGTCTGTGCTCTTTTGGGGAGCACAGAAGGGGAAGCATTCTCTGATGGGTCCAGGTTTTTAGGCCTGGGCTCCAGACCAGAGCTAGTGTGTCCTGTGGGGCTCTCTGCTTTACCCCACAGGAATTATGCAGATCCTTCTCTGCTTAACACAGGCTAGCTTCTTTTGCTGTTTAGGGATTGGGTCTTGCTATGTAGCCCAGGCTGGCCAGGGACACTCCTGAGTGCTAGGATTACAGGCATAGCCACTGCACCCAACCCCTTCCCTTGAAGACTTGAAAGAACATAGATGGTGGGTTCTCCATTGGCACAGAATGGCTGTCTAAATAAACAGATGAAGCAGATAAATGGCCCACCCAGCTCCTTTCCAAAGAGAAATACCCACCTTCTCCTCAGAAGCTGTGTTCTGTACAGACAGTGTTCTGAGAACGTGCCAACCCCATCAGCCTCAACTATGAAAGCCCAGTAAGGGCTCTCTGTGGCTGCAACAGTCCCAAGTCCCTCCTTGCTGATGGCATACGCCATTGCTTTGGGGACTCATGTAGATCAGAGGAAGCTGAGTCTATGTGGTATGCAGCATTCCTGCCGGTAACAGCTTGGGATGGGAATTGGAAGCCTCTCATCAGGTTGGGACACTTTGCTGGTTAAGATGAAAATACCTCACAGATGCCACGTGGCCGGCCAGACCTGGCATTAGCGTGGGGTGGTAGATTCATTTATTAATCTTTACCACTGCAGGCTTGGGTTGAAAACCCTGCTTCTGTCTTAACGTCATATAGAAGATGTCTTGAGATACCTCTTATGGTTCTTGCTTTAGTCAGAAGTCACAAAGAGATTGAACGTCACTGTGGCTACCACCAGGCCATCCATGTCCACAGATCAGAAGACAGCTCACTGTTTCTCTTACATGAAGCATCCTTTACTGACTCTGTCCCTTTGTACTCGCTATTCCAGCCAACTCGGGTGTGTTTCTCCTGTTCCCTACTTTAATTCAAGTTAAACTTTAGTAAGACTTGTTTCCCTTAAGCCAGAGTTCAACAAGTGTGTTCTTCAGAAGACCAGAAAGCAAATATTTTAAGCTTTGAGAGTCAGGCTGTCCGTGTTAGTCAAACTTTGTGTTGCTGTAACGAAACTCTTGGCCCGGACAATTTAAGGAAGGAGACGTTTATCTTGTTCATAGTTTTCAGAGTTTCAATCCATCGTGGCATAGAAGGCAGGACAGTGAAGGGCAGCTTGCCTCAGAATTACCTTCCCTGCCCCTATCTGGCATTAGTCTCTTATTTTGTTCTATTTTGCTTGGTGTTTGAGACAGGGTAACCATGAAACTCTGGTTGACCTAGAACTCACTATGTAGACCAGGCTGGCCTGGAACTCACTATGTAGACCAGGCTGGCCTGGAACTTGCAGAGATTTTCCTGCCTCTGCTCCCAGTTGGTGGGATTAGAGTGTAAACCACCATAACAGACCCTGGCTTTGTTTTGTTTTTGTTTTGTTTTTGGAGACAGTGTGTTGTTATGATTCCCTGGCTAGAACTCACAGTGCAGAGTGGACTGGCCTAAAACCAAGATGACGCTCTTACTTCTGTCTCCTGAATCTTTTCCTTCCTGTATTCCTTGTGAACACCCATCCGGGCTGAGATGGTGTCACCATAATCATGGCAAGTCTGCCCCTTATCTACTGTTCTCTGGGTCATCCTTGCAGGGGGGAAGCACACTGAAGCTTCCCTTTCCTAAACCTTGTCAATCCAACCAACCTGGCAATCGAGTTGAGTCATGACACTCACTGTCTCTGTCACGGCTACTCAGTTCTGCCACTGTAGTGCAAAAGCAGCCATCACCAGCATGCAAACAAACGAGCTTGGCTGTGTTCTAATCAAACTTTCATTGCAAAAGTGGAATGAGAGCTGGTTTCGGCCCCAGGACCACATTCTGCTAACCACAGCCCTACTGCGACTCTTCCGCTCCCCTCTTTCTCCGTCTCCATGGTTACCTATTTATGAGTTCCTATCTCCTGAGGGGCTGAATCTCTTGAAATTAAGGACTTTTGCTCCTAGATCTCCCCAGATCTCTAGGACTGAGAAGCTGTTTGACAAAGGCAATTGGTTGAATACCAGGACGGTCACAGAGAAACAGCTTCCTCCGGGCTTGGCAAGACCATCACACATTTTAGATTAGATGATGTGGTGATGTAAAGAATACCTTGGCCCTGTGCTCATACTAAGGAAATAAGCAAAATAATATAGTGGTAGCTAGGTCTACGGGAACAGGGATGAGGCTGTTAAGATTCACTAGGAGAAGAGACAGATTACCACACCAACCCCAGAGATTCTGTCTACCCCCTTTGCCTGGGGGCCACTTCACGTGCTCTTGTAACTCCCAATACATGCCTTGGTTCGCCAGGATAGACTTGGATGGAATGGTTTCTTTGATCTGTCAGGGAATGCCTTATCATCCCAGAAAAAGTTAAGCAACAAGAATTGTCACTGTGTCCCCAACAGGAAAGAAGGGGGAGTGGCAAATTATTTCACCAGGCACAAGATTTAGTAGCTTAATTCTATTGTCTAAAATGAAAGATTATATGAAAATCCTGACAGATGAGCTTAGAGAGTTTGCTTGCGTTTGCAGTGTTTCAAATGGGGCGGTCATCATCCTGCCACGTTGCCTATCGTGTTTGTCTGCCTGTCATGTCCTAACTCACGGCTTCCATAAAACCCCTAGAATCACTTTGTTTTCAGTCCCATAGCTACAGCTGAGAACAACCCTTCCCTGTCTTTATAGAGTGCTTTGTGATGGTCAAAGCACAGAGCACAAATCACATTTCATAGATAAGGCAGTGGACACACATTAAAGAACTTACTTTGATTGACATCGGTGAGACTTGGGACTCCCACCCAAGAGCTCTATTCATTAAACCAGGCAGACTCCCAGGCATCAGAATGAAACAACACAGTGAGAAAGGAAGCCAGGGCCTGGACAGGGCTCGTCAGTTAGGAGAACTTGCTGTTCTTCCAGAGGTCTAGGTTTAATTCCCAGCACCCACATCCCGGCTCACAATGCCTACAATTCTTGTTCCTGAGGATCCAGTGCTGTCCTCTGGCCTTCTTATTCTGTGTACATGGTACACAAACATGCAGGCAAAACATCCAGACACATAAAATACAATCTAAAATTAAAAAGAAAAGGGAGCCAAACGATAAATTAATCCCATTTGGAAGTCCAAGGAAACCTTGGAATGTGTATCAGGATTTCGGTGATATTTGTTAGTGTGGCCCAGTAGAAGAATAGGTACCTTAAACTTTGCACAAGACACATACATCTTGAAATCAAATCAACTAGCCTTCTTGGAAATAACAAAACTTTACACTAGAACTTGGCTTGAATGAAGAGATTCACACTAAGGCTGAATCCCCATCGCTCTGGTAAAACCTCTCAGGCACCCCGGTGAAGACCCCAGTGTCTTGCTTGTGCTTGACCATGGAGGTCGCCTTCACAGTGGAAGGTTAATACTGACTCCGACGTGAGCCAGCCACCGACTCCATCACTGCCACTTACTACAGCCTGTGCTCTGTGTTCCTTGGAAGCCTCCCTCCTCAGCTTGGGTTTGACCCAACCCACTTAGAAGGAGGAGAGCAATTTTACAGCCCTGTGTGGAGTGACTCCAAGCCAGTCGTATCTATTTCCAAGTGATCTGACGCAGCAAGCAGATCATGTTTCCTTTGGAGGCTTGGCTGAGAATAGCTGGGCTGGCAGGTCTGAGCCAAAGTGAATAGAAAACGACTGTCAAGAAAAATCCCAAATGGCCTCTAAGGAGGGAGGACTAATGAAATGCTCAGGTCAGAGGTGGGGTGCTTTCTGGGGAGATTGTAAAAAGAAAGGAAGATGAGGTGAGCATGTGTGAAATTCGCAAGAGTCAACAATGACAGGGGACGCCAAGCACACTGGCACATGCCCAGAACGCTCCCCAGAGCAGGCACCTAGCCTGAAACAACTCACACACACACACGCACACAAAAATCTAACTCTTAATTTGAATCTTACCTTTAATCAGAACTTTTATTGGAATTTCTTACGGTTGGTTACCTGTCTACCTTGCCCCCATCCTGCCAAAGGCAGCAGTGATTCTAAGTGTGTTTGCCAAAGACCAACAAAGCCCTGTATTCAATTATCCTTGTCTCGGGGAATAGAAATTAGAGAATTCCAGGAACGGGATGTGGGAACAACTGAGAAGCTAGGCTTCACTTAAGATCCTTGAAAAGAAATAAATACCTTGTTGTTAGGATGAAAACCGAATTGGTTCTGCACAGATCATTTGAATGGATAAGCTAAGTCTTAAGACTGGCTCTCGCCTGATGACTTTCTGCTCAGGACGATAAGAACAGACCATGGACCATCGGATCCCATGGGCATGTGCCTGGCTCTTGGTTCTCTGGCTGTACAGGGGTATTTTCAAGGGCAAGACATGATGACAAAGTTGTTTTTCTTGAGCAAGACGTGTGTGCCTCTGGCTGCCCACTTGTCGGTGGAGGCTTCATGATTCCTCTTTCCATCCAAACAGCTTGGCCACTGGATGTGGTAGCAGCAAGCAGCAGTCGCTTCCCTTTTGCCTCATGCCCCTGACAGTCAGCTGGCCTGTTTCAGGGCCCTACTGTGTGCCAGTCATTGTCTCAGAATGGAACCAGAATGTCCTTGCCCTTGGTGTCTTGGCTCTGTATCTGGACAGGAGGCACCTGGGGCAGAACAGTGTGAGGAACACTGGGGACTCGAGGAAAGGAGCCACTGGAGTAAACCTGAGAACAGAAGAGGCCACACCTAAGGTCTCTTTCCTTCATCTAGGGACCCCACATTGATTTCCAAAATATTATCTATTCATTACTCACATGGGCTTGAGGTTCAGCATGAAGTGGATATAGAATATAGAAAAGGGTTGCGAGGAAAAGGCTCATGTGGCTTAGTAGGTAGAGTACTTGCTAGCATGCATGAGGTCCTGTGTTGAATTCCCAGCATGCCAGAAACCATGTGGGGTGCAAGCACATATATAACCCCCGGGTTTGGGAGGGGGCAGAAGCAAGACGATCAGAAATTCAAAGGTCATCCTTGGTTCTAGAGTGGGTCTGAGGTCAGCACCTGGGGTACATGAAAGTCCGTCTCACACAAAAAGTGGGGCTGGAGAGTTGGCTCAGAGGTTAAGAGCACTGTCTGTTTTACAGAGGACTCCGGTTTGAGTCTTAGTCCCCACAAGGTGGCTTACAAGGGCCTGTAACTCCAGTTCCATGGAATCCAACGCCCTCTCCTGGCTTCTGTGAGCACTAGCTGGGCACACACCTGGTTCACAGACATACATACATGCAGACAAAACACCAAACGTCCCCATGGGGTGGGGAGGAGGGAGGAGGGAGGAGAGAGGAGGGGCAAAGGAAATGTAGGCAGGAAAGAAGTCATGTGAAAGAAGGTAAAAATAGACTGGGGCATGGATACTCTGCTTGCTTGCCAAGCCAGGTATGAACTTAGTTCTTTAAATAGCGAACAGTTTCTTAGGGTCTTTCTACGGCTGTCTAGATAATGTCCACCATACTCCAATATCCCTACCCTTTTTACTTACCCATCCATTTTTTGTTTGTTTGTTTTGTTTTTTGATTTTTTTTTGCTGGTTCCGAAACTGGGATGTAAACCACATGAGGACAGGAACTCTTTTGGCCATAGGCACTGTAAGGTCACCAGTTCTGAACACGAGACTAGCACAAACAGCTGCTATGTTTGAACAGTTGTCTCCGGTTTGTAGAGTGTAGGGAAAACCAAGATGGTCAGATCCCAGAGGAGGGAATCTGCCTTAGCCAGGGGTGGTGTTAAAAGCCAAATCCAGGTCAATGTTGGTACAGATGAAAAGGGTAGATGTTAGTGAGAGAGGGAAGGTCAAGAGTAGTTTTAAAGTTTCCATTTGGGTATCTGTGGGATAGCAATTTTGTCAACTGTCATAGAAGAGACAGGAGAGGGGCATGATGAGGTGATTGTCATGGGAGGCAGAGTCATGATAATCAATATGTTTTGGACATGTGTGATTTGAGGGAACTGCACAATGTCCGGCTGGGAGTGTCCTGTAGGCATTTGGAAATACACGTGGAAGATTGAGGAAGATGGCTGGACCTGAGGTCGTAGAGCGTGGGGGATAAACAAAGCCAGCAGAGTAATAAGGTCACTCGAGAAGAGCAAACATGTCTGAAAGAGAAAACAAGCCTACACCTAGAGAAGACATCCTTTGATGGGGCAACAGCAAGCGACGCTGGGGAAGAAATGAAGGGAGAGATCTAAGAGGGAGGAGGAGGGGAAAAGGAGGACTTTCAGCTACTGTTGACAACAGGTCAGGGCAAAGGTCAGTGGGTGTAGGAGCCGTCACCCTAGGTGAGCAATCTGCCCAGTTCTTAGCATGTTTCTGTTACTGGGGAGTGCTTAGGAATTCTGGGCCACGAGACAAGCAAGCTGTGTCCACCAGGACTTGCTTCACCTACCATTCCCAGATGTGGGTGAGTGCTGAATGTTCTCCCTTTGTAAGGGCCACACCATCAGCTCCTGACTCTTGCTACCGTCTACCAAGAACAGCACTCACAGACTAGATAGGTGAACGGCCCACATGTGGAGATCTGGGTCCAGGTTCCAGTAGGAGTTTTAGATGCTGAGGCTGGTCCTCATGTTAGCACTGATCTAGGTCTCTCCTTAGGCTAGCTTCCTTCCTCAAAAACCCGCACCACATCCAGTCCATCTCTAGAGATATCTTCCATCTTGTCACATGCTGATACCTTCCACATCCTGTCTATTCACCACCAGACAATGATGTCCGCAATTACTGTAGTCCCTGAAGTAGACATAGCAAGGGCGTGAAAACTTACAGAGAAAATGGTACAAAAACATCGCCATGGAGATGCTTTAGCTCAAGTGGAGAGAGTTAGCTGGGCTAGGTACTCACTCACTCCACAGAGCCCTGAAGCCATCTGTAGTGAGTCATGGAGGGAGGGGTAGCAGCCTGGTCCTCTAATCTGCTTCCTCCTTAGAATGCATAGGTCCCTTCTAGCTGGTGCTCTCTGAGAAACAGGTCATCTGTCTCGTGCACTTTTCCAGGGTATTCTTCCTCCCTGAGAGAGAACAGGCCAGGCGGGAGTAAAGCATATTGTGACACTCTGACACAAAACACTCCTCAGCCTCCCTGGTCTCATGGTCCACAGCTAAATCACTCCAGCCCATTACCATGGATGGAGTCCCTTACACTACATGGCCTGGCCAGGACCACTCAGGAAGGAAACATGCAAGACAGGGTCACTTTACTAAATGAATCCAAAGCAGAAACCCCAGTGGAGACCCACCATCATTACATACACATAGAAACTCGACTTTTAGGGGTCCTGCTTTGGGGGCTCAGTGAAGCCTCCTAGAGACAGAAGAAGCCGGAACAGCTTTTTGAGAAGTTGGGAACAACTCTTTGAAGCCAGATCTCTCTCTCTCTCTCTCTCTCTCTCTCTCTCTCTCTCTCTCTCTCTCTCTCTCTTCTCTTGGTCTAGAAGGCTACTAGCCTGCTTCCCATCTTGCCCCCACTCTTCCTGCCCAGACCCCTGCTGAGATTCTCCTCCTCCTCTGGGATCCCCCTTCCTCCCCCAGCCCAGCCCAGCCGCTTACCTCCACTGGGCTCCTGAGTCACTGCTATTCATCTCCTTTAGAGCTGGGCTTGGCTGCAGATGC
The DNA here is from genome assembly GCF_011064425.1 of Rattus rattus. Classification (NCBI taxonomy): domain Eukaryota; kingdom Metazoa; phylum Chordata; class Mammalia; order Rodentia; family Muridae; genus Rattus; species Rattus rattus. The sequence goes on from NC_046160.1 coordinate 93,978,701, forward strand.
TGTCAATATGGTAACTTTAGACTCCCTGATTGGAAAGGGTTGCAAGGCCAGTCAGACAGCCCAAGGAAGAGAGCAGCTTGATTTACTCCCTGCAGCTTTGAGCAGGTTCTGTTCTTCCCTCTTCGCCCGAGCTCTGACCTCCTCAAGTCCCATCCCGTGTTCACAACAGAAGGGAAGAGAAAGGGACTGGGCAGTGATCTAGGTACAAGGTCGGCCAACGCCATGAAGCAGCTGAGGAAGCAGAAGTGCAGGCCATCATGAGCATGGAGAGGGTACTGATGGGACAAAGCAATGCACAGGGCCTGAGATGCCAGGATTATCCTCCCACCCAGGGCCACGGTGGGGGCACCCTGAGGATAACGGGGAGATCCTAAGGCCCAGAATCCTCTGAACTTGTCCCCTTTTCTGTCTTTTCTTTCCTGAGCTCCCCGATTGAGAGCTGTCACTTCCAGGGGACTTCTGGGAAATCCCAAAGTTGTTAGCTACCCTCTGACACCTCTTTCAGGTCTTAAGACCTCATTTGAGTTTGATTTTAGGACCTAAAATTCAAATCTTCTGGAAGCCTCAGAGGCCAATGATTTAGGCTCTAGAAGTTGGGGGAGCTGAGAATCTTGAGCTCCAGAAGTTATCCTTCAAAGTGCCACCAGAGATGTGACATTTCCTCAAAATCTGTACTAAATTCAAGGCTCTTGAACCATGGCTTGGTTAGAGTAGAACCCATGAACACTGAGGGAAGGGAAGACTGATTTATCTGAGCATAAATCCTCATGAGAAGTAGTTTGTGCTGAATCACATGTCCTTATTAAAAAATGGTTATTCCATATCCAGGGCTTAATCTATGGGCCAGACACATTTAAATTGAAGGGTCCAGAAGAAGGGAGAGGTCTAATAGGTATGTCTTTGCTCCTAAGTGCTGGGGAAACTAGGGTGGAATCCTGCTGTTCTCCCTGCTGAGAGGTGTTGGGCTCATGTTTGGTTGCCTCTGGTGACAGGCAACTTGCCACCAAAAGGCAGCCTAGTCAAACTTTGGCTGGCTCTGACCATTGTCCAATAACTCTTTATTGCTGTGCATTCCCCAGCTGTCACCAGCATCTGTTTTGGACCGGGAGAGGGGGAGGACTAGAAGAACTCAGACACAGGGGTCATCCTGCTACAGGAAGAGAACAGAACCCTTCCGAGGGTGAAGGAGGAGTCCTCGATCCCCTTCTCATGTCGTAGTGTAGTGCTCCACTCTGTGCTGTTGCAGGGTGCTCCCTTCTGTAAACAGTCATAGGGTGCTCCGTCCTGTGCAGTCACAAGGTGCTCCCTTCTATGAAGTCAAAGGGTGCTCCCTTCCCTTCCTTGCACAGCCATGGAGTGCTCTTCAGTGACAGTTACAGGGCATTCCTAGTCTTAGAGGTGCAGGTACCACACACTACTTTTATTTGCTTTTTTTCCCCTAAAAATATGGACATGAGAACATTTTACTCATTTCTTTTGTTTGTTTTGTGTTGTTGTTGCTGCTGCTGCTGCTGCTGCTGCTGCTGCTGCTGCTGCTGTTGTTTGAGTGAAGGTTATTGTATAGTTCTGGCCATCTTGGAACTTACTCTGTAAACCAGGATGGCCTCAAACTCAAGAGATTCAACTGCCTCTGCCTCCTGAGTGCTGGGATTTAAGGCACATGTCACCACCTCATGACTACTCACTTTTTAAGATAAGTGACCCTTTCCTATAGCATGTTGGGACTTCAATGCATGGGCCCTTCCGACAGTTGTCTACAGTGATGATCTGTACAGAGAGTGTAAGCGATTGTTCATGGACTCTTTTACACTCAGACTACACAATAGTGAGACTTCAGTGTTGGGACTAATTCTGTGGAACCCAGAGCACTGCAGAAGGACGGTCTTAGTACCCCACCTTAGAGAGGTCATCAGAATCGCAGCCAATGAAATCTTTCCTGAAGGAGGTGTGCCAGGTCTACTTTTAAAAAACGAATGTGCCTTCCAGCATAAACAGCACTTGGCCTGCTGGAGTGTGAGTGGATGTTGTTGTAATGGTTGGAGACAGTTTGTTCTCTTGGTGGATTTGCAATTTCCCCTGGAAAGATTGTTCCTCAGTATTTGCTAAGCTTCTCTCTCCTTTATTGTGATATGGGATTCCCTCTCAGCCAACACAGATGAGTCAAAACTCTACGAATTGTGTTCATGCCCAATCCATCAACAACCCCAGCGTAGATGAGTGCTTTAAAGAGCCAAACGTAAGGCGAGGGCAGACTTTCTGAGGGGTGGGAGAATAACGGCAAATTACCTGAGGAAAGTTTCAGAACTCATGACAGAGCTGTGGTAATCAGGATGAATGACCCACACAGACAATGAGTATGGCATTGAGGATATGGGGAGACTGTATGACCCAGGAGATTCAAACCACCTTAGCATCTCAACACAAGCACCGTTTCCATAGCATCCCATACCACTGCCACCGGTGACACTGACTATGAAAGTCTTTCATGTCATTAAAGAAATGCCGAGGCCTCTGTGGCTCCCTGGAGGCGGCTGCTATATGCTCTCTCTCACCTCACTGATACCCTGGTCACATAACAGAAGTTGATATAATTAAAATAATTGCTTCTTCTAAACGAAGTTTGTTTCTGCTTGTGGTTGGATTGGACAGTACACTCCACTACTTTACGGATTTGGCCTGGTAAAGTGTCTTTCCCTGCGTCCCCACCCATCCATGCCCAGGATCCTCCTTGTGCTAGGCTGGCTCTGCCCACAGATCTGCTTCCATCCGCTCCTTGTTCTTGACCCCAGGTCACTGTTTTTTGCTGGTTCACTTCCTGTTTTCATTCTTCCCCCAACAGATTAAGCAGTCATGCTTTGGCAGGGCCATACCCATGATCTGCTTCCCCAAGACCATTCCAGCCTTGTGCCTTGCATGAAGCTCTAGAGGGAAATTCGCCACTCCACTGAATGCTCGTAGGGCCCTTGCCACATTTACTAGTATTTTCTCACCTACCTCCTGACCTTTCCTCAGACCGTTCCTCCTTCACCTCTATGGTGAGATCGCATACGCCCAGCTCCTTTGTAAGCCTGACTGCCTCAGTTTCCCATGTGTTTTCCATGTTGTCTAGCCAATGAACTCTTAATATTTATGTCCAAGGTTAATTAGTCTCTCTTTCCGGAATGAAACCATCTCCAAGCCAAGGGCTTTCTCTCACACGTATTTAATAACTTCTGAGCACCTGTATGTGTGTGGCAGGTGTTTATGCCAGACTGTGGGGTCCATAATAAACACAGTGCTAGTGCCCGCTCCCCTTTATAAGCATTTCCCGTGTGCCAGGCACATCTTGTTGAGCCAACAAGTGCTGCCCTCGGTTCTGACTTTATGGAGTAAGAAGAGGAGATTGGGGGTTGGGGATTTAACTCAGTGGTAGAGCACTTGCCTAGCAAGCGCAAGGCCCTGGGTTCGGTCCCCAGCTCCGAAAAAAAAGAAAAAAAGAAAAAAAAAGAAGAGGAGATTGAAGAAGTTTCAGTGGACGAGGATATGGGTAATGAGCAATGGAACCATGATTTGAATCTAGGTCTGTATACTCTAGAATTTGAACTCATAAAAGCCCTGTTATATTCTTCATAAAGACAAGGAGTGAGTCTTTCCCCAAGTTGGAACTGTGAATTAGCAACCCAAGGCTAATTCTGGCCCTTGCATATGTTTCGTTTGGCTTCTGCAGTGCACTTTTTTTTCCCTAAATCAGGAAATTGTGCATCACCATGTAGATTTATAGCTTCTCTGGAAAGCCTGAGAGGTCCAGTAACCCTGACTCTCAGCTTGGTGGTGCTGGGCTGCTGCTGAGAGACAGCCTTCTGGCTTCACTACCACCCTTTCTTATGCAGCCAGGGACGAGCTAGAGCCTTAGGGGGTCCATCTCATCTCCTGTGCAGAGGAGAGCCCCTCCCCTGGTGTTGGCATCTGGGGTAGGTCAGTTCTTCTTTTTCTAAGACGTCCCCACATGCTGCAGAGAAGTTAGCAACCCTGCCCAGCACCACCCCTTGGCCCCCAATCAATAGCACCTTTCCCTCAATCACCCTGACAATCAAATACACTCCAAACATTTCCCGAGCTCCTGATCAGGAGACACCACTGTACCCACTGCTGCGGGCTGAGAGCCGATAGCTGTCTCCTCAGTTATGGCACACACACAGTCGAGCTTCCATGAAATAGATTCAAAGGGCCAGAATGCAGCACCCATGGCTGAACAGTTTCTGCTGGCTCCAAGTTCCCAGGAAAACAAAGACAGGAAAATTCAACAATCACAGTACTCGCAAAAATAAATTATCTGAAGCAAATTTAGTGCATTCCCTTAAACACCTGTTCCGAATGGGGGGAAGTTAGTAATAGTATGTTCCCTTTGGGGCGTTTCCATTCTGCACGCCTCGCTTCCCACTGTGATGTTAATTGGTTATGGTTTTCTTTATACATCACCCTTACGCATAATGAGTTACTGTGCAGATGTCTGCCCAGCGCCACCCCAAGGAAAGCTGCACTTAAAGGAACACCGAGAGGAACGGAATCGCATGCGGCTTTCCCAGGGAGAAATGTGGTCCCGTTTTCTTTTTCTTTACACCTTTGTTTTAATTATATAATACCACACAGTCTAACAGTAGAAAACCCACCTAGTAGCAAAGTACTAAGAATAAGTAAAAATTACTCAGAATCTCCTCACCTAAAGATACACAATGTTTGATTCTGGCGTATTTTTTTTCATGCATATTCATTTCTGCTTTTCCAGATTCTGCTTCGCTTCTAGCAAAACTGCAGTCGTGATGTGTGCAAAACCACCTCGTGGCTGCACCCTCGTCTGTTTGACCAACCCCTATTGGTTGGGTATAACAGTTACTTCCCAGTTTATACTTTTATACTATATAGCAATCAACTTTCTTAATCATAAATCTTTTTAGTTCATTCGGATTATTTCTTTAGAAAGTATAGTTTAGCAGCCAGCCCAGAAAGAAGTCATCTCCTCACTGGGGAGACGGCCTTGGCTCTGACCCTGGAGAAGGGTGGAGCACATTGTAGTGAAGTGTGCATAAGGAATGTCCGGGCAGGGAGATCTCACAGTGTTGAACTTACTCCCTGTACTGCCGCTGAGAACACCATTGTGCCGAGAGCAAGGAGAGGAATGTGAGGGCTTGGAGAGGCAGAGAGGCCACACACTCATATTTCAGGAAGCAAACGAGCAAGGGCTTAACCGAAGGATAGAGCGTCTGACAGCACCGAGAGCCCAGTCCGGGTCACACATTGGCACAGAGATTCTCCTGAGAGACTGGGAGGCAAAAGCAGAGGTGGATGGGGGCAGGAGAATAGGATTATTTCAGATGTGGGAAATGGCCTTGACAGAGCCAGCCAAAGGTCCGAGGGATTGGCATAGACGAGCCTCGTGAAATCCTCCCCCACCCCAAATCAGATCGCTGTAGCACATTGGCACAAAGCCCCCATGACTTACCAAAGAAATTAACTTTGTCCCTGAACTTGGCCTTACAGACTTTATGTAAGCCGGACACATCCCTGAGTTAAGTTTGTGCTGCTATGGGAACAAGGGTGCTCTCTACAGCAAGGAAGAGTTCACCAATGCTTTAGGTAAAGTCCTAATTCCTGGCACAGATGTCATCCAAGCCACTCTCCCATTTTGCTGAAGAGAAGATGAAAACTAAGAAAGCCTGGTTTCAACCTACTGGAGGCAGGGACTGGGCAATGGGATTGGGTCTCAGACCAGCTCCCTCTGCTGACCCGACCTGCTGTTCATCCTGCCTTCCTCTCCCATCTCAGCATTTACAGCAGCCTCCATTTTCATGACTTGTCTGTTGTCCCCAGTAGAATGTAAATAGACAAGACATGTTTTCCAGGACAGCTCTTAGCTGCCATAGAGCCCTTCCACCCTCGCCCCTCGCCCCTCAGTTATTGGTATATCTACGTGGAAAGTCCACTGAGTGTCTAGTGCTGTACCCAATGCTTAGATCCACACAGATTTCAAGTATGAAATTTCACCCACAATAGAGCCACCTTAGGCTACTCCTGATACCTAGAAGACTTTTACCTCCTATTTAAGGGGTCTCTTTCTTCCTAGGGCTCGCTCTGGCCCCTCCTTGAAGTATAAGATCTCCTCACTACTTACTGTGGCCTCTTCTGCATCCCACACCCCCACCGTGGCTCTCTTTCAGATGGTTCCTAAAAGCTACAGTCAGTTGAGAGGAACCCACTTCTGAGGATGTGATCATCCCAGGGTGCACACAGACCAGGACAAGGGGGAGGGGCTACTCTGTGCTACACAGCAAATGTAGGGGCAACCCTTAGAAGAGAAAGAGGTAAGGGAGAGCTCTTAGCAGAGACAGGGTCCACAGGAAGTAGAGAAGAGGAGGTGGCCAGGATGTTCAAGAGAGAAGAGGGTCGTTTTAGTGTTTGTCTGTGAAGTGCTCCAGAGAGCACAGGAGGCCTGGCAGCTTCTGTAGTCATTTTGAATGCAAGTCATCTCTAAGTTAGGGCCAGCTTCATTTATGCAGATTACAAGCACATTGTCAATGTCACTGTCCTATAATGTCACCAACCACAGTCCTGGGACAGTGGGTTCTAGAGATGTCCTGGACAAGGACTCCCCGTCACCTGGCAATCTTGTTTTCTGTACCCACCAGGCTTCTCACTGTCTCCATGTACAGCATAGACGGGTGATTTATTGGGCGTTCTCTGGCCATCTAATCTGTGACATCTCGGATGTCCCCTGCATCTGTCCCTCATCTTCCTCCTGTCTTCCCATGCTATATTTCAAGCCTCCACCCAGAGCCTTCATCACAAGAGGCCTTTGCTAGCTTTCCCATCTCTCCCGTTCAACCTTTCTGCTTTCTGTCAGTTTCCTTCCTAGGGGCATCACTGGATGTGAAAGAGTGGGCTATAGAATCAGCTAGCTATAATTCCTTTTAAAACGAGCAGTCACAATTAAAGTTCTTTGAATCCTGCACAGATTACAACAGCAATGTGCTTATAGAGTCTCTAAATCGTTGCTGACTGAGTAGACTTCCTAGAGCAAGCCCCGTGGAGGTTGCCCATGCAAAGAGCCCAGAGGGGAGACAACCAAACTCCAAGCCCACTGCTTTGAGTCTAGCGTCAAGGCGCTAACCCAAGCAGCCTTGCTGGGATGAGTTCTGCACTCAGTGCAGCAGGCCTCATAGCGCTTCTACAGGCAAAACAACGGGCAAGGTACAAGCTGCTCTTTGCGCTTCCTGCTTTGCAATTGAGTGAGGACAGACAAATGATTTATTGGGCATTTCCTAGCCTCCCCCTCACCGTAGGAAACCAGCCTTTTTAAAAAGTGCAAATTTTAAAAAGATGTGTGAATGTTTTGAGGGGACTGGAGAGGAATTCTTCTGTACCATTAAAGTAAAAGAAAGAAGAAGTCTCTGACAGCAGGGCCTCTGATCCAGGGGTACTGACCGTAAATTAGCAGCTGCCTTTGAGAGCTCAAAGCTGCTCAGGGCTCGCTGAGAGGTTGTTGGGCGGGGCTGGTGAAGTCGTGATGTTTGGGGCCTCCCTCTCAGCTCCAGGAGGGCAAGCTTGGGCTGAGCCGGTGGTGGTGGACTTTAGCAAAGTTGCAGAAAATGTAACGACCTTCATAACTTTTTGGTTTGGGTTGGAAAGCGATATCTGCCCCCCATTTGCTGCCTCTGAGAGAAAGCTGGGGAGAAGGCTAAAGGGGACACTGAGCAGTTGGCAAGCCCAACTCTGAAATGGCGGTTTGTTCTGTTCCACTCTGCCATGAAGTGTATTCACTTCCTAGGACTGCCCCCATGAAGATGGATGGCTTGATACTTATTGGATCTATAAGTTAGAAATTGGAAATCAAGGTTGCAGAAGCGTTATGCTTCTCCTGGCAGCCCTAGAAAAGAGTCTTCCCCGCTTCTGGTGGCTCACATCACCCTCAGCCCTCCTCACCTTCCGTCAGTCTCTGCCGTCAACGCCATGTGACCTCATCCCTGTCGTCACGTGATCTCCCTTTCCGGGGATTCTGTGTCTGTGTCTTTCGAAGGGCAGCAACTGTACTGGAATCAGAGCTGATCAACTCCTGTGTGTCCTCAGCCTTACGTACATCTTACATCTCTGCAAAGACTAACTTCAAAACTAAGGCCGTACAGGAACCAGACTGGATAGCTTAGAGTTCCAGGGTAGAGCCAAGCATGACTACCTCTCAATCGATAAATTTTGCTCTAGTTCTGGATCAGTGCCTTGTCCAGCGGTCCTCAGAGATGGGAGGAGCTGGGAGCAGATACAGAGACTCACTACCACATAGCATTTGGAGAGAGTCTAAACTGGAAGTCTTCATCAGGTCCCTCCCCTCAGAGCTTGGGAAATCCTACAGAAGGGGGAGCAAAAAGATTGTAGGAGCCAGAGGGGGTAGAGGCCACCAGGAGAACATGGCCCACCGAGTCAACCAAGCAGGGTACTCAGGGCTCACAGAAGCAGCAAGCAAGGGGTTTGCAGGGGTCTGCACCAGGATCTCTCCTTATATATTGTGGTTGTCACCTAGGTGGTTTTATGAGACTCCAAACTGTGGAGCTGGGGGTGTTTTTAACTCTTTTGCCTGCTCTGGAGACTCTTTTCTTCCTGTTGAGTTAACTGCCTTGTCTAGCCTCGGTGTGAGGGCTTTTGCCTCGACTTACTGTATTTTGTTTTGTAGTATTTAGGGATTTGTTGTTCTCTCTTGGAGGCCTGTTCTTTTTTGAAAGGAGTCGAAAGCAGAGTGGATCATAGGGAGAGGGGAGGTGAGGAGAACTGGGAAGAGTGGAGGAAGGGGAAACTGGTTGAGGTGTATTGTATGAGAGAAGGATCACAAAACAAAAAACCAGGAAAAAATCCAAACAAGTCAACTAAGGCCATAGCAACAGGTAAAAGGAGTTAATGATTCAGAATATTTTTTAGGGGATACAATTTAGCTCACCACAAGAACCAAATGGTTATTAGATTACTGCCAGTTATTTTGTTCGTGTGCTTGTGTGTATGTGTAATACATTTACCTGTGATTTATATATACGAATATCTATGTATAACTATATTATTCTTAGTGTTGTATATATGCAAACATAAATATCTATATATGTTCGCACAAAAATCTGCATGTAACTATACTGTTTATTTAAATACCTATATAAATGTGATTTGTATTTATAAAGTATCATGACATAAATATATTATACTAATGACAGTATATGTTCTATGTACAACATATTTATGAAATGTGTTATATAATGTGTTATGTAAACATTTGACATATATAGTCTGAACTATATGATACTATATAAATAGGCATATGATAATATAAGGACAAATCACAAAAACAACTCTGAGTAATAACAGATTTCATTACTGACAGCGGAACTTTCTCTGTGGTTTCTACATTGAAGAGATGGTGAGAAGGATCTGTCTTTGCCACAGACCTGAGAGCTGGACCTCAGAAGAAGTCTCCAACATTGATGGCAGAGTCCCTGCCTAGCCATCTCCTTTACCAAGGGACAATAACTCTGTGGGTAGAGTGGCCATCTTCCAGAGAAGATGACCTTAGCATGCATGTATGCATGTGTGTTTGTGTGTGATATGTGTGTGTGATATGTATGTGCATGTGTGTGTTACATGTGTGTATGATATGTGTGTGTGTGTGTGTGTGTGTGTGTGTGTGTAGAACAGAGAACAATATTGGATGTTGTCCCTTGGAAGTCTTTTTTTAAGGGTCTCTTTCACTGGCCTGTCATTTGAGAGGTAAGCTAGGCTGACCAGCCAGCAAGTCCCTGGGATCTATCTGTTTTGTCTCCTCAGTGCTGGGATTCTAAGCATGTGTACACACCCAGCTCCCCCCCCCAATTATTTTTATTTTATTTTATGTGTATGAGTGTTTTGCCTCATACTGCACACCACAGAAACCAGAAAAGGATGTTGGGTCCCCCAGGACTGGAGTTATAGACCAGGAGCCACCATGGGGGTGCTGGGAATCAAACTGAGATGGTCTAGAAAAGCAGCTTGTGCTAATAATTACCCAACCGATTCTCAGATCCCAGCTCTCTGCCTTTTTTTGTTGGTTTTTGTTTGTTTGTTTGTTTTTCTGTTTGTTTGCTTGTTTGTTTCTTTAAGACATGGTTTCTGCTGCTCAAGCTCAGAACCTCACGTGTTCGAGACAGGCACTGCCAAACGAGCCCTTATTCCTCACCCAGCTTTGTTCTGTATCAGGTGGGGAAGGGTGGTTTTGTATTGGTTTGGTTTGAGTCACGTTGTTTGTTTTGTTTATTTGTTTTGAAACAGAAGACTCATTCTATGGTCCAGTTAGACCTGGAACTCACTGTATAGACCAGGCTTACCTTTAACTGACGGCAACTCTCCTGCCTCAGCTTCCCAAGTGGTTAAAGGTCTGAACCACCAATCTCGGCTTCCTGCTTTCTTTAGGGCAGAAATCAAGGCCCCAGAATCCTGAACATCTTGCCCAAGTCCGGAGGCCACAGACAGTCCTTGTAGCAGAAGTCATGCTTCTACTCACAGAAGCAAGGAACGCTTCACTCCAGCAACTTTCCTCTCCGCTCTCCCTTGCACTGTTTCCCCAGTGTGTAAACAGATTTTCCTCTGAGTTACTCCACTGAGCATGTCTAGATGCCCTAGGTTTTCACAAAAAGAACGGTAGTTTCCCTTCCGAGTGCACCTTGCTGCAGGCCAAGACTGAGTACTCTGTGCCCAGTTGCTTTGGAGTTACTGGGGAGGTAAGGGGGAAGTTCTTCATTTTTCAATTTGAAGATTTTTGTTTGTTTGATTTTCTCAACTCCAACTAACCAACTTAAAACTTAATTTCATTTTCTGCACATAGTAGACTTCCACAGATGAGTTTGAGAACTCTGAAGTGAACTTTGGAAATGGAAGTATATCCTAACACACGGACAAGAGCATGTGTGTACGCACGTGCACACACACACACACACATGAATGCACTTGCATACACACATACTCAAGTACACACACATGCATGCATATACACATGAACATGCACATATATACTCACAGACACATATGCCCAAGTACACAATGCATGCATAAACACACTTATACATACATGCTCCAGTACACACACAGGCATGCACACATGCATGTACACACCCACATGCTCCAGTACACACACAGAGACACTTTTCTGCTTCCATCATCCACTTGACTGGGTCTTCATCACTCTCTCTACATTGTGAGGCCACTTGACTTCCTATCTGGTTGACTGCCTGATTCTTTCTCCATCCTGCTTGCTGGGATCTCCTAGAGAAAACAAAAGGGATACTACTTCCCAGCAGGAAACAGCAGCTTCCTAGATGCTTGAAATAGACTCTGGAGGCCTCTGCTTGGAACCTTTTCTGTAGAATATTCTTGCCAGGGCATTTGACCACCCTGGAGTTCCATACGGCTGGCAGAAATACCATCCAGCTTCCTACACCTGTCTCTGCTACTCTTCACATCCCTTTGTCCCAGCATCCCTGCTGTGAACCCCAGTATTGGTGCCCGAAATCTCAGCGAATTCTTTACAGTGCTCTACTGCCTCTAAGGCACCAGAGTGTAGCTGATGTTCAAATAACCAAGTCTGGCTTGTCATCAGCATCTCAGAATCACTTGAGGAGAAGTCCCCAAATGCAGACAACACTCCCACTGCAGAAGGCCTTAAGGAAGCCTCTGGCAGAGCCTGAGAATCTGTATTCATAGGGCAGCGAAAAGGATTTCAATGTGGGTGTGTAAAGGAAATACAACAGGAAATAGACAGGCCGGGCCTACATCGCTCTCAACTCTGCAAAGCCTGCCAAGGGCACTTAGAGGAAATACATAAGCGAAAGCAAAAGCTAGAAGTGTTCAGGTACAGGCTGAGAAACAAATACAAACCATACAGGCCAGGGTTGGGGTGTGAGAGCATGGGAGACTGTTTGGCTGTTTGGCAAACACAGCATAGGGCTCCAGGTGGACACACGGCCTGAAGCCTAAATGCTCTGTCAGTTCGAGGAGAGTCTTCTTGTGGGTATGAGACAGCCATACAGAGCAACCCAAGCAGCATGAATGTCTTTACTCTGAGGCAGGAACTCCGGCTTTCTCTTAGAGGCAGCACGTGCTGAATTCAAACACCGCTTTTGGTATATCACAGTATTAGGTGCAGGTCCCTGCGTTATGGCTCCCTCTGAGTGAACGTGAGTAAGCTATATATTTACTCTGTGCCTCAGATTCCTCACCTGGAAAAAGAGGACAACATACCTACTACAGAGGGTTCCTGTGAGGATTACAAAATCAGTCGTATGTGAGACGCGTTTCCCCTGGCCTGGTGGAGCAAGGCCCCTTGCTCCTTAGCTGTGGTCTTTGTTATCATGGAAGCTCCTCCCATCCTCCATCTCCCATCCCCCATCCCCCACCCCCCACCCCCCATCCCCCTCTGAAGCTGTCTTTGTACAATTTAAGCACATGAAGAATCTACTTAAACTATAAACGTCCTCATTCCCAGATCCCAGAAAGCTTTTAGTTCTGTCTCTCTCTATTTCTGTCTCTGTCTGTCTGTCTGTCTGTCTCTGTGTGTCTCTGCTTCCCTGCCTCCTTTTTTCCAAGAGCCCTTGCAGCCTGCATTTTAGGATAGGCATCCCGATCATCCCGACTCTCCAATGACCCCTCCTGTGGACACTTGTGTCACTCCAGGGATATAGAAAGAGCTGCTCAGCAGATGGGGGCCAGACCTTTGCAACTGAAACTTCTCCTTTAAAGTTCTGAAGCTCTGTCCCAGGCAGGCTGCGAGGCTGTGTGATCTACAAGGTGAGACAGGGAGTTTCAAGGCTGGAGTAAAGGCTCCTGAGCAGATGGGAAAGAGAACCGTAGCTATGCGGACTCCCAGACAGCAGCCAGTTAACCCTGCCCTTTCCAAGCCTGCTGTGGGACTTTACAAGGGCCTCAATCTCCGAGTAGTTATGCCTCAGTTTCTCCTGCAGGGATGTTGTGGCACATGACAAACTTAACTCCTTTTCCATGCTCTAGAATGTCAAGAGCAATAACGTAGTATTATTTTTATTGGTTCTATATTCTATTTAATTTTTCACTTTTTTTTTTTTACATAGGATCTTGCTATGTATCCCAGATTGGACTGAAAGTCATAATCCTCCTGCCTCAGTCATCCGAGTACTGCAATTGTAGTCTTGAGTCATCTATCATTCCCAACTCTGATTTTCTTCTCTGACTTTCAGTTGTGAGTAGCTAAGTAAATGAGAGTTGCTGTTCCTCAGCAACTCAGTGAAAGAGCTGGGTGGAATACGAGGTTTGCACAAAGCCCAACCCCCAAACTCGACTCACTGGGACCCATGTGGTAGAAGGAGTGAATTGACTTCTGAAAGCTGTCTCCTGACCATCGAACATGTGTCAGGCCACATGTGTGCCCACGTGTACACAGATGAATAAATTAAAATGTAATTAAAATTAAAAAGAGTCATTGCTACTCTATAATGGAAAGATCTTCACTCATCGAAGGAACCCACAAGCTGGGTCACCTCATGCCTTCGTCAACAGTGCATCTCTGAAAGACATCCTGTTAGTGGCCCAGTGCTTTTTTGTCCTCTTCCTGGAGAAGGTGACAGACACCACAGGGGAATGTTCTAAGCGAAAAGGCCAGCATCCCTGGAAAACAGCAACAGAAGCCTCTGCATGGAGCCCATTAGCAACACATCCAAACACCGTCTCTATCCGGAGGAAGAGACATGTTCCACGGAAGGCCCTGGTTCCTGCCAATCCCTCCCCGGTTCACTGCTGGGAACCACAAGAGTGGCCTCTCTCATCCCTGCTGCCTCACTGGCCAGTGGAAGGGCAGAGTTGGCAGAAGAACCTTTGTGAGCCTTGTTGACTCTGCTGGGTTCAGAGAGGCCTTCACAGTTGACTCAGCGAAGGAGAGTTGTTTACTTCCCCAGCCTCGAGGTCTGCCAAGCACGGGGCGGCTGGGCAGTTTAGTGCCCAGGTCTCTCTCTCCCACACAGGTACCTGCAGAAATCAGTGAACCACGCCTGCCAGGCAGGCCAGACTGAGCCTGCATCAAGCTGCTTTCCCCCTCAGCACAGGCTTCTTCCTCCTTGCCAGTTCAGCTAGCCAGGCCTGCTTTAGTGACACTCCTGGGCTGGGTTTCTTTCTTTCTTCCTTAAGTCCAGAGCCCAGTTATTTACCCAAAGAAAACAGGGAAGTGACAAGGTAACAGAGTACACATGTTGTGAAAATATGCAGGCCGAGGCTGAAGAAAAGAAAACATTCTTCCATAAGTAGCTGCCTTGTTAATTCATTTTTTTCCCTTCCAGATTAGAACCAGCCATGGCTTGTGCTCCTTCAAGTACCTTCTGTGGTTCCGTGACAGCTGCCTACATGGGGCGAGATTTGGGCTGAAAAATGGGCCATCGGTCATGCTTTGGGTGGGGTGCAGGTAGGGGGAGGGTCAGACCCTAAAATTCCCAGATTGCTCAAATTCACTGCTCCCTCTCTAGACAGGATACAGGAGGAAGAGAGGTGGTGTGGAGAGAGGATTGCATAAATGTCCAGGCATAAGCTGATTTTCCACAAGAAGCCACAGCTTGGTAATGAACAGTCTTTGGAATGAGCTTTTCAACTCCTTTCGAAGTTGGTTTCCGATCCCTGGCAAACCCGGGCTCTACAGCCTTGAGTAACGGCCACAGGCTGATTCTCGGCAATTAAAAATAATATTGGCCCTGATAGAGAACTCTTGGGCACCCCCTCCCTTACACACCCTTTTTATTACATGCCAAAGATTACTTTCCCAAACCTGTTTCAGAACAGCTGGCCGAGTTGGAGGAGCAGGCTCAGCCCTCATGACTGTAGATATTAATAGCATTTGCTCTGCCTGGTGTTTGGGGCAGGAAGAGGGTGACCTGCGTCTGTTTGGAAAGTTGGGCCCTAATCAGTTTGGGGCCTGTTCTCTCTTCCCTGCATTCTTTAAACCTCAAACTCTACAGATAGTGGCTGAGGAAGCCCACAGAGAGGCTGGGTAGGGCCAAATATCCTCCGCTATAAATCTTTAGACTTCTCATTCTTTCCTTCGTAGACGTTCTCTGCCTTCCAGTCTGTGGGTATCGGCCAGAGGACTGGCCAGGTTCCTTTTAAGGGAGGTCACCCACAGAGGCCTGGGCAGCCCCTGCTAGCACTTTCTGGTAACAGAACCTGCTGAACCTGGTGTTACAGCACAGGCCTGCAAGGCAGAGTGGCCTCGGTCCTCTTTCCTAAAGACCTGAGGGCGGCATGGGTTGGGGAAGCATTTCTAGCCCTCATAGTCACAGTTTGTCAGCTTCCCACGGTCAGCACCCAGCAGCCTTAACCTCAGAATGGGTGGAAATCCCACTGTCTCCCCACATGGCTGACCACAACCACCACAGAGCACCTTCTCAAGATACCAGGATAGGGCTGAAATGGTCTTGATTGTCAGGTTGGGTTGCAGCTGAAGTGGAAAACCTTGAGAACAAGGCAGATTATGGGTCTGGGAATAAGGTCCCTTTCCTAGGTGGACATTTCCCAAGAAGAAGACGATGGTGGGTAAGAAGCCACATCCAATCAGAAGCCATGGATTCCTGGTAGAGGGTACTTCCGAATGAAAGCATCAAACCCGGGCCATCCACCTTTGCTAGAATGCTTACATGGCCCCTGGGCCATCCACCTTTGCTAGAATGCTTACATGGCCCCTGGCTCCAACAGAGAGAGCAGAGCCTCTCCCAACACTGGGCCAGACTCCAGCCTCTGGCCACAGGTGGAAGACTATTTCCGGTGATTGTTTTCAGATATTTTATATCCAGTGTGTGAAAATATAATAGTGACCAGAAAGAGACGCACACGCACGCACACACCCTACAAAGGTGGTCCCGTCCTTCACTAGAAAGGTCAGAGGACCCTTTTCTCATTTAAGTCCTTGATGTGGATCCAAGGGAAGCTGTTTCTTTGAAGTCAGCAGAGACTACAGCTGGCCCAGCTGTGAGGGTGTGGCCGGGGAGTCAGACAGGATGCGCTGCCTTATCAGGGGCCGTTCTAATTCCCTCCTCTGAGGACCACGTTTCCTCCAGCAAAAGGTGACTTCAGAGCCATTTGTTCAGGAGTCTGAGGAAGAGTCACTATAACCCGTAGTGATCTTGTTCTCTCCGAAGGCAAGCCTTTCTGAGTGTAAAACTCCAGGCACGTTGTGTCCTTGAACTTTCTCATATGTTGATTTTGGCCATCTTTAAAATACCTGTTGATGTGTTTATAAAAAGATAAAGAGAGAATAGGTCCCTGGTTTAGGCGCCAATGTTGTGTTAATAAAAGGATAGAGAGAAGGGGGATATGTTTTATGGAGGTCTGAGGAAAGGGGGTGCCTCCTCAGACCCATGCTGAGACATCCCTTCCCCCGGAGGGACCAGCCACACGATGGTATAGTGTAGAATAGAGTTTATTCAGGGGGTGCAGAGGGGAGTTAAGAGGGTAGTAGGGCAGAGAAAGAGAGAGAGAAAGAGAGAGTAGAGCAGAGAAGGAGAGGAGTAGAGGAGTAGAGTAGAGGCCGGCCATGAGCATGAGGAGAGAAGTGGGGAGGGGGATGGGGTTAGAAGGGACAAAGGGGCAGAAGACAGAAAGAGGAAGCAGGAGCAAGAGCAAGAGAGTGAGGAGGGGGCAAGCAGCCCCTTTTACAGTGTCAGGCAAACCTGGCTGTTGCCAGGTAACTGAGGGGGTGGAGCGTGGACAGAAGGCCAACCCCTGTAATATAACAAATGGCCATGAGCAGAAGATCCTGTGCATGGTGGGGAAGACTCAGAGGCCAATGCCAAATGACATTAAAAATCGATTACAGGACTCCCGTGACTGTCTGGCGGGCAGGGGTGGGACTCAGATCTCTCCTCCTTACAGTCTTTGACCTCCTAATAGTAGCCCTCTGGAGCCCTCGGGAGCCTAGGTCATTAAATTCAGATTCCAGGGGCCGGATTCTTCCAGGACAGAATGCTCACTACTCTGTAAGCACATCTGGACTGCTGTTGGAAAATCCGTACCTTTGGCAATTTCTTTCTCACACTAAAGTAGGATCTGCCACTCAGGCTGGTCTGACTCAGCCCTGCAGTCATTCTCAAGAGCAGCCGTGTGGCAGGGTTCCAATGCCTGGGAGCACAGGCACATAAGAGAGCAGCCCCTCCCTACTGCTGTTTACGACTTCGGCATGCTCATTAGTGTCCTGAGTTCCTGTTGGCTGGACTGATTCGTGCTTTTACCCTATGTGTTTTCATGATGGCTTGACATGCCTAGGTCAATATTACCTTTTAGAGTATTACCAAAGCCCAGCTGTGACATGCATGCTTTTAATCTCAGCATTCAAGAGGCAGAGACAGGAGGATCTCTGTAAGTTCGAGGCCAGCCTGGTCTACCTAACAAATGCCAGGTCAGCAAGGGCTCTGTAGTGACACCCTGTCTTGAAACAATTTTTCTTTATATTCTAAAAATTGCTGGGCTGGAGAGATGGCTCGGTGGTTAAGAGGTCCTGAGTTCAATTCCCAGCAACCACATGGTGGCTCGCACCCTCTTCTGGTGTGTCTGAAGACAGAGACAATGTATTCAAATACATAAAAATAAATAAATCTTTTTAAAACTTGCTTTAAAGATACAAGCTACATAAGACGACTCTTTGAAGACCTGAATTTGAATCTCCAACACCAGGATTAAAATCTGGGCGTGGCCACCTGCTTCTGACCCCTGTACCTTGGGGAACAAAGACAGAAGCATCATCCTGGCTGCCAGCCTAGCTCTAGGCATAGGCACAGGTGTGTGAACACACACACACATACATACATACACACACACACTCATACAGACACACACTTATACAGACACACACTCACACACATACATATACTCACACACTCACACACACATACATACACACACACACTCACACACACAGAGACAGAGACACTCTCTCACACACACACATATACTCACACACTCTCACACACACAGAGACACATGCACACACACACACAGAGAGAGACACAGAGAGACACACACTCTCTCTTTCTCTCTCTCTCTCTCTCTCTCTCTCTCTCTCTCACACACACACACACACACACACACACACATACACACCACTCACACACCAATACATATAAACACACACCAAAAAAGTAAGAATAAGGAAATGGCCAGTTGAATAGCAATAATGATGTTTATTGCACTGTGCCCTCAGTGCAGTGGGGAATGGACCCAGGTCTCTTCGCCCTGGGGATGTGGATCTTCTCCACCTCTATTCCACCTTGGGCACAAGCCGCTGTTACTGATAGATGTTCTAGTTTCTTTTTCAACATACATTTCTAATTAACACCCCCAATCAGCTCATCCTTTCTCCGTATTTGAATAGACTATTTTTAGAGACTTTCTAGACTCACGGTAAAGTTGGGCAGCAAATGTTACCATGTTCCATGCTCCAGTGCACCGTATCAACCTCACCCACCAATGTGATTCTTTTTCAATCCCTGAGCCCACATTGGCCCAGCCTTGTTGCTTGACACCCGCAGTTTACATGGACTTGAAGCTGTACATTCTGTGGTTTTGGATGGGGCATAAGGATCTAAAGTCACCTTTATGGTATCATACAGGGGAGCTTCACTGCCCTCTGAGCATGTCTCTGTGCTCAGAATATTTTTTTTTATTAGCGTTTGCATTGCGGAACGTAGCCATCGTGGATAGTATAAGCTCGACCTTCCTTGGCATGCCTCTCCTCATGGCTGTAGTCCACACATCTCTCTCCATCTGTGATTCCAGCCACATCAGCAAGCAGGACGTCTTTGAGATGTGTGTCACTGTTGTTTCTTCTGTGTTGGCTTTGATCCTTAGATTCCACCCTTGTGCTTGGCCAGGGGTAGGCATTCCATAAGCAAGGCTGTTGTGTGCTTCCCTCCACAAGTCCCATTCCCGTGATGTGAGCAGGGTTATGCAATATGATAGGCCGGGTGCACATGATAGGTCTTTGGTGCATAAAACTGGAAAACAACAACAAACAAACAAAAACAACCCCACTGACGGTGATCAGTGCGGTTCTCCAGGCAATCGTTCAACAGCTGATCATCAATGACATCATGACAAAAAAAATGGTTGACCCTGTACTCTCTTGGGACACACACACACGCACATGCACACACACACACACACACACACACACACACACACACACAACAGATAATGGTAGAGAAGATTTGATGTTGAGGTTTGCTTTCCCCATCACATACATATTGCACACGACATACACACAAAAGAATAAAAATTTAAAATTCTTTAAGTGAACAGATCACCATAACACAGTGAAAAGTACTAAGATTGGGTATGTGTGACAGATGCTGCACCTGAGGTCGGTAGAGATGGGTGAGTGGGTGGGGAATATTCGAGCAAGAAAGTGTGGTGTTGGCAAAATGAAAGTATGAAGCAGATTTAGAGAGTTCTGAGGGCCACCGTTCATTTTCTGATGTAAAATAAGAGACCCAGCATCAAAACTTGCCTGCTCGTCTCCGGTAAACCTTTACCAGATCACTGACACAACGAGATTGTGTGTGCACCTTCAACTACTGTTTCTAGAAGAAAAAAGAAAAGAAAAAAATACAATCTTCTTAACAGTGTCTTCCTCTTCAGAGAGCTAGACCGAGTATAATTCTCATATGGAAGTACTCTGTGTTGCTGTATGCACAGCAGAGTGGCTACTCCAGGAGTCGAGCTGGGTCTCTCTAGAGTCCTCTTTGGAACTGCCACAGGCTTTCTTCGAAGCTTCATCTTTTGGGAGTTTACCTCATGAAAGTAATAATTCACATTCCTAGTCTTCCTCATATCTTCTTTCTCTGTCTCCCTTTCCTCTTCTTTTTAATCTTCTTCTGATACTCTGGATATTAGAAGTGAGTGAGTGTGTGTGTGTGTGTGTGTGTGTGTGTGTGTGTGTGTGTGTGTGTGTGTGTGTGTGTTGGATGTGGGTAGTGTGACCAATATATTTCATCCTCCAATATGGCTTCCTTTCTGTAACCCAGAGGCTGGGTGCTGGTTGCCATGTTGGAGCTAGGACGTTGCTGCTGTGTCTCTGCAGCATACGGCCTCATCCCAGAGTGTACAAACAGTGTTTGTGTCTGATTGGATAAGAGGGTGGAGGACCAGTGTTGTGGTTCTGGGCACCTTTCATTTCCCGTCTCTGTTTCCCCTTTGCGTCATCAGCTGGAGAGTGTTTGAGACTTCGGGAGCTTGCCTTTGTTCACCTGGGAAAGTCCCTGCAGCGAGAGCTAAGGTCCCACAGAGGAAGGGGCCGGAGCCCTGACCTCTGTCACCCGAATTGTTTGGGCCACGAAGCCCCCATAGGGGTTAGGAGGGTGATCAATTGGCAACCTGAGGAGTAAAGGCCCCTCTCTCCCTTCTCCTCTCTGCTCATTGTGCTCCGAAGGGCAGCGGGGTCAGCGGCAGCAAACTGAAGGGCCAGCTAGCTGTGCCGTGAAAGGGGCTCGTTTTGTGTTTCGGTAATGAGCACTCTTTCTCCCCTCGGATGCACTCAGATTTCACAAGTTACAGGGAACCTGTCAACTGCTGTTTCCATTGTGTGGGGCTCACAGGGAACTTGGATATAGGGCAAGCTTGTTTCAGAGAAAAGCGGGGGAAGAAAAGTCCTGAATAGCAGCGACGTGCTGTCATATGCAGATCACAGCTCTAGTTACCATGGGACACCTCTGCCAGCCGAGAGGGCAAGATGCCGAACGTCCCTTATTGACGTGATTGCCTCCTTGGAGATGGGGCTGCCACCACTGAAAGGGCTTGCCACAGCCTCCGTGGAGCCTGGCCTGCCGGCATCGTGAGTCCTAGCAGCCTCTGCCTCCCACTGGCTGTTTCCTAGGAAGCCCCTCACCCAGGCAGAGGAAATGGGCCAAGCTCGCCCTGGAATAGGGAGGGGCAGGTAGAAAGGGCCTGTGCTCACAGGTCTGCTGGGGACGGTGGCTAGGAACCAGGGTCCTGGTGTTACAGTCAAGGCTTTGTTTGTCCTGCCCTCTGAGAACACTTGGCAATAACATTCCTTTCCTGACAGGTTCGTTTTGTAGCCCACAGGCATTGTTTTCTTATCCTTGTTTACCTAAAGTGGCCCAGAGCAATGGGACTGGCTGTGGCAAGGAGAGAGGAGAGCCTGCCCTAGTGGCTGTTAGGTCATCACACCCAGGTCCCCTCTGCCCTATAGTTCCTTGTCCTGACTCTGTTTTCCATAGGTAGGAACATCAGGTTTCCAGAATGCCCTGCTTGGAGCAGAGCACGGACACCAGGTATGCAGGGGGGAGCTTGGGTGAGCAGAGGGCCCAGAATGAAGACTCCGAAGGATCTTTTGACATATGGCAGGTGGGTCTCAATATGGTTGAGGGACAGTACTCTTGTCACCTTGTATAAGGAAGGTCAGTGGCACCAAGGACTGGAAGGACCTAGAAGTCACGAGTGACCTAAAAAGCACCAAGGTGGGGGGCCATGGAAAATATGTCGCCAATAAGTGCTCACTGCATACTGCATTTAACGGGACACAGTATGGTCAGGCTGTCGTCGGAGAGTCTAAGTCTGGAGGCTGTGGGTGAGCCAGGATGTGGAGTCAGAGCTCTCAGCAGCCTGTGGTAACCCCATACCCTCATCAGAACCCGTCCCTGATTTTACGTCCTCCTTCACTGGAGGTTAGTCAGATAAATACTTAAGTCCACAATCTTTGCCTCAAGGAAGCTTCAAGTCTAGTCGGAGAATGGCATTTGCATAATTGAAGACTGTGGTCGATACCCTAAAGAGTGGGGCCCCTGCAGGCGTGCAGAGTCCTTGGCTCAAAGTCTAGAGAGCCACATATGAACATGCAATCACACTATTCATGCTTGCACTGGCTTCCCGATCACCGACGTCCTTGCCTTTGAACAGTCAGCCCGTCAACCCATGAGCAGGCTTCTGAAAGCCTGAGTTGCTCCACAGAGATAGAATCCAATGACCTTTCCAAGAAGCATCTGGAAAATTGTCAAAGGTCAGGGACAGGGAATGTCAAGGAACGATGAATCTTCTGGTTGGCAGGAACACAGGAGGTGACCGTGAGAGCTAAAGTTGGACCACTGGGATAAGAACAGTGCATACTGTGGCCCTGGGCCCTCCCCACAGAACACAGATCTAGCTTGGGTATTCATTTCTCTGTCACTTGTGTACCAAACTACCACAAACTTAGTGGGTTTTGATGGTGCCAATTAAATTCTCTTACAATTTGGAGGTCAGAAGTCCAAATTGGATCTCACTGAGCTAAAAAATCAGGGATGCCAGGGTCTTACTTCCTTTTGGCAATTCCAAAGGAGATTGGTTTCTTGCCTTTTCCAGCTTCTTGGGGTTTCCCACATTCTTTTGACTCAGAGCCCCCTTCCTCTGTCTTCAGAGTCACCAGCATTGTAGCTCTCTGATCATTTGTTCTTCAAGCATATCTCCCTCTGGCTGCAATTTTTCTTCTCCCTCCCTTTTCCATTTAAAAATACCCTTTTGATTATATTGGGACCAATATGGGGTACTGGGCCTACTTCAGGATCAATCAATCAGAAACTTTAAATCTACCTGTAAGGGGACATACTCACAGGTTCCGTGCACTAGCATAGCTATCTCCACGGGATTATTACTCCGTATGTTTGGCTAGAAGACTGGTCAACTCCTGGTTCTCTGGTTAGCTATTGACTGGTTGCGTTTTGAGACTCCACTTCTCAGCTTCTCATCTAATCAGGCCAATCAGGCATATTGAAAGAAGCAAAATAAGAGTGCACATCCCCCTGACATGAAGAATGGGCCTCTGAAACAGACACAGGAAGTAAACGTGGATCTGGTTTCATTGTCTATCGGAATTAGCATAAGAGCACAATCCTGGTGATTGACAAATATGTCCTTCTGGGAAGATTGTTGGCCCACATGTTTCATGGGCTCCCAGGGCTCTGCCATTTCATATTCCATTCAAGAATTTCTCCCCAAGTCCTCAGTGTCTCTGGCTTAGGAGCAGGGATGTCTGGCCAACTTTTGGAGATGCTATCTCTAATCCAAATACACCAGTGGGTGTTGCTAAGTATCACTCGGTCCCTGGAGCTTCCGCAGCCTACAGTGGGTTTTAAGTTTCTCATCTATGCAGTAGTCCATCCCTGTGTCATGAGCCCTGCCCAGTGAGTCCCAGACCTCAAATCTCAAAGCTGGAAGATGCCAGCAGCTGCCCTGTTTTCGACATTGTCGGAAGCCATAAGCTGCTCATTAGGAAGCCAACCACATTGCATACCTGAAGTAAGATGTTGGCATTGGGTACTTGCCCCAAGTTGTCCTTGTTTCCTGCTTCCTGAGTTTGATCTTTGGCCTGTCTGGGTCCCAACTCCTTATTTCCTAGGTTCTTTGCCTGGAGTACTTCACTCCACTCAGAAACTACCCATCACTGTTCTCCCACAGACGGCCTCCGAGTGAGCTTCCACAGTCCCTCTCACCTCACTCTGGACCACCCACTCCTCCAGGACCTTCAGCCTTTCCTGACAGGCCCACCCTCTATGCCTGCATTGTGCCTCCTGGCTTCCGTGAATGAATTTACAGTTTGAGGCTTCAGTGGTTTTTATTTTTTTGCTTTTGTTTCAAAACAGGGTCTTACCTAGTCCAGGCTGGCCTTGAATTGAAATATAGTTGAAGTTAACCTTGCAATTCTGATCTTTCTGACTCTGCCCCACCCCCCACTCCCAAGCATTGGATTACAGGCCCATGCCACCATTCTTACCACGATGACTTCTATCTTGATGACATTTCCCCCCTATGGCCTTGACTGCTCAGCTTCCATCGCCTCTGACGTAGCAACAACAGCAGGAACAACATAGCTCTTGTGATGGGTCAGGCCCTGTGCACACAATCACTCAGCCTATGCGGAACTCCATGGACTCCTCTTAAAGGTAAGGACACAGAAGCAAAGAGATTCACTGAGTCTGATTTGGGTCATACATGGACTCAAGCCCAGTCTGTGTCAATCTGGATTCTCTCCACGCTTGTCCTTTGGTTCTGTACTATTCACAGTCAGTTCTTACCATCCAGGGTGACTGGGCATACCCCAGTACACCTCTCCTTGTTCCAAATCTGTCTCCGGCCCCACACAAGTCATCTTACGCATGGGAATCCTACAGTGATCCTAAGCCTGTGAGCTAGGCCTGCTTCTTCTCTGCCTTCACCTCCCTCTCCCCTCCCTCTCCTTCTCCCTCTCCCCTCCCTCTCCTTCTCCCTCTCCCCCCCCCTCACCTTCCCCCTCACCTCCCCCCTCTCTCTGTACTCAGGCACATGTTGTAAAGCAGCGCTCCCAAGTTGGTAACCTTGTTCACCATTTTTCATCTGCCTGGATTGCTCTATGCTCCTCACTCACCAGATCCATGGGCACATGATGGCCGTCACTCAAAACACCTGCCTTTGATAATATCCCTACCTAAATACTCTCTACACTACTGTTATGGTTAATCACGAACGCCATCTTACCGGGATTCAGAATCGCCTATAAAGCAAACACCCTGAGCATGTCTGTGAAAGCATTTCCATAGAGATATAACTGAGGTGGGAAAGACCACCGCCAGTGTAGCCATAACCCTTCCGAGTGTTGGGGTGTTCCATTGCATAGGAAGGAGGAAGTTATGGAGGACCAGCATTCATCTCTCTGTTTTTCCACCTGGACACAATGTAGCCAGCTGTCTCATGCTCTGGCCAGTGTGCCTTCCCTGATGTGATGGCTTGAATAAGAGTGTCTCCCACCCCTCCACCCTCACAAGTTCATATATTTGAATGCTGAGTCATCAGAGAGTGACACAACTTGGGAAGGATTAGGAGATGTGGCCATATTGGAGTGGGTGTGGCCTAGTTGGAGGAAGTGTGTGATTTAGGGGTGGGCTTTTGAGGTTTCAAAAGTCCAAGCCAGGTCCAGTGTCTTTCTCTTCCTGCAGCCTGTGGATCTAGATGTAGAACTCTCAGCTCCTTCTCCATCCTTCTCCAGCCCTGTGTGCCTACATGCTGCCATACTCCCTGCCGTGCTCCCTATCATGATGTTAATGGACTGAAGCTCTGAAACTGTAAGTTGGTAACAAAGCTGCTGGCTTACACAGCCCTCTCAGTCCTCAAACCTTCTCCAGACTGTCTTCTACATGTCACTGTTCCTGCTTTCTGATCACACAGGGCACCCAGGGCTTCACTCTAGCCCCTGAAACAACACTCAGATCTCTTACTGGTCCTACTCAAGAGCCGGGGGACAAAACTAATGGAACCAGTAGCAGCCCTGGGCTCGAGTCCCTCGGTCACCACTACTCAAAGGGTGGATTGTTTCTGTGCTTGTGGTGGCAGCATAGCAGCACCTGCTACAGGTCCAAGAGCAGTAGTTCTCAACCTCCCTAATGCTATGACCCTTTAGTGCAGTTCCTTATGTTGTGGTGACCCCAACCATCAAATTATTTTTCTTTCTACTTTATAACTGTAATTTTGCTACTGTTATGAATCTTAATGTAAATATCTGATATGCAACTCCCCAAGAGGCTCGTGACCCGCAGATTAAAAAACATAGTGGACCAAGAGCTCGTGGGCCAAGGAAGCCAGGGTTTGTCTCAGGTGTATGTGGGTGGAGTGGAGGCTGCTGGGAAAATGGGCCAAAGGGGAAGAGATACAGGGAGAAAGTGAAGATTGCTTAACCAAATCTACTCTGACATTCAAAACAAACAAAAAAGGGGGGGGTGCAATGTCTTTGGTCTTCTGGACACTTTAATAAGTTCACTGATACCCTCAGTTTCCAAGAAGATTCTCAAGAATGGCTATTTCTCTAAAAAGAGGCCGAGGTTAGCAGTGGCTTAACTGATGCACTGTACCTTAATCTATAATGTGCCCAGCATTGTGCCAAGCTCTTTAGAGGCCTCTCTCTATTGGGAGCTGCCCAGCCTCAGAGTCTATCAAAGTGCTGGGTCAGCAATCCTGGAGTGCTGAGTCAGCAATCCCAGAGGGACTTTTTTTTTTTTTTAATTTCCAATTTAATAGGAAAATAAAAAAAAAAAAAAAAAAAAAAAAAAAAACAAGTGAGGTCTCTGCAAGAAACAGAATTTTTTTT
Organism: Rattus rattus; assembly: GCF_011064425.1. Lineage (NCBI taxonomy): Eukaryota > Metazoa > Chordata > Mammalia > Rodentia > Muridae > Rattus > Rattus rattus. The sequence continues at coordinate 94,004,847 of NC_046160.1, forward strand.
CCAAGTGGTTTAACCCTAGGTGGCAGGAGATGGTAAAGGGACAGTTTTCAGATGGTTGGGAGGTGCCATGAATGCTGAGCCCCCCCCCCGTAATAGCGGGAAGCACTGTCATCCTGGAGCCCAGAGGAGCCAAGGGAAAAAATGATGTGGCTGTCCTGGTGAGAGCTGGAACCCTAGAAGATGTCACCTGGGAGAGCTACAGAATGGAAGGACATGGCCCCTATCAGGGACAAAGCCCCTATCAGGGACAAAGAGTGGTTGCAAAGGCAGCAATGGGGAAGAGATGTTCTAACCTCTGATTTTCTCCCCCTGCCTCACACTGGCCAAGCCCAAATAGAACCCAGGGAACCACGGATGCTGGTGGCTAGGTTCCTAGCTGACATCCCCAGGGAACACAGAAGCAGCCCAGCCAAGATGGGAGAACGGTGAGAGAGAGAGAGAGAGGCATCTGTCCCTGCCCACCACCCACATGCCCATATTTCAGTAAACCACAAGACTCTGAGGACGGAAAGTCATGCCCAACACAGGAAGGCTGAGGACATGTGAGAGAAGCTCTCACTCATAGGCAAGTCTCCTAGCATCCTCTTCTCTGTGGTACTTGGCGATGAACAACAAGCTCTGTTCTCTTCGTTGCTGGACTTGGGCAGTGAGCATGACTGGGCCTGAGAGGCGGGTCCATGTTTCTAGGGAAGGATTCAGGTGTTGGTGCTTCAGAGCTTTGAGGGCAAGAGACTTCTTAGCAGTTAGACCAGCTGCAGTCTTCCTCTCCACACAGTTGTGCTGACAGTGAATTCTGGCTTAGCCCTTGATTTGGGCAAGGGCAAGACTGAGTTCAGCAAAGGGTCAGAAGTGAGCCAGGCTGGGTGTGCCTCCCCTTGTCCCAGAGCTGTATTCCCAGCTAAGCTCTCTGCCGCTGGGGGATCTGCAAGAGAAAACATTTCAACATCAAGAGAAACAGTTAATTGTCTTGTATTTAAAAAAAAAAATACTGGGTAAAGAAGGAAGAAGAGTGATTCTTCTTGTGGTTTGCTGAGATTCCCTGGAAAGCAAGCTTAGGAGGCCAGGGTCTTGTCAGAGCCTGAGAGACCAATGCTCACTCTGGAGCTTGTATAAACAGAAACGCTTAACAAGCTGACAGGAGTTATGGGAGGGAAGCAGGATTTTCAGTTTGGTTCCAAGTCTTTTCTAGCCTTGACCTTTGGCTTAGAAGCAGAGCCGAGCTGATCTCTGCATTTACTGTAACCCACAAGGAGACACAGTGGGCAAGGAGAGATGATGGATACAGACCATGTACCTGTGGCCTCCTCCTCGGGGAACAGCAGCAAAGCCCCTGGGCCCTCCTTGTCCTGTGATTTTTCTCTTTGATACCCACCATTCTGAAGATGAAGGCCCAGCCTTGAAAAGGTTCAGTGACAATTTTGACAATTCGGGTTTCTTAAACAACAACAACAACAACAACGCAACACAGAACTATTATTGCAATGTGCTTTTGTTTTTTAATCCCAGGTGTAGGGATGTGGGGCCGCTTCCAAGCAACTCACTGAGATTTGCCTCTGCTCACGCAGAGGCATGGTTTTGCCAGCTGCAGATAGTTTCTTTGATTGTGTGACATTTGGAATTCTGGGAACTTCTCAGAGGGTTTTTAAGTGCTAAGACCCCTTGAGGCATGGGGAGGGTGTTGGTGGTCATTTAGGGAGGTCGGTTGTGGCTTGTTAGTAGCCGTAGTCAAAGAAGAAACAAAAGGAAAGTTAATTAGATTCGGGGACTTTCCTAACTCCTCTCTCCCCTCCAGCCTTCTTTCTCTCCTATCTAGGGATGGGGGTAAAACCAGAGTAATAAAAAGTGGGACAAAGGAGCTGGGATGTGGCAAAGGCCAGCTACAAAAGTGGTAAACAAAAACAAACCTCTCCTTCCCCTGCAGCCTAGCGATGGAATCTGAAGTAATCGTGGGGGATGATTTTCATTCCCTGTTCTCCTGATTTTTACCTTAAAAGAAAAAAAGAGGGTCTAAAGAGAGGGCATTGCATTCCTGTGAGCTTGCTGCTTCTCTCAAAGTACCTGACTCCTGTTCCCAGCACCCATATAGAGTGTCTCACAACTGCCTTTAACTCCAGCTCAAGGGAGTCCTGTGCCCTCTTCTGGTCTCCACAGGCATCTACATGCATGTGTGTCTCCCTGACAGACACACATAAAGAAGTAAATAAAAGTGAAAACTTTTAAATATTAAAAGGAAGTAACATCGTGGCTAGTCGTTACCATGCTACCCTGGATCGCAGGCACAAACCGTGGGATCTGCCTTTTGCACTTCACCACACTCTCAGCCAGGCACAGTGCCAAGATATTGAGCTGACTGTGTGATTGGTGACTTGGGGAGCTAAGGCCATGTCTTTCTGATTAGCTTCCTTAGCGCTCTATTGCATGGATCCTTTCTGCCTTCTCACATTGCATCTGCTTGTGCCCTTCTCTACAATGGTCTCCCACCCAAGCATGTTCAACGTTTTAGGATCCACTTTCCCAGACATTGCTTGATGATCTCCTCACCCCTGAGTCCTAACTGGTCACCGACATAGGATCCTTTCCATTGTTTTTATGTCTTTCACATATATCCTTCCTCAACCTTGCTTTTAACAATCAGATAGCCTCCTATATTGACTCCTGTTTAGAACCTTAAATGCCTAAGGCAGGTTTTTATTCAGAACACTTGATCCCAAAAGCAGTTGTTCCCCTCACCTCAACCAACTTTCAAACTCTCTGCATACCAACTGGAAGTCTTCTTTTTGTTTAAAAATTATTTATTTATTTATCTATCTATGCATCCATCCATCCATCCATCCATTCAAAATAGTGTCTCACTATGCAGCTTTGGCTGTCCTGGATCTCGCTATGGAGACCAGAACTCACAGAGACCTGCCTTCTTCTCTCTTCCAAATGCTGGGATTGAAAGCCTAGCTCTACCTGGAAATGGAGTGTCAATCCTGACCCTCACTGCTCAGAATTCCCAACAGATGCCACAGGTTTAAGGGCTCCAGACCACAGAGTCCTCCTAGTTCAGGTGGGAATCTCAAGATGCCAGCAGCCTCCTCGCAGCTCACTGTGTTACCCTATGGTCTTCCCAACCTTTGGCACCTGAGGTTTACGGAGACGTCATAGAAATAAGCACAGCCGTTTAAATCACTTACCACCAGAGCTTAGCTCAATTTTCAGTCCTTCCCTTGTCCCTGGAGGGGAGGGGTTGAGCATTAATTTTCTTCTTGTGGTAGCCAAACTGCCTCACCAGGACAAAGGAAGGAAGGTTTAGTTCCGCTCCTGGCTTCAGAGGGATTTCAGTCAGTTGTAGCAAGGAAGAAATGGCAGCTCTGTCAGGGGGATTGTAGGAGCAGGTATCAGCAGCTTCTTCATATGGTACCAAAAGCCTAAACTAACCTTCAAAGACCTGACCTAGTAACCTACTTTTGCCAGCCAGATCCTGTCCCCCAGTAGCCTCACAGCTTTCAAAATGCCACCTTGCTTTCAAAACATGAGCCCGTTGAGGGCACTACAGTTCAAACCACAGTTCATCCCCTTTCTGGCTATCAGCCTCCATCATGAAGCTCCCTACAACCCCACAGCCTGTCTATTGTCACGGGTTTAAGGAGCTCCGTGCCAGTTATCCTGGGCAAAACTCGAAGACAAATTTCTTGATATAAAAAAGCATCATGGCCTGCCCATCTCTCTGATTCTCTCATCCAGGGAAGAGAACAGTTGTCAGTATACCATGGAGCCTGTTCTTAGTTTAGAAAGTCTGTCCCTGAAAGCCTGTGCTAGGGCCACCAAACTCACCCTGACCCCTGAGCATGGTCTCCAGTGTTGCGCATCAGTGGTGGGAGGGGAGCGCAGGGCCCCAGCTTCTGACTACCTCTCTATCTTCAACCTTGCCATCCATTAGCTTTATATGACACCTGCCTTCTTGTCCTCAAATTAAACCCATGGCTCAGACTGCTCCCCTAGATCGAATAACTCACTTGTCCTCGCCCACTCACACCTAGTAGCCTCCCCCGTAGCCCCTTCCATGGTTCTGGAAAAGTAAAATGTAGAGGTCAAACCAGGTCTGAGGGTGGCTGGCTCCTGACGTCAGCTCTCCGTGTTGGTGAGGCCACCACTAACTATCCTGTGACATGGCTTTACTCACCTCGGAAACCCAAGGGTCTGAAACAAGTTACTTCTGAGCCTCCCACAAGTCTCTGTCCAGCTGATTCTAAACGACCAGACCCAATCCACCCCTCCTATGCCCCTGCCACCTCAAAGAAAGAGGCCCCGTCAACACAGGCTAAGGAAGGCCTTCCTTACTCCACAGGCGGTGAACTGAGACAGCTCAGAGAGGCCTCTATTCCTGCTGCTTAGGACTCAATGTAGGTCTGGATTAAAGGAGTCCTTCCTGCCCTGGCTTCTCCTTGACCATACTTGGGGACACCAACCCAAGGTATTTAACTTTGAGGGCAGGACCTTTTGATGTCACAAAAATTAAAAAACAATTCCAGATAACAATGTAGTTTTCTAGTATACATATCTTCCATTGTATGTTTTAGTATATGTAGACTGTATGCTCTGTGTGTGTGTGTGTGTGTGTGTGTGTGTGTGTGTGTGTGTGTGTGTGTGTGTTGTGTGAGTCCTATGGCATCTAACTTGTCAGATCTAACTCCCCAGCTCCGAAAAAAAGAAAAGATGGCAAGCAGCTACCCCACTGTCAGAGCATCTGGGAAAGAAAATGGAAAAGAATAAATGTACCCAGCAATGCCTCTGGTGAGGGCCCAGTCCTCATCTCTCTCTCTCTCCTCTCTCTCTCTCTCTCTCCTCTCTCTCTCTCTCTCTCTCTCTCTCTCTCTCATCTTCTCTTTCCTCTCTGTCCCCCTCTTCTTCTCCCTCCCTCTCCCATTCCCTCCCCCTCTCCTCCGTCTCCCTCTCCCTCTCCCTCCTCCTCTTCCTCTTCCTCCTCTTCCTCCTCTTCCTCCTCCTCCTCCTCTTCTCCTAGATATTCTAGAAACTATTTCACTTAAGTAGAAGTCTGAGAAGCCCCTCTGTAATGCCTATCCCTTCCCTTTTCATACTCCAGAGCGAGCTGCAGTTTGGCTTGATTATGGCAGCAACAGAGTAGGAACAATAGACCTCAACAGAGCAAGGCTTTGGGGCCTGAAAGGAAATTTCCCGTCTGAGCTCAGAAGACAGAGGACATGGTGGACACTGGTTATTTTGGCAGACCTCAGGCTTTTCCAGTTTCCCTCAATCACTCAGAAAGCTTACCCCACTTCTCTGTAAGGTGCGACCTGTGCCCCCCTACAGCAGCGGTTCTGAACCTGTGGATCTAATGACCCTCTCACGCCCTAAGACCATTGGAAAGCACAGATTCAGAACAGCAGCAAAATCACAGATTATGAAGTAGCAACAAAAATACATTTATGGTTGAGGGTCACCACAATATGAGGGACTGTATTAAAGGGTGGCAGCATTAGGAAGGTTTGAGAACCACTGCCATAGAAGATCCCAAACCCCAAGGACATAATTGGGAGAATGTGGGGTTTTCAGGTGGCCCATTGGGCCTGGCTAGGGCTGAGGGGATGAGTTCAAGGCACAGGCAGATCTTGACTCACCAAGGTCTTGAGTCCATTTGATTTTCTGCCCATCTGTCTATCACACTTGTAGACCTGCTAGGAGAGAGTGAGACTCTTTGGAGACAAGTCACAGCTCAGTAGTGCTGTAACCGGAAGCCAGGTATGAAAGCATTGAGAACTACAGACCCACCCTGCGACATTTTGAAACGCAGAGTCCAACGGAGGCCAGATTCCACGTGTCCAAATATGTAAAAGTTATTCATCAAGCTAGTAAAGTCTTTAATCTCTTCTCCTGCCTTGACAGACATCTTTACGATGTCCTGAAGGCCAAGTTTGAATTGAGGATTTGGAGTCACGAGAAGTCCAGCTGGAATGTGATAGCCTGGAGATAGCTAATCATAGACTGGTTTCAGCCCCTGACCCTACCTAGTACTAGAAGAGGCCTTTAAATTTTTAAAATTGTATTTGCATTCGTTTGGTGTGTGTGTGTGTGTGTGTGTGTGTGTGTGTGTGTGTGTGTGCAGCATAATACACATCTAGAGGTCAGAAGACAAGTTAAGGGAGTCGGTTCTTTCCTTCCATCACATGGATCCTGGCCATGGAATTCAGGTCTTCAGTCTTGGCATCAGGCTCCCTTACCTGAGGCCATCTTAGCAGTCCTAAAAAGGGTCCTAAGCACAAGCATGTAAACACTTAGACTTTGAGTTCTAACCCGACCGCACTGCCCATCACCAGAACCCGAGGGTGTACACACCAATGCCATAGCCCGCCTGCTTCAGCAGACCAGGATTTAATTAATTAGGACCCTAAAGTCACTGATTTAGGCTCAGATGCTTGGCCAGGGGATTTCAGAATCTGAAAGCAAGGACTGACGGTGTGTTCTCGGTGAATCTGTTCCTTTATCCCAAGAACACGCTGACTGTGGCTGGAACATACCAACCACAGCGTGGGCCAATCTTATAACCAGACCAAGGCCAAAGCCTGGTAGGTGTGAGGTCAGCCAGTGAGAATTCAGAAGAGGAGCTCGAGAATTTCCTAGAAGGGACTTCATGGTGCCCTATGCCTCCTGCTGCCAAGATGGGTGTTGGCCTCTACACAGGTCCTTTAGGTGTCCTGAAAGTGTCCCCATCTCAGGCTCCTGACACAGTGGAACTTGTCTTCTTTCTCGCTCACTCCTTAACTCTAATTTCCACCCTCCTGTGCCACTTGGCTGACCTCCTTGTCAGAGAGGTAAGGAAAGGACAAGTCTCTGGAGGTTCATGTCCCCCAGCCACCGAAACTCAAAGTCTCCCTGAGGCCACACGAGCTAAAGGCCAATAGTCCTGCTCTCTCCAATCACTGACCTGGTTTCCTTTCACCTCTTCTGGCTGGGCTGTTAGTGGATGTCACTCAAAGCAGGTTCATTCATTTAAAAAGCTACTGGGAACAAGCCTCTCTCCTCTCCTATACAGATGCTTCTCACAGCGTCAGACAGCCTTCACTGCAGTTCCCAACGTCCTCCCCATTTCTCCTAAGCTGGCCTTCTCCACAGGTCCCTCCTCTCCCCCCCAATACCTGGGTCTTAGTCCGCTGTCAACTGTCCTTATTTCCGTCCAAATCCTTTCATTCTTGGAGTTGTGTTTGAAGCCTCCCTCCACGAGACACCTCCCTGTCCCTTCTAGCGCATCCATGAATCCTTCTCACACTTTATATCCTATGAGGTTAAGGTCTTGTGTCTTACGTTTGGCCCAGGGATGACATGCATGTGCTTTTTGTAAAGCATTTGTAATCTCTCCTTCCTGAATACAACTTACAGAAGAGACCTTAATCCATTTTCCAATGACGGAGAAGGGAGACTCATAACTTACCCAGGTTGGAAGTCTGAGCTTGGCAGAGTGGGGTATGACACTCATCATAACCAATCACCTCCACCCAATCCAGGACCTGCCCACAACCCGCTGCTGTCTCCCTCCGTGGAGCTATGCCACCCCCGGGGGGACTCAGCTGTCAGGAAGGGGTAACCACAGGGCATTCTCATCAACTGGGCAAATGGTGCCTTTCCCTTTACCAGCAGGACGAGGCCGGCTGCTGCATCGCCTCTGCCCCTCTGGGCTCTGTGCGTTGTGACTTCTTTGCATTTTAAGATCCACCAGGCAAAACAAGTAATGAACGGGAACTGGGGAGGCGGGGAGGGGGGTCACTTGGATTTTCTCAGACCAGCTTTAACTCCCTGCTGGCTGCACGTGAGTCCCTCCCTTTTCTTCAAAGCGAGCAAGCCCCAAGCCCGCTCCCGGTGGCAGGGAGGCCGGCTCCTTTTGCAGGCAGCCCTTTCCATTTCAGAGCCTCCTGACACTGCTCTCCCTCAGAAGCTGCCGCAAAGCCCCAGGCAGAGGCTGGTAGGGACAGAGGAAGCCAGCAACCAAGGCACTTCAGAAATCCGTGGGACCAAACAAGACAACCTGGGAACTGAAGAGCAGGGAGGACCAGAGCAGCCAGCGAGACCCCCTAACTTGAAGTAAACACCCTGACTCGATGTCAGTCTAACAGCGCAGAGCAAACATTCCTTCCCCCCTCCCGCCCTCATTGTCCTGCTCAAGCAAGGAAGAAAAACAGAATAATGAGCCACGTTGGACAGTGTCGCCAGAGCAGCCAGGAAGACGTGGGCAGATGCCTGGCCAGGCCACTGACTTTCTCTGTTTCTGGGAGAGATTTTATAAATATTCGGGGAGTTTGATCTGAGGTTGGTGGGGAGGCGAGAAGAGCTGAGGGAGGGGGAGATAACTCAGTCCCCGGGGGTTCTTGGCCCTCTCGGAGGCCTGCTTTTCATTAGTGTTACCAAGACAACGGCTCATCTGCTGCAGAGCTCACCACAGCCTGCAAAGCACCCTCTGCACGCTCTGCTTCCTGCTTCGCTAGTGAATCTCCATGGCAAATCCACCTCCTCCAGGACTCTGCCCTTTAGTCGGTGCTCTCCGAGCCTGGGCAAGAGAGGATCACTAAACGGGGACAGGAAAGCGCTATGGCGACTTTCTGAGGCTGAAATGGACAGGCAGAGCTGTGACGGTCCCGTTACCAGGGTAGCAATTTGCCTAGCATTGTTCAAAAGTAGAGTCAGGAGCCTTTGAGTAGGTACAAGACCCTACAGCAACATCCTGGGTCCAGTGTCTTTCTGTGCAGCCCAATCTTTACTCACACCCCCCCACCCACCCACACCCATACAGCCACCTTTCCCCTCCACATACACTTTGATTTGATTTTCTTCCTAAGGCAAACACATCTAATGTTCCCAAAGAACAGCCTTCCTGGTCATTGTATGGATAAGTTCCAGATGCTCATGTAAGTATGAGTCCACGGGTGGATTGAACCTAGGTGTCCAGTGGGTTGCAGAAGGGCTCTCAGGGGAGAGGGAGGGAGGAAACTCAGTGGGCAAAGCAGTGTTTGAATAAGCAAGTCAACCCCAGGAGAACAGCCGAGGTCAGGTAGGGGATGTAGGCCCATTGCTATAACCTCTGTGGATGGCTAGATACTGGATAAAAAGTCAGCTCCCTCTAGCTGTGAGCTCCACGGGGCCAGCAGCCAGGGAGTCCCACTTTTGGGCTGCATGCCAGCATCCAGCAGGGTGCCTGTACCCAGGAGGCCTCTTAACATGGGTTGTCAGAGAAAGAGTTCTGCAGAAGCAAAGGAGGAGAAGAGAGTCATAAAGATGCTTCTGGGACTGGGGCAGAGGTTTTTTTTTGGGGGGGGGGTCATCTTCCTAGCCTAGTTTTGTGCTTTGGGGAAAAGCTGGACCCCAGGTCTCTCCTAGCCCCTCCTTATTGTGGAATGCAGATCACCCCAGCCCTCTTGCAAGATTTGGACTCTGAAATCCAGAGCTAGCTCTGGGGAAATGAAAACTCTGTACTCTCTCTCTTTCTCCAGTTCTCTTAAATGAAATAGGACCAGGAACTCCAGTCATTAGGGCTCACACAAAGCATTCCCTTGCATATATATATATATATATATATATATATATATATATATATATATATATATAATATTTTATATTATGTATAAATATATTATGAATATATTTGTATGATATTTATATTATATATTATAAATTTATATAATATTAATATATAGTTTATTTTAAAAACACATGTATATGAGTCTGGGTGCATACACACACACACACACACACACACACACACACACACACACACACACACACGCATGTATATAAAACAGGCTCTCATAATGTAGTCCAGGCTGGCCTCAAAGTCTGAGGAAGGCTCCTCGTTCAGCCTTCCAAATGTCATCTTGTAGATATGAGCCCCTGTACGTGTACAGGCCTCACACTGCCTTGTTTCTTGCTTCCACTGAGATTGAAGCAGCAGACTCTTGTAATTCCTTTGCTGGTCAGGGGTGGGGGTGGGGTGGAGGATTCTCCCCATCGTGTGGGAGAGTCCATCTGAAAGAGATTTTACCACATCCATCCCCCGAGATACCAAAATCATAGCAAAGTCTCCTCCGAGCCCCCAGGGAGCGGCTGTCTCCTGGCATGGGTTTCTGATCCTCACTGAAGAGGCCCCTGCTGGCATCTGAGATTCAGTACTGGTGTTGGGGTTTAACAGGCAGCCAAGTGAGACAGTGTGGGGCCAACTGCACACTGGGGCTTCTTGGTCGATCCAAGCATCCTGGTGGGAGAGCTTTACTCCAGAGAGAGTGACACCAGCCCAAATGGCTGTCAGAGTGGAGTGTCCCCGTCCCTGAGCCTGCAGCCTGTTTGTTTCGTGAAGAACTGCAGGCCCCTCCTGGATCAGGGAGTGAATTTCCGTAGGCTCACTAGGTGACATGACACACATCGCAGTCTGTGATACCGTGGCACCCAGGGAAGAGCCTCGAGGATTCTGGTTCCAGTTTTGCCCTCAGCAATGTGGCAGAAGAGAGGTGAGCCCTCGGTCTGTCGCTCCCTCCCTTTAGGGTAGATGTGACAAACTACCTTCCACATGGCGGCAGGGGACCCGCACTAGCAAGCCCCAACCTCACGAACAATAGCAGCCTTTGGTACCCCGATGTTGGGGTCTCAGCTATTTCATTTTTGCATTGTCTGTATTATTAGTCCCTACTCATGACCCTGTTTCCAACTGTCGTCACCTTTCACCTCAAGAGTATTCACCCATGGGACCCTTATTTCACATGAGATGAAGGAGAAGTTCTTGGAAGAGAAAACAAATCTAGCCTTCACAATGGAGTCTTCCAGAACTTTCCCCATTTCCCACAAGCAAGTAAAGTAGGGTCTGGTTTTCATCTGTTTCACTACCTGTTTCCTTGAGAGACAGCAGGATGTTGTTGCCATGACAGTGTGTGTGTGGGTGGGGGAGGTAGTTGGCAGTTTCCCTCTGGGGTTGGCATGCTCTGTGGCTATGGTTCCATCTGTACACCTAGGCAGAGGATATGGGGCGCAGGGATGAATGAGCCACAGGGGGTGGGAGGTGGGTGGGGTGGGGTGGGGATTGTGCGAATGCTGGACTGATTGAGCACAGCTGTTCCCCCAGCAGTGCTTTTCACATTCATTTCATGGGAGGAAGGAGAGGCAGCTCCTTGGATGGTTCTTGGAGTGTATGACTGGGAGACCTGGGAGTCTTTTAGCAGCGTCTGGCCTCGGTTTTCTTCTGGAATGTAGAACTCATACAAGAACCTTCCTGAAGACAGTCATATATTTTTACCCAACAGCAATGATATATTTACCAGAGGGTTAAATGGGGTGCTGCTCAGCAGGAATGGGGTACACAGAGTATTATCTGGTTGAGAAACGGTGCCTGCCAATTCAGTATCTGTCAAAAGGGGCGAAGCCTTAGACAGTTGGCTCAGGCTGAAGGCACAAGTAAGAGATGGTGCTACAGTTTGCAAAAGTCAAACAGAGCACCCAGCTCCCAGGCAGATCAGCAACTCCTCCCTTCCCTCCTCCTTCAGCTGCAGAAGTCGAGACGTGATTCTCCAGGTCACCCCAGTAAGTTAAAGCTTTAAATAAATACACACTCGAAACTGCTGTCCCATCTCTGCCCCCTGGCTGCCCCAGGCTCCTCTCTCTTCTTCCCTCTCTTGCCAGGAGCCAGGCCAGGCAGAGCTCTGGAGAAGGTATCCCTTCTGCCTGCACGTATGCTGTCCCAGGGGTCTTTGCTGGACACAAGGGGCATCCTGATCCAGTGCAGACTCTCCTCTTCCTGGGTTTGTTAGGAGCCTGACCGGCCCTGAGTCTTATGACTTCAACAGATGTTTCTGCTTAAGGAGACCTGGCATCTTTACGGCCTGTTTTTTCCATTCTTGCCTCTCTTCCTCTGTCCCAGCAGCCCTGAACACAATTTAGACTTCATTTTCTTTCTAATGGTTACAGGGATAGAAAAGGCTGGGTTTGGGTTTTTTTGTTTGTTTGTTTCTTCTTCTTTTTTCCTTAATTTTTCTTAGTTCTTCAACACACGCGCGCGCGCGCGCGCACACACACACACACACACACACACACACACACTTCCATAGGCACTAAGGTATATTAAGGTCTATGCTCACGATGTATGTTAATATTGAAGCAACAGGGCTGGAGAGATGGCTCAGTGGTTAAGAGCACTGAATGCTCTTCCAGAGGTCCTGAATTCAACTCCCAGCAACCGCAGGATGGGTCACAACAATCTGTAATGAGAGCTGATGCCCTCTTCTGGTGTGTCTGAAGACAGCTACAATGTACTTATATATGATAAATAAATCTTAAAAAAATATCGAAGCAACATTGTCACATTCTGTTTCAAAGTCTCCCTTCCTGTCTCTACCCATGCCTCCTAATCTCTCCTGTCTGTCCCACATAGGACTGATTGGGGTGCACACCATGATGCTGGTTCTGAAGGTTTGCATTGATCTTAGCCTACTGCCTGTCTTCTAACAAGACATAAGGAGCCTCACTACTGTCTATCAGCTTCTGGGGAGGCTTTAGCTGATCAACAAGACTGAGGGTGGTTCTCTCCAAATTCTGCCTTGCCAGCCTGCCTCTCTGGGCTCAAGGGGGTGCCAAGCTGACAGTTGTTAAAAATGGAACCAGTTTTCCATGGGCAGGTTGCAGGCTTGAAACCAGCTCAACCACTCTTCAGATCACACCTGTAATTCCCTCTTGCTTGCTGGCATGACTGGATGTTCCCAGTCACTTCCCCTGCAGGGTTTAGAGTGACCTATCCCAGGACCTCAGCTCTTGATTTGTGTACGCCCCAGGCTGAGGCCTGTTCATTACCTGCCGAGACTGACAAGCAGACCAGAATTTCTTGTCTAGGCTCCCACAAGAGTCTAAGCAGATCTTCCTGGAGTCCTAAATGTTGACTCACTTGGGTACTTAGCTGGGGTTAGACCTGTGTTTTACGGTATTCTTTGTTTAAGACTCACATCCTAGAATACTGTCGGGTAGAGCTAACTGCCCCAGGCTGTCCGGATTCACCTTGATGCTGGCTATGGGGCAGAAGTGGGACAAAAATCTCTTGGATATCCATCTTCAATGCCTTTTCTACAGAGAGCCTTTCCTGATGGCTAGGCCAAGCCCTGCGAAGTGTTTATTAGGTGACAACCCACACCTGAAGAGGCTACCCTCCCATCTCTCGCTCTTTCCCATGGTACCACCACACTCACTTTTTTGTGGCCCTCTCCTCTCTCTCTCTCTCTCTCTCTCTCTCTCTCTCTCTCTCTCTCTCTCTCTCTCCTATCTAGGCACATCACAACTCTGATTCTTGCTGTCCCGTGCTTTGGAGACAGAACTGTTTCATCCTCTCCCTTTGGGGAGTCTGTTTGGTGAAGACAGCAAAATGGGTCAGATTCCTAATAGCATGATGTCGCCCACAGGGATAGTGGGAAATGGATGTTGGAATAAGACTCCGAAAGGATGCTGAGCACTGTTTAGCCGCCTTGCCTAGAGTCTCAGTTAGCCCTGGCTTTTGGCTTTACTTCATACTTGTCTACCAGTGAAGAGGAACACATACAGTCTCTTAGCTTTTTCATCGGTAAACAAGTCCCTTCAGAATTCCCCCACCCACAACATGGACACTTCCCTAGAAACCATTATTGATATCCTAATCCTAGATCCTGTGGATGGTCAAAATCAAGTCTGCTCTAGAATCCCTCAGAGTCTAACCTCTTCCCTGGCCATATGTCAGTACCAAGTCTTGGCAAATGGGACAGTGTCGTGTTGGCTCCATAAACCAGCTGGATGGGGCATTGTTCATCCTGTCGCTGAGGTATGGGGTTCTCCTGCTCCTGGATGGGGCTCTGGTTCTATTGAGCAAGTCTTTAGAGACCCAAAGCCACTATTGGACTTGCAAGCCTGTGCTTTCAGCAAAAGAAAGGGTGACTCATTCACCCGCATACCCCGTACCATCCTGTGTCATTTGCCTTCTCTCTGTCCCCCACTGCAGCCTGCTGAAGCCATGGGTAGTGCCTTGCTGCCTGGACCATGTGAAGGCAGGCACAGGCAATGGTGAAAGGTAATGTTCTGTTGGTCGGGGGCAGCTCTCCTTTTTCTCTGAAGGCCTTAATTTCCAAGGCCATATACCTGGGCATCAGCAATGAAGGAATACCCAGAATACTGAATTACCTAAGATGTTTAAACGTATGTATCCCAGATTAAAAATAACAACATTGTGCCTGGAAATATAGCTCAAAGGTAGAAAAACTGGCCTATTATGCACAAGGCTCGAGGTTCAATCCCCAGTGTTACAGAAAGGAAAAGAAAGGAGGGAAGAAGAAAAGGGAGGCAGGCTTGCTCATAATTCCATTACTCGGGAGACAGAGGCAGGAGGATTGCCACACTTTGAAAGCAGCTTGGTCTACCTAGTGAGTTCTAGGTCAGTTGGGGATGTATAATAAGACCCTGTCTCAGGGAGAAAGAGAGACACAGGGACAGAGAGACAGAGAGACAGAGAGACAGATATTAGTCTTTTTACAATCATTGATTGAGCTCTTTCTCCATGTATATTATCTCATTTAATTCTCAAACAAAACAAAAACAAAAGAAACTTTGAGCTACAAGTGCCATAACCTAGATCAATTGTCTCAGCAGAAGGAAAGCCAGAACCCCAAGCCTTCCCCACGAGGCTCTTCTGTCTGTGAGTACATGGTAACAGGAACACTTATATCGATAATCAAGACCTGCTGGCACACATAAACATGTGCCACGTTCCAGGTACAACCCCATCCTAAGTGCCTTACATAGATTCACTCAGCCATTACAAACTCTGTATTTGTTATTGCTACTTCGTTATAGAGACCAGGAGGCTAAGTATGTTAGCACTGGTTTCCTGCAGCAAGGCACACTGGGACATTTCCTGTCCAGGCACTTCACCAGGCAGGGCTCTGTGTGGATATAGAGCTGAGGAAGGCTGTGGGAGCATCATGTGGGATTCTGGCCATGGCCTACATAATGAGTCTACGGTGGACTAAAGAGGGGGGCATATGTAACAGCAGTGAATGCTGGGAAGATGAGCACCCCGGTGGTCTCCAGAGAAGGGGCAAGCACAGGAACAAAACAGGATCCTGTCACCGAACTGAGATCAAAGCGAGCTAACAGCAAGGCTTGACAAGACTGGAACCATTTTATTCCCACTGCAAAACCAGGTTGCCAGTTCTCATGATCTCGGGCAAGATTATGAACCTCCCTGGATACTAACAGCCCTATCTAGAAAGCAAAGGTGGCAAGTGCCCACCCTCGGCACTAAATGAGGTAGCACATCTTACGCACCCAGGAGGAGCATTGCCGAGGTCAGATTTCCAGGTGGGCTCTCAAGCTCCCATCAGCCTCTCCGTGCTTCGAAGTCACTGAAGGGGCAGAGGCCTCAGACAGATGGTAGCTCATCTTTACAGTAGAGAGAGCTATAGCAGGAACCAGTTAGAGACTGTCCCTGAGGCTTGGTAGACAGGGAAAGATGACATCTCATAGGACAGAGAGGGAATTCACATCCTGGGTGTAAATGTTTGGCAACCAGGCTTGGGCTCTCCCTTCTTTGTCACCAGAGGCCAAGTGGGAGGTCCTGTGCTCCTGGGCGGGTTGAAGGTGGGAATCTTTAGTCTGGCTTGATCATAGCATCAATGTCATCCAATTATGGGCAAAAAGAGGGTCTTCCTCGGTCTCTGAACAGTTCCTTCTTGTCACTCAGGACAGGAATATTGATCCATTTTCAGCCTTTCTATAAACTTCCCCGATCCCAGCCTCAGGCTTGGAAGAGGAGATGGGGGCAGTGGGTGGGGCTGTGGAAGGCAGCCATGTTCTGGCGCAGTAAATCTTTCCCCAGAGACGAGATGGCTGAGCTCATCAGCCAGCTCTGGATCTGCTCAGAATGAACCCTTTCCAACCCCCAGAGGACCCTCAGCAGCTTGGGAAAGCAATGGTTCATTTGGGCGCTGGGTTTGTGTATATGGGACTGTCAGGCCGTGCAGGGCTGTCTGATGACATATTAGAGCAGCTGAGAAGAGCAGACCTTTTGGAGTGGAGACAAAAATGTTGGCCTACAGGGAAACTTGTGACCCCCTTGCGGTTTCCACCCCCACTTGCTTTGGAAAGCCCGCCCCAGGACTTTTCATGAGCAGCTGGGCCCACAGCTCCCTCTCTTAGAACTCCATTAAACTGTGAGTGAGGGAGGGAGAGAGGGTAAGGGAGAGAGAGAAAGAGTGTGTGTGTGTGTGTGTGTGTGTGTGTGTGTGTGTGTGTACTCGCGCAGAGACGTGCCATCGTGTCTTTCTCGCCCATTGCTCTTTTCGCTCTGCCATTGTATACATTCCCATGCCAGTCCCCTCATATCATTCTCTCCATTAAGCCTCCCTCTCCTCATCTCTTCTACAACTTTCTGTACCTCAGCAAAGGACAAAAGGGGTCTGGAATTTGCCTTGCAAAGCAGTTTCCTCCTTAGTGGTTTCATCCAACATCGAGGATGCGAACAGAGTTGGGAAGGAGTTGACAACAGAGTGGGAGCTGATGTCTAGACCTCCCCACACAGACTCCATGCCTCTGGAAGGCTGCCCTTGCCCCTCCACTAGAGAGCACACTTTTCTGGCTTGCACTAAGCCAGACGACCAAAATACAGACACAGGAGGTGTCCTGAGGCTCATCCCATACGCAGTTAGATTTCTCTCAGGTAAGCTTCATTGGAGAGAGACCACAGCCTGGATTTTGCCCCAGATTCTCTGATGTGAGTTCAGCCAGTTCTGGAAGCCCGTGATTTTCCTTCTCTGCCTGGGTGAGCCACAACTTCTAAGCATGCTTGGAGCCCTGGCATTTTATTCCAGCATCCTTCTGATCCTCTACTCTGATAGAGTGGAAGAGAAAGTGAAAATCTTAAACAGGAAAAATGCTTCCCTCTGCAACTCCTACTTCTGTGAGTGGACTTCGCGTCAGCATTCGGCTTCTATAGCTACATAACGCTGTTTGTGTATCCTGCAGGAGAGACAGACAGGTTTGAGGAGATCAGCCAAGGGGACAGATCAGTCTTGTCTGAACTAACGCATCTATGAATAGAGTTGTGCTGAATTGAGCCCACTGTCCTTTTACATTGGTGGGTGTTTCTGTGGGTTTATAAGCACATTCTGGCTGCTTCTAGCTTGAATAGATTAAATTTATCCTTCTGTTCTGAGAAGTGTCTCTGGCCCCCAAGGAGACCGATGGCTTTTGAGGAAGGACTAAATGACTTATGACCAGAACAATAAAGCAGCCTGAGTCAGTCTCCTCCATGTCTACGTCATGTAATTTATAGTGGCAAAGAAAACGGTACACAAACTAAAGCCAGCCACAAGGATAGGGTGTGAGTTAAATTAAACATCTGTGAGATAGAATACTAGGTAGTCATTAAAATTGTATCAGAAGAAAACCTGAGCTGGTGGGAAAATACTCACACAACGTACCATTAAAGGGAAAGTGATTTATGAAGTGCCATGCACAGAACCAACAGTTTTTAAGGAGAGCATCATGTAGGGTTTTTGTTTTTTTTTAACTCCAAAAACCTGTCTACGATGGTCACAGCATGGTCTCTGGGTGATAAGCTTACTTACATTTATTTCTTTAGAGGCATTAGCTCTATTTTTCCAGTTTTCTGCCATGGACATGTATTTTCCAAAATCAGTGGTGGAAATCATTAAAGAAAGATTATGTGAGGGGCTAGCAGATGTGTCTCCCCTGCTTATTAACCCCACATCTTTCCTTGAATTCTCCACCCTTCCCGCCATGCGCACGGTGCCAGCGTCTTCCACATCACTAAGGTGGATGTTCTGCTGCAGTAAGAGCTTTGGAAGGTTTTGGGAATTTGACCTGATGCTGAGAATTCATCAGCTGTGAGCCACATCTTCTCCCAGCCAGCAGTGAGCATCTCCGAGGAATCTTAAGTATATTTCCAGGGGTTTGAAGAGGACAACGGCAAGCACTGACAGCTCCTCAGTGGGTTTTCAAATGCGAGTGTGATTCATCCCTTCTCCGAGGTCTTTCCACCAATCCCTGGGACCTGTGAAAACTCAGCAGTGGCTGTGAGAAAGAAAGGAGCTCGGGCAAACAATGGCCCTTCTCTTGCAGAGGAAGATGGAGGGAACTCCAGCGAACAAACCAGGGTGAGGGACAATTCAGCTTTGTTTGTCCAGTTCATAGGACAGGGTTAGCTGTAGAGTGGAACCCAGTAAGCATCTGGAATAATGAATGAGTTCATGGAGGGGTACAGTTGGGCCACTGTGGAAGCCAGTGCAGCGTAGATAAGCCCTGTGCATACCACTTCTGTCACAGAGTTTAGAGAGCGGTCTAGCTTTCAGCTGCCCTTCACCGCCACCTCCTTCCCAAACAGAATCAACATCTTGTCTCTTCTCACCACAGGGAAATGGCACTGAGATGACCCAGCTGTCTTGAAATTCTTAATCCCATTGGTGGCACACCACCACACACACTAGAAAGTGGAGAGAACACAGCTTTCCTCCTGGGATAGCCAGTCACCTCTTCTGCTCCAGGGGGTACCACATTACCTAAGTATGGATCATGGTCAAATGATGGCTTCTCCTGGTCAGCCTCTCCTTGGAAAAGCCACCCCCTGGTCGTATTGGAAAATTCCTCTTGTGTCTGTCACTGCCACACATCAGAAGACCAAGATATCCATTTTCTCAGAAGAAATCAACCAGCTACTGTCACTGAAAGCTACTGTCTGCTCCTGGAAACTTTTCACTGATCCTCTCAGAACCAATCCAGGAAAGGCAGGCCAAGATGGAGGCTGGTATTCCCCCAGCACAGAAACCACCGGGCTAAGCCGAGTCTCTGCAAGGAGACTACGGTCTGGACCCAGAGAAGTAGTCTGATGCTGACTTCTTTAATTTTGCTGGAGTTCATTAAAGCAATCAGCTTGAGACAGATCTAGTTCACTTTTCTACTTTTTCAAAGATTTATGTATATAAGTACACTGTAGCTGTCTTCAGACAACACCAGAAGAGGGCATCGGATCCCATTACAGATGGTTGTGAGCCACCATGTGGTTGCTGGGAATTTAACTCAGAACCTCTGGAAGAGCAGCTGGTGCTCTTAACCTCTGAGCCATCTCTCCAGCTCCCTTGAAATCAGCTTGAAAAAAAAAATATGTCTTGCCTTGGATTCCCATTATCCTATCAGTCAGATTTCAAATCTAAACGATCGAATGGGAGTTGCTTCTCGGAAAAGGAAATCTCTTTCTACATAGAGTTGAGACCAGTGGGAAGTCTTAGGCCTGAGCCTCTTATGGTCAATTGTGATGAAGGTGACATTTCTGTTGTTATTTGTCAGAGTGGACAGAATACACCGTCAACTATCTATTGATCGAATTATGGGTGTACGAAACAAACATAGGGAAAGATTGTTTGAAAGAGCTAGCCGGGTCTAGGGGCACATACCTTTAATTTCAGCACTCAGGAGGCAGAGGCAGGTGGTATCTGTGAGTTTGAGGCCAGCTTAGTTTACATAGTGAGTTCCAAAATAACTTTAGCATAGTCCCCTCTCAGGAGCTCACAGCCCAGGAGAGTGTTTGAGAATGGAGCTTAAGTCACATAGTAAAGAGTGAGTCACAACCACACAGAGGAGGACCATTAATTCACCCAAGCATTTTGGGGATGGTGCATAGAAGGGAGACCTAGATGTTGGGGCTAATGTGAGCCAGCATTTTCCAAGCACCTGAACTGGCTTTTCCTGGCAGGAGTGATGAGTGCGTTGACCAAGGCCCTTGAGATCTGGGGAGTCAAAAACAGAGGGTGACAAGCTCTTAGGGAATGTGAATTCCGTTCACTGGGAACCAAGGCTACACCCTTGGGCAGTATGTCTGGAGGCCTAAAGCATGTCTTAATGTTTGATGTAGTCAAACATCTTAGAAAAGAGTTCCAAAGCTGGTAGCACGTTCTTCTAGAGACTTCTCTTTTTACAAAAGAGAAGGCTCAAGTCTGCTTAAACATGTACGCAAAAATTTGTAGGGAAATATTAAAGACAGCCTTATGGTGATGAATCCAAACTTGGCATAGTCCCTTCCCTCACTCCTCCCACCTGTCCTAAACACCCTACTTTCCCCTAAGCAGCTCAGCTCAATTTCTAGGTGTCCCTTTCCCTTCACACAAACCCATCTTACCCTCATGTAAAGATCCTGCATTTGCCAGCTCACCTGTGTGCCTTTCTGAGGGCAGGAAGTGGGTTTTTCTCCTCTGACACCCACCCGACTCCTAAGGGTCCATAAAGCTTTTGGAGAATGGACTGGGACTGCTATAAACAGCATGTGAATTTGTCCTAAAGTCTTCTAGCAGAGAAGGGTCAACTGCAAAGTCTCTCCTGATAAAATCAGAATGTCTTCACACCCTAGTTTCATACATAAAGAATCTAAAGTGCCAACCAGGGTGGCTAGTCCAGAAGTAAGCTTGTGTCCCCACCAGGAGGATAACAAGTGCTCCTCAGACTAGGATGAACCCTACCAGGACTATACTGGGATCCCCAGATTCCTCAAAGTCCATACGCCACCCTAAATCAGATGAAAGTCTAAAACAAGTCATAGTGCCAAGCCCCAGCATGTCCTGAAAGGTTCTCGAAGGCTGCGTCTCTAAAAGATTGGGGTGGAGAAGAGCCCTAAAGGCCCAAGACAGTGTCAGGTTCCCCCTTTCAGTCAACGGGAATGGAAGAGCCTGTAAGAAAAACCAAGTATTATCTGTTTGTTTTCACAGTGACTCAGTCTGTAGTAACTGGGTTAAAGTCCACTTTGAGAAAAGGAGAACAAAAGACCTCCTGTTAGTGCTGGAAGTTTGCCTCTTAAGATATCCCTGAGGGGAACTGGGAAGAGAAGAGAAAAAAAAAAAAGAGCCAGCAGCAGGGACAGAGGAAGCTGCAGGCCTTCAGGAACACAGCCGAACTCTGGAAAGGAAAACACGGTGCCTTTCATCTCCAGGCCTATCTGCGCTGGCCACTCCCTTTGCCGCTGTTTTACGGCCCACTGCAGGACAGAGGCCAGTGCCCGATTCCCACACTCCTCTAACACACTGAGACTGCCAGGGGTTATAGCAAAATAGACAGATGTCCACGGCTAACCAGCCATAGGTGCATGAGGAGGGGGAAGAAGGGGACCCCACCCTGTAGAACTTGTTATATGTCGGGTGCTCTTCTGACAGTACCTGTGGCAAGCCATCCCCTTGACGCTGAAGAGGATACTAATGAGCTAATTCCCAGGCCCAGAAGGGAGAAGCAAGCTGGTCCACTCAGTCTGAGAAAGCTATTCGCTTCAGTACCGTAGAGGAGTCACAGGGCCAGTAGACCAGGAGAATCTTCCAGGTTACTCACTAAAGCCATCTGACTCCAGCACTGGAGGACTTTATCCTACTCTCCCTTCGAGTAAAAAGAGAAGATTAAGGAAAGACAAGGCAAGAGGGGTTCTCATCCCAGCCCTGACTGTAGGCCATTAAACTTGTGCCTGTGACCTTTCTCCATCACCCTATGGAGATGTCCCACCCACCCCTACCCCCAGATGGTGAGGTGAGTCTGCACTGTGAACGCCCGTCCTGGAATTGATCCTCTATGCCTTGACTGTATGAAGCTGAACAGAGAAGACAGATACTCCTCGATGGTCTCAGACCTTCCTCCATTAAAAAGTCTTCTCATCCTCTTTCCCTTCCAAGGCCTCTCAGAGATTAGATCTCGGCCTGCGGGCCCCAGGGCCTGCCCTATACAGTGTCTGGACCTTCTGGGTCTCCCAACTCATTTAACACTTACCATTTTGTGTTTGAATAAGTCATGTTTTTGCTGAGTCATGATCAAACAGAATTTCTCCACCGAAACCAGAATAGAAAGCATTGTGTGCTAACTGTAACTGTCCCTTGCCTCTTTGTGGGACACCCCCGTTCTACAGAAGTCTGCATAAGACTGATGTGGAGAGCCAAGATGGTTAGGAGCCTTCTGTAAAGCCTGGTCCTCTGCCATCCTATTGGCTGCCAGTAACTTTGGGAGGATTATTTGCTCCAATAAGCAAAGGCTTAGATGGAGCTGGGGTGGCTCCTTGGGATGCTTCTCGCTTTGGCTGGCCTCAGAGGGATTGGGCTCCTTGTGCAATGACTAAACCCTGGCTCTGTGCCAATGTACCAGTGGCCTGCTTGAGTGTCATAAGTACCAAGCTGGGAATGTGAACTGCTTGGCCTACCCCAAAAGAGATAGCCCTCCTTAGCAAAGCTCGGCAAGACCTGGGAAGTGTGACTTTACATGAGGCATCTTTTGCAGACACAGCAGAGGCTTTGTACAGCACCTCAACCATTGGGGCCTTTGGCAGTCCCTTTCCTCCTTGGCATGGAAAAGTCAACACTCAACACCAATTACATTACAGAGGTGACCAATTACACCATTCTTTGTCTTCGTCTTCTCCTCCTCCCCATTTTTCCTGTGTGTGTGTGTGTGTGTGTGTGTGTGTGTGTGTGTGTGTGTGTGTAGCGCTCACATTAATATGCAGGTATACATGTGTGTTCAGATGCATGTGTACATACAAGTATGTGGTACATGTAGAGGCCAGAGGTACCTGTAGAGATAGCCTCAGAAATACCATCCACCTTATTTTGAGACAGCGTTTCTCACTAGCCTGAAGCCTACCAATTAGCCTAACCTGGCTGCCCGGTGAGCCACATGTGTCCTCCTGTCTCTACCTCTCCAATGTTGGGACTACAAGCATGTGTTACCATGCCTGGGTGTTTTTGTTTTGTTTTTTGGTACTGAGGATCAAACTCAGGTTCTGGATATTGCAGGGCAAAACGTTTACGTACCAAGCCATCTCTCAGATCTCATCTTAGGGGTCTGCCCTGATCCTCTCTGCCTTTAGAAGGAGTTTGACTTCTGAGCACATGGCTGGGTCCTGCACAGGACTGGGGTACCACTGAACAGCTCTGGATAAGATCTTAAGAAAAGGTTTCGGGGTTGGGGATTTGGCTCAGTGGTAGAGCACTTGCCTAGCAAGCACAAGGCCCTGGGTTTGGTCCCCAGCTCCAAAAAAAAAAGAAATAGAAAAAAAAAAAAAAAAAGAAAGAAAAGATTTCCACAGACCAAAACCTGAGTGATTGCCTGCTTTCTTGGAGTGATTATTTGGCTTAATCTTTAATCTCAGCATTTGCTTGTGGTAAATAAATAATCAGAGGCAGATGGTGGTGGCTATACCTTTAATCCCAGCACTCAGGAGGCAGAGGCAGGCTGATCTCTGAGTTTGAGGTCAGCCCAGTCTACAGATTGAGTTCCAGGACAGCCAGGGCTACACAGAGAAACTCTGTCTCAAAACACCACAGAAAGATAGATAAAAAGATAGATAGATAGATAGATAGATAGATAGATAGATAGATAGATAGATAGATAGATAGATAGATAGATAGATATGTAATCCAACACCGAGCGTACGGAAGATCCACACTGGCTCCAGGACCCCTCTGTTGTTATCCTGCAGCTATCTGCTAAAGAAGCAGATGCTGGGGTTGGGGATTTAGCTCAGTGGTAGAGCGCTTGCCTAGCAAGCGCAAGGCCCTGGGTTCCGTCCCCAGCTCCGAAAAAAAAAGAAAAAAGAAAAAAAAAAAGAAGAAGCAGATGCTGCTACTGATGCCATAGCTACAGATGGACAAAATCACCAAGGAGAGCAGGGATAATAGTAAAATGGGTGACTTAGGAATGGCCCAGTAGTAGAGGGTAAGGCCAGGTAGCTAACCCTCACTACAGACAATTGGTGACTTTGACAGTAACATTATCATCCTTCAACAGTGCCCATGTTTATAAACATAATATCTTCCACCAACTTTCCCCTAAAGGATCCTGGGAGAGGGCACTTTGAGTTTTAAAGGAAAGGCCTTTAAAAATATAGAGCAGGATTAAAGGCTATCAGTTGGCTAACCCTTAGAGGACATATTTAATGGGATCAAGCCTGACTGTTGACGACTGCGTTAAATTCTTTATTGGGATATGCACCAAGCTTCCATTACTCAACTCTGCTGCCCATTCAAGTGATTATTATGCTTTACTTCCATCTCCATATAATCAGAATAGTGGTCTAATAAACATTGCCTTCCTGCCATGCCTGCCCACTGCCTTCTCTCCTGTGTTGTTAAACCCAATGACTTATCTCATTATTTATTCTGCCCTCTATGCCATGGAACTTTGGTCATTAGCCTCTCTTCACCTGTTTAGTTCTGTCTGTCTAGTTCTATGCTTTCCTCAGACTTAATGGTTTTATTTCAGTTGTACCAGTACTGGGGATTGAATCCAAGGACTTACACATTAGGCAAATGCCTTACTACTGAGTATCTACCCAGTTCTCTTTATATTTTGTGCGTGTGCTCATGGGTGTAATTGTGTGTATTTGCACAGGGAGGCCAGAAGTCAACCTCTGGTGTCCTTTCTCAGTAGCTATTCACCTTGTCTTTCTGAGTCAGGGTCTCTTATTGGGATTTGGAGTTTTCTGACTAGACTAGGCTGGTTGACCAGCAAGCTCCAAGGATCCTTGGAGTTTGAGATCAGCCTGGTCTACAGATTGAGTTCCAGCACAGCCAGGGCTACACAGAGAAACCCTGTCTCAAAAAAAAAAAACACCATAGAAAAAAATAGAAAGATAGAAAGATAGGTAGATAGATAGATAGATAGATAGATAGATAGATAGATAGATAGATAGATAGATAGATAGAAAGATAGGTAGATAGATAGATAGATAGATAGATAGATAGATAGATAGATAGATAGATAGATAGACAGACAGACAGACAGACAGACAGACAGATAGGCAGTCCAGCATCGAGCGTACTGGAAGATCCAACCTTTCTTTCTGCACGAGTACACTTGTATTTACACAGGACCATTCCTGGCTTTTTACGTGAGGGCCAGGAATCAAACTCAAGTCCTAACGCATAGGCAAGCTCTTCAGTGACTGAGCTGTACTCCTAAGCCTCATTTACATCTTATTTACATATTTATCTTGAGATAAAGACTTGTGTATTGATTTGCTCTCTGTGTGTCTATGTGGAATCCAAGGGATTCTATATATGTGTGCTCATGTGTGCATGTACATGGGTGCACATGTATGTCAAGGACAGAGACTAGCATCAAGTGTCTTCTTCAATCCCTTCTCTCTTTGTTTGGAAGCAGCCTCTTGTTGAGCCTGGAGCTCACTGATTGGCTAGACCGTTGGCCAGCAAGCCTTATCTTTTATCCTCCTATCCCCACCTTCCAAGCAACAGGACCACAGGCAACACTAATCATGCCCAGCTTTTTACTTGGGTGCTGGGGATTCAAACCCAAGTCCTCGGGTTTGCATGGTAAGTACTCTATAGACAAAGGCACCTCTCCACCCCTGCTTTAATTTTTTTTCACTGATACCTGTATCAAATTTATCTGAGATATTAAGGTCCAGGAACTATGCAATCCTAATAATTATGAACTAGAAAACCATGAGCTATGGTATCAAAACCTCTTTCCATTTTTAAGTTACATTCTTTACTCCGCGTGTGTGTGTGTGTGTGTGTGTGTGTGTGTTTGTGTGTCTGTATGTGTGTGTCTGTGTGTATGTGTCTGTGTGTTTGTGTCTGTATGTGTGTCTGTTTGTATGTCTGTGTGTCTATGTCTCTCTGTGTAAGTGTCTGTGTATGTCTGTGTGTGTGTCTGTGCATGTATGTCTGTCTGTGTGGTGTGTGTCTGTGTGTGTGTGTATGTGTGTGTGTGTGTGTCTGTGTGTGTGTCTGTGCATGTATGTCTGTCTGTGTGGTGTGTGTCTGTGTGTGTGTGTGTCTGTGTCTGTGTGTGTGTCTGTATGCATGTCTGTATGTGTGGTATGTGTCTGTGAGTGTGTGTCTATGTGTGTCTGTGTCTCTGTGTCTCTGTGTCTCTCTGTGTCTCTCTGTCTCTCTGTCTCTCTCTGTCTCTCTGTCTCTCTCTCTCTCTGTCTCTCTCTGTCTCTGTGTGTGTGTGTGTGTGTGTGTGTGTGTGTGTGTGTGTGTGTGTGTACATACTGGTCAGAGGACAACTAGAGGCATCACATTCTCTCCTATCGCCACCACAGTCCCAGGGACCAGTTGAACTCTGGCCACTAGGCTTGGCAGCAAGCACCTTTACCTGCCAAGCCACCTGGCTAGCTGTCCACCTTTATTTTGAAGGTACAAATATGGGGAGAGTTTCAGAAACAGGAAGAGCATTTAGACCTTGGAACACTGATGGCAGCCTATAGGAATGGATTGGAGTAGCTTCTGTTTCATTTGTAGACTTCTCTGTGTTTTGAAACTTGTCCTCTATAGCCACAAGTTACTTTTAAGATCATAAAATGCAGCCTATATCTTTTTCCCGTTCATTTTTTTTTTCATTTCTGAATCTGAAGAGTTCAGGGCTCCATCCCTAACTCTCTCAGGCCCTCAGCACACCTCTGGGCTTCTCTGAAAATAAGGTGACCCCGGACAGAGGCCTTACAGACAGCTATGAGGTCATAAAAAAGGAAAGTTAACTACAAACAGTTAGGTTTTAATTACATGCGGTGTCAGGTAACTGGAGAACTTGCAATGGCAGCATTTGGAGGGTTAATGATGCCACTGTAAGCCATCATTAGGAAGGAGCAGGGATCCGGGACACTGCCTCTCCCTCAGGCCACTCCTTCAGTCTGCCTTGCCCTGCCTGCTGGTGCTGGTCCTGGGCTTTTAGTGTGTTGTCAGGCTGTGCGTGCCAAACACCCAGCCATGGTGGTAGCGACTGTTCCTTGAACTTTGCTACAGCCCCCGCCTGCTGGGGTCTCCGGAGGGAAGCATTCACCTCTAGCCCAGATGAAATGGAGCTTCAGAAAAACCACAACGGCCTCGGGCTCTGAGCTATGTATTTCTTAGACTGCCAGCATCACTCGCCACTGAGTGTCAAATGACTCCCAAATATGTGAAGAGGAAACCAAAGAGCCGAGGAACACAGAGGGCCTGTGGCTGGAGAGGCCATCTAGAAAGTGGCCTTCCACTGAGACACCAGGTGTGTGAGAGGGACAGGAGGCCTATGAGAAGGTGGTGGATCCCAGAACCAGGAGGCCAGAATTCCAGGAAACTTGTGCTTCACGCAGCCAAGTTTGTAAAATCCCCCCTGTTCTGGAAAGGCTCCTATACAAACCGCTGGGGTTTCCAGCCTGATATTTGATAAGCACAAATCATCTGAAACTATTTTGGAGACTTTGGGTTTTAAATGGTTAGTGACGGTCAAGGAGGACCTTCTCACCTCCTACAGTGTCTCGCCAGTGGCTGCCGTGCTGGGCTCCTGCCCAGGTCAGCCCTGCACTGAGACATTCCTCCTCCTCACAGGGTCACTTCCTCACTGGCTCATGTCGCCAGCAGCCTTGCTTCTGCCCTGACTCTCTACATCTGTGACCACAGAAAACGCCCCTGACCCCTTCTTTCTTCTTCCAAATCACTGAATCTCAGAGTTGGAGAAAATCCCAGACACATCAAACAGCCTCTTTAGTGATATACAGTAGACCTTGTGGTCCAAGATCCCTGTGATTGGGACAGCACTGGCTCCAGCCTTGGGTGCATTTTTGTTCTGAGACCCTGGCCTGTAGTAGGCTCCATAAGCAGATGGTAAGTGGGTGAATGAATGAATGAATGAGCGAATGAATGAGTGGATGGATGGATGGATAGCATTCCCTTGTTCTTATCTTCAGAGTGATACCAAATGGGCCACATCACTTCTCTGTGCTTTCCCAGAGCATGAGCCAGGCAGAATCAAACAGTGACACCGGCTCCTCAGACAGCTTTGTGGTGTGGCAGGGCCAGTCCACAGTCTCTCTTATAGCTTTAAGGAAAGATTCAAGTGTGCCAATGATGACAGCCTTGTGTTGGTTTCCACAGACTTGGTGTGAACTCTGGCTTAAATAACAGAAATCCATTCTCCACAGTGCTGTAGACAAGATGCTGTTAACAGGGCCTCCTTCAGGGCACTCCAAGGCAGAATGTAGTCCAGGCCTTCCTTCTATCTTCTTCTGTTACCTGCAATCCCTGGGCACCTGTTCAGTGAGCATGGTGGTTCAAACAAGAACGCCCACAATGGGCTCATAGTCTGAGACTACAGATGTATACCACCACATCTAGCTCTTTACATAGAATCCAGGAATGGAACTTGGGTCCGTAGGCTTGCATGGGCAAGCATTTTCGACTGCTAAGTCATCTCCCCCAGCTCTCCCTTCTACTTTTCTTCACGTGTCTTTTGTGCCCTTCCCACTTCCCCAGTACCTCTGGTCCCTCTCTTGTCCTCATTTCACAGCCTATAGCCATGCCCACACCCACAGCTCTGCATATATAAACACCACAGGCTAAGGTCTGATAGGAAAGAGAACATACGGTATTCTCTTCCTGAGTCTGGGCCACCTCATTTAGCATAATAATTTCCAGGTCCGCCCATTTTTCCCTTGAGTTTCATAATTTCATCTTTCTTTACAGCTGAATAAAATTCCATCACGTATAAGTACCTCATGCTCCCAATGCATTCATGTGTTGTTGGTCATCTAGGCATGTTCTTATTCTGTTCCTGTGAGTAGTGTAGCAATACACGGATATGCAGGAATCTCATGCAGCCCAGGAATGGTATAGATGAGTAGAACTCCTAGTCCAGCCACAGACACAGACCATAGACACAGACACAGGCACAGACACAGGCACAGACACAGACAGACACAGACACAGACACACACACAGACACAGACACACACACAGACACAGACACAGACACAGACACAAACACAGACACAGACACAGACACAGACACAGACACAGACACAGACACAAGCACAGACACAGACACAGACACAGACACAGACACAGACACAGACACAGACACAAGCACAGACACAGACCACAGACACAGACACAGACACAGACCATAGACCACAGACACAGTCACAGACACAGACACAGACACAGTCACAGACACAGACACAGACACAGACACAGACACAGACACAGACACAGACACAGACACAAACACAGACACAGACACAGACACACACACAGACACACACACAGACACAGACACAGACACACACACACAGCACAGACACAGACACAGACACAGACACAGACACAGACACAAGACACAGACACAGACCACAGACACAGACACAGATACAGACACAGTCACAGACACAGACCACAGACACAGACACAGACACAGACACAGACACAGTCACAGACACAGACACAGTCACAGACACAGACCCCAGACACAGACACAGACACAGACCACAGACACAGACCACAGACACAGACACAGTCACAGACACAGACACAGACACAGTCACAGACACAGACCACAGACACAGACACAGACACAGACACAGACACAGGCACAGACAGACGCAGACACAGACACAGACAAAGTCACAGGCACAGGCACAGACACAGTCACAGACACAGACACAGACACAGTCACAGGCACAGGCACAGAAACAGACCAAAGATACAGGCACAGACACAGGCACAGACACAGTCACAGACACAGACACAGACACAGACACAGACACAGACACAGACACAGACACAGACACACAGACACAGACACAGACACAGACACAGACACAGACACAGACACAGACATACTTCTTCTAAAAGACTTTCTAGTCTGGATCTTGGGGACACTTTTCCCTACAGGAAAGTCATGGGAGAAGAGAGGCAGACAGCAGCAGTGGCCTGCCTTCCTCCACCCTTAGCAAGGCCACAGAAGCCTTGCCCCAGCCCTGCCCTCCAGAGGAAGTCAGCCAGTCTTACCCTGCCCCACTGTCCCAGGCCCTCTGGGGCTCCACATCCCCACTGCCCTTTTCTGTTTACAGTGAGAGTTGAGCTTCTGCAGAGCTTAAGTGCAGTTCTGGCCTTTTTGTTTGTTTTGAAGTCAAGTTACAACTTTGCTCCCGGATTTATTGCAAATTCCGTTTATCTCCCTCTGCCCTGAGTCTCAGCACAAATCCTTTAGGTCTTCTCTCCCCACTGAGGACAAATGTCAATTGACACAGGAAAGGATAGGCGTGTACAGACGTGGGGGAGGGACACACAAGGGCCAGAGCTGTCCCCAGGCTCGAAGCACAGGAGATTCGCCCAAGGGGAACAGGCACAGCAGTCTGTCCGTCACCCCCCCACTCCCGCCAAGCCCCTTTTCCATAGACCCTGGAGAGCCAGACCCAAAGAAATCCCGGTCCTGAGGGGCTAGGGTAAACAAAGGAAGGTTCTGGTTTGGAGGAGAGAAGCCTGTGGCAATTTTTAGCAGGAAGTGGTGTGAGGCCAAGGGTCCTGGGAGGCCTGGAATGGAAGCTCCCTGGAGTTGATCTGACAAGGGCTGAAGGCCTGAGCATTGGATATGGGTGTGTGCCCAGGGCCTTGCTGGGAGAGCACAGCCTCTGAGAACCCCCTTCCTTCATGTGGACATCTCAGGTCTCTCCGAACCCCACCGTGTCTATAAACTGCTGCTGAAGGGCAAACATCTCTGCACGAAGCTCACTAGGGAAAGAAAGAATCTAACCGAGCTGAACAAATTGGGAACGGGAAATCCCACTGTGCCATTGGCTTGTCCTTCCAAGACAGGAAGTGCCGGTGGCCTGTTCCTTCCTTGCATAAGTTCCCTGGTATGCAGAAGATGCTTGAGGACTCCAAGTCAGCCTGCTAAGGGAATAAAAGAGGCTGACCCCTCCTACAGACAAGGAGTTAGAGTGCCCTGGAGCAGGCTGTGGTGGCGGGAAGCAGGTGAGAAGAGACAATTTTCTTGTGCTCCTCTGGGCATTACCAAGTCATAAGACTAGAGCCTTAGGCTCTCAGCCAAGGATCCCAGGAAGCGGGGTTAGAGAGAGAAGACAGAGCACCCCACCCTCCCCTTGCCTCTGGGAGCACCCTGATTGCACTTGTAGGTGCTGCTGCATGTGAGAAGCACTTTCCATGCCATTTCTCCACACAGGGTACTGGGCCCCATTCCTACAGTCTGTCAGGACTTGATTCTTCCTTGGTCTCTAATCAACTGGGCCAGTGGCCCAGCCTCTCCCTGACCTTCGCATCCTCCTGCATCAACCACGTCTCGCGGACCCAACTCTGCCTCTTAATAGTCGGGTACTCTCACGTGCCTCATGCCACTGTGCCTCTGACATCCGCACCTCCAGGTTCTGCCCCTCGCCAGTCTCTGTGGTTCTCTGTGCGTCCCTCATTCCCTGCCCCCCTCATGTCCCCTCACAAGCTTTTCTGTGTCCCCTCAATCCCCCTGTCCCTAACTTTCTCTGGGCTTTCCAGAAGGACCCACCTAAATCAATCTTTGCATCCTCCCTGCACCTGAAGCTGTCTTGTCTGGCCCCGTGGGAAGCTAGGCACCATGCTGGTGGCAGATTCAACACCGGGGCAGCTGCCTCTGAGAATTTCACCCTCCTCAGATTCTCCCACTCCCACCCCAACCTCCATCCACCCCCCACCCCAGAACATCTCATGACGCTCTTTGATAGAGCTCTGATCCAGGGAAGATGGAGGTGATGATAACCAACTGTGGAAGGGACAGAGGCAAAGCTGCATGTTCAGGCTCTGCTGTGATTCAAAGGTACAGTCATGGTCACACCAGAGAATCAGGAACCCAGACCATGGTCGCCTCTTCCCTTAGGCTGGAATGGCCTCCCTCAGACCTGCTTTCTGTCCATTCGTCACCTTTTGGTTCCCCGTTACACATTTCCTAGGGTCTTACATACCTGCATCTATTCCTTTCCTCCAGCCCAGCCCACACACCTTCCTCACAGCCGCCTCCTGGGGGCGCTGTGCCTCCAGACCACCACCTGGATTCTACCTTGGCATCTCCTGGCCTCTCTGCCAGCCTTCCTCTGTCCTCATCCTCATCACCCAGAGTCATGTCTCCTGCCAGTACTTCCATTAAGCACCCCCCACCATCTCTAGCTTCTGAAATTCCCACATTTCTGACTGCAGCTGGCCACTTCTTCACAGACACCAGGGAGAACTGCATGAAATCTAACTAAATGTCTCCCAGACTCATGTCTCTTCTTGAGACTGCTTGACCACGATATCTCTCTAGCCTCCCCACTGGCAAGGCTGAAATCCCCCCCCTGCAGGATTCAGCTCCCACAAACCCAAACAATCTAATTTGGAATATATATAATACATATAATGTGCATATTATATATTATATATATTATATGTGTGTGCATATATATATGTATTATATATTATATTAGATATAATATCTGTACATATATGTGTGTATGTGTACATATTGTATATGTGTATATGTATATATTTTAATGTTATCTAAATTAAAGCCCTCGGTCTTTTCTCTCCCATACTTTTCTCTTACAGTCTACTTGTCTGTGGACACAGGGCCCATCACAGCGGCCTATCTTTCTTTTAGAAACCAAAGTAGACGCCATACTATACGTGGTTCCCTAGCCAGGGACAGGGCCTTGCCCTGCTGCCAGCCCGATCCCTACCACCTGTTGCCAGCAGCAGTTGGCTCGGGACTTGAGTCTAGACTCCAGCCACCTGCTCCCACTCGCAGAGCTAGCCAACCCCTCATAGACCCAGTTTTTTTGCTCGCCCGTTTTGTCTACCCAGGATACCTCTCTTCCTTGTTTGCTACATTGTATTTCCCAATCTTGCTCAAGGCCTTGCTCTTCCAAGAAACCTGCAGACTTCCAAAGGAACAACTCCCCTCCTTTATCTCCTATAACAGCAGCATCTGAGCGGGCCTCATCTCCCTAGTTGCACAGCTCTGGCTGACAGAGGTCAGTTCTTAATGGCATGTGTATCCTATACATATTTAACTAAAGCCAGTTGCTTTTGATTTGGATTGTTCTCAGATTCAACCTAAATTCTTAGCTGCTAGAACTTCGGGCAGAGTCAGAGGGTAAGACAGTAACAGGTTTCTAATCCCTGATTCAGTATCCGGAAAATTAAGGAATCCCTGACTCAGTGGCCCAAAGTCTTCACATGCCCTCTGTAGGTATACTGATGTTTCTTATGACCTTCCTCCTACCAACCGGGTGGACAGGAATCAGAACAGAGAGACCTTGGACGTGCAGCTGGGGGTCACTAAGTCCTTTTTTCCAGTTACCTCTGAGAACATGTAATTCTGTTCTCAGAACCTCTAGGGCGATTGCTTAAGGCCGACTTTCAGCACCGGATGTTACTGTCTTATAAGTCTGTGGTGGACAATCTCGTTCTTGTTCCCTAAGCCTTCCTCTGCCTCTCCAAGCCTTGCTGCTCGATCTTCATTCCGTCCCCTCTATCTGGGTCTCCTGTAGATGAAGTTTCTCCTATCAGCACAATGTTCGGTGGAGGGAATCTCTGGAGCTTATAGAACCTTGTAACTCTGGGAGAGAGCGAGAGAGCGAGAGAGCGAGAGAGCGAGAGAGCGAGAGAGAGAGAGAGAGAGAGAGAGAGAGAAAGAAAGAGAGAGAGAGAGGAAGAGGGAGGGAGAGAAAGAGAGAGAGAATCAGTTCATACCTTTAGCAAAAGGGGAGGGGGATACAGCCTGTCTGTGGCTGTTCACACAGTACCCTCACATAGGAATTTGAAGGAAACTAGACTTTGTAACTTCGGAGGGGTCCGTGTGTCCTCGTGCCTTGGTGAGGCACAGTGCTGCTCACTCTCAGCCTTCCAGCACCCGGTTCAACATGGGACATTCCAGGGCCCCCTGGACCCCACCTGTTTTCTAATTGCCCTGACTCCAGTCTAGTTGTGCTCTTATCCCAAATCCAATGCAAGATATTCTTTTTGAGGAAGAAGAAATCCACATCCACAAAAACCAGAAGGATCTGTATGAGGCTCCGATCCTGTCACGAATGCCAAACAACAGCCTAAATAGATAAGATCATGGCAGCCAAGGCTGAGGGAACTGCTGAGTGGCCGACTTGCACATTGTGAAAAAGTCTTCGTGATGCTCTCTGCAACTTGGAACAGAAAGCTCAAGCTGTCAGGGAGCCGGTGTTCTCCGTCAAGGGTGAGCTGGAGCAGGCTGACCCAGGAACGGGCAGTCACAGCTGAGTGCATCGGCTTGCGTGGGAAGGCCAGCTGTCTCAGTGGGGCCCAGGAGACAGTCAGACGAGGGAAGAATTCCTGTGTTTGGAATTGGGCTTGAAAAGTCCCCTGTTTGTAGCACTCGACTCACAGAAGAGCAGAAAGAATTTCCAGCTGTCATCAGGGCACAGAAAGTCTTCCTGATTCTGTCTGGAGCCATGTGTGTGTGTGTGGGGGGGGTGTGTGGAGAAAGTCTTCTTGTGGTGTCTTTGTGTGTGTAGTGTGTATAGCGTGTGTGTGTGTGTGTGTGTGTGTGTGTGTGTGTGTGTGTGTGTGTGTGTGTGTGCTATAGACTCTCCTCTCCCTTCTCCTGGCCTGGTTACCATATCAAATTCCCAGCGGGGTCAGCTCCAGGGCCACACGACTCCTTGCTGTCAAGAAAAGCAAGCAGGCCAGGCCTAGTGGCACAGGTTTCTAGGGATCCCAGCCGCTCAAGAGGCTGAGGCAGAACAATCTCAAGTTCAAAGCTAGCCTGGACAATTTAGCAGAGGTAAAAAGGGGATGGGAAAAAGGACACATGCATTCACATGCAGATATTTCAATGGCATTATAATACTATATAATATACATAGCATATATGATATATATTGTAGAGTCCAGTGGTAGAGCACTCACTTGCCTAGGAGGTACGTGGCCTCGATGTCATGTGGCTCTTCTTGTTTGAGGTATGTATCTTAATTAAATTCATAAAGACAGAAAGAAAGCATAACTGTGGCTGCTACGTGTTGGAAGAAAATTATTGGTTTGTGGGAACAGGGTTTCATGTTTTTCAAGATGAGAAAGTTTTGGAGATGGATGGTGGTGTTGGTTACAAATAGGTGTGGATGTACTTTACTGCCACAGGATTGCACATTTAAAATGGCTAGGGCACAGGCCAAGGAGATGGCCCATTGGTGTAAGCATGAAGACCTGAGATCAGCCCCCAGGACTCCAGTGAAAAAGGCGGGCTCACTGGCTTGTGCTTGTAATCTCAGCTCCTGAGAGAGAGAGGCAGGCAAGTTCCTGGGGCTCCCTAGCCAGACAGCCTAGGCTGATTGATAAGTTCCTCTCTAGTAAGAGACTTCTCAAAGAAACAGAGTGGATGGCTCCTGAGAAACAGCACCCAAGGTTGTTCCC